>NC_057797.1:110854312-111209458 GCF_018294505.1 Triticum aestivum | reverse complement strand
CCGGGCTGCACGGTGGGAGGCGGCGGCGAGGCCACGTGGCGGCCCCTCAGTGGCTGCAGGCGGCAGCGGCGCTTGTCCGACGGGAAACGGACATGTCCGGCGCGCGAGGTGGATTTTTTTAGGGTTTCGGGGGGAGAGGAAGATCCGGATTCGGAGGGGTCTTTTTATAGGCATAGAGGGAGCTAGGAGAGTCCAAATGAGGTGAGGTTTTCGGCCACGCGATCGTGATCGAACGATCTAGATGATGGAGCAGAGTTAGGTGGGTTTTGGACCAAATTGGAGGGGTGTTGGGCTGCAACACACACGAGGCCTTTTTGGTCCCTCGGTTAACCGTTGGAGTATCAAACGAAGTCCAAATGGTACGAAACTTGACAGGCGGTCTACCGGTAGTAAACCAAGGCTGCTTGGCAAGTCTCGGTCCAATCCGGAAATGTTTAGTCCCCACACACGAAAGAAAGCTATAAATGACCACCGGAGGATAACGAAGCGCCGGAATGCAAAACGGACAACGGGGAAAATGCTCAAATGCATGAGACGAACACATATGCAGATGCAATGCACATGATGACATGATATGAGATGCATGACAACGACAACAACACACGGAGACAAGGACCCGAACCCGAGAAAATAAATTAACTTAACGCCGGAAACGACAAGAGTTGGAGCACAAATTGGGAAAGTTACATCCGGGGTGTTACAACACTCCACCACTACAAAAGGATCTCGTCCCGAGATCTAGGACTGAAAGAACGCCGGGTACTCAGAATGGAGGTGATCCTCGCATTCCCAGGTAGCTTCACGGTCGGAATGGTGTGACCACTTGACTTTGAGAAATTTGATTGACTTGTTGCGAGTCTTGCGTTCAATCTCTTCAAGAATAGCAACTGGGTGCTCACGATAGGAAAGATCTTCTTGGAGCTCAATGTCCTCGAAGTTGACGGTGCGGTCAGGAGTCTTGAAGCACTTTCGAAGCTGAGAGACATGGAACACGTCATGAACATTTGCAAAGTTTGGAGGAAGCTCGAGTTGATAGGTGAGGTCGCCTCTCTTGCTGATAATCTTGAAAGGTCCCACGTATCTGGGGGCAAGCTTCCCTTTGATACCGAAGCGACGAGTACCTTTCATAGGAGAGACGCGGAGGTAAACATGATCTCCGATCTCGAAAGCCAAATCGCGGTGCTTACTATCATAGCAGCTCTTCTGGCGGGATTGGGCTGCTTTGAGGTTATCACGAATGACTTTGCACATTTCTTCTGCCTCTGTGATTAAGTCATTACCCAAAAGCTGACATTCACCAGTTTCAGACCAGTTGAGAGGGGTACGGCACTTCCTGCCATACGGAATTTCAAATGGGGCCTTGCCTGAACTTGCTTGAAAACTGTTGTTGTAGGAGAATTCAGCATAAGGAAGACAATCCTCCCACTTCATGCCGAAGGAGATCACACAAGCCCTGAGCATATCTTCAAGAATCTGGTTGACACGCTCGACTTGACCGCTAGTTTGAGGATGGAAAGCTGTGCTGAAGCGGATGTTGGTGCCCATGTCCTTCTGAAAAGAATCCCAAAACTTCGAGGTAAAGATGCTGCCACGGTCTGAAGAGATCACTTGTGGAATACCGTGCAGAGAAAAAATATGAGAGGTATAGAGTTCCGCCAATTGAGCTGCAGTGATCGACTCTTTGATAGGCAGAAAATGACCCACTTTGGTGAGTTTGTCGATGACAATGAATATAGCATCATTGCCACGCTTGGACTTTGGAAACCCAATCACGAAGTCCATTTCAATGTGGTCAAACTTCCATTCTGGAATGGCAAGAGGTTGGAGGAGACCAGCTGGCCTTTGGTGTTCTGCCTTCACTCTTCTGCAGACATCACATTCATTCATGAATTGAGCGATCTCGTGCTTCATTCGAGTCCACCAATAAGCTTGCTTGAGGTCCTGATACATCTTCGTGCTCCCAGGGTGGATGGAGAGGAGAGAATTGTGAGCCTCGTTCATGATCACTTTATGAAGTTCACCTTTGGGTACCACAACACAATCCTCGAAGAAAAGAGTGTCCTTGTCATCAAGGCAGTAGCACTTGTACTTGGACTGGCTCTTGGCAATCCCAATCTTCACCTTTTTCACCATAGCATCAAGAAGCTGGGCTTGGCGAATCTGGTCTTCCAAGGTAGGAGAGACTAGAAGGTTGGCAAGGAAACCTTGAGGAACAACTTGCAGATTAAGTTTGCGGAAAGCTTCACAAAGCTCGGGTTGATAAGGCTTGAGAATCAGACTGTTGCAGTAAGCTTTCCTGCTCAATGCGTCAGCAATCACATTGTCCTTGCCTGGAGTATACTCGATACTCGGATTATACTCTTGAATCATTTCGACCCATAGAGTTTGCCTGAGGTTGAGATTAGGCTGAGTGAAGATGTACTTGAGACTCTTGTGATCAGTGAAAATGTCCACTTTTCTTCCCAATAGAAGATGTCTCCAAGTCAAAAGAGCATGCACAACTGCCGCCAACTCGAGATCATGAGGTAGGTAGTTCTTCTCATTAGGCTTCAACTGGCGAGAGGTATATGCGACAACTTTCTTCTCTTGCATGAATACTGCGCCAAGACCTTGGAGAGAGGCATCACAAAAGACCTCGTACGGCTTGGATTCATCAGGCGGAGTTAGAACTGGAGCAGTGATCAATTTCTCTTTCAAAGTGTTGAAAGCAATATCACACTCCGGAAACCAAACGTACTTGACGTGCTTCTGGAGAAGATTAGAGAGAGGCTTCGTGATCTTAGAAAAGTTTTCAACGAATCTTCGGCAATAGCTTGCAAGACCGAGAAAACTGCGGAGTTGCTTCATGTTCTGAGGAGGTTCCCAATTCACAATTGCAGACACCTTCTCAGGATTCACGGCAATGCCCTTGGCAGAGATGATATGACCAAGATAAAGAACCTCATCGAGCCAAAATTCACACTTGGAGAACTTGGCGTAGAACTGATGTTCTCTGAGCTTATCGAGAACCAAACGCAAGTGCTTGGCATGATCTTGCTTGTTCTTGGAGAAAACTAGAATGTCTTCGAGATAGACCAAAACGAAGTCATTGGTGTAGGCGTCGAAGATGAAGTTCATCATGCGAGAGAACGTCGGAGGAGCGTTGACGAGACCAAAAGACATGACAGTGTATTCATATGAACCAAAGCTTGTCCTGAAAGCCGTCTTGGGAATATTTTGCTCACGGATTCGAATCTGATGATAACCCATACGAAGATCAAGCTTGGAGAATACCCGGGCACCTTTGAGTTGTTCGAACAGCTCATTGATGTTGGGAAGTGGGTATTTGTTCTTGATGGTCTTCTTGTTCACTGGACGGTAATCAACACAAAGTCGGTCCGTTCCATCCTTCTTCTTCACAAAAAGAACACCACAACCCCACGGAGAAGAACTAGGCCGGATGAGACCCATTTTCTCTTGAATATCGAGTTGCTTCTTCAGCTCCTTCAACTCTTCAGGTCCGAGCTTGTAGGGACGCTTGCACACAGGTTCCGTGCCAGGCTCAAGATCAATAACGAATTCAACTGGCCGGTGCGGAGGCATTCCTGGAAGCTCTTCTGGAAAGACGTCTTGATATTCGCAAACGACTGGAATTTGCGAGATGTCATCGAGTTCACCCTTCTCATTGAGAGAAAACAAATGGATTGTATTATCCCAAGCGGCAAAGACAATTACATCCTCAGACGAATGAGTCAATTGAATCTGCCTGGCTGCACAATCAAGCTGAGCCTTGTGCTTAGAAAGCCAATCCATTCCGAGAATAAGATCAATATCCGAGTTAGCAAGAACAACTGGGGAAGAAAGGAACTTGTAGTCGCCCAATGTGATAGTAACCTCCGGGATGCAGGTGTTAGCTGTCATCTGCTTGCCCGGTGACACAATTTTCAAGGAACTTTGCAGATACTGATAATCGCACTCATACTTTGATGCAAAAGGTTTGGAAATGAAGCAATGCGATGCACCCGTGTCAAAAAGAACTTTTGCAGGAAAATCGTTAACAGGAAGGTTACCCATGATCACATCTGACGAGTCCTCTGCCTGGGCCGTGTTAATCAAGTTGACCTTGGCGTGGTTGGGGTTATGCTTGACCATAGCTGTACTTGCCGATCTCACAGGAGGAGGAGGAAGACGCCTCTGGTTGAAACACTTGTTGGCATAGTGACCCTTCTGTTGGCACTTGTTGCACGTGACCTCTAAAAGCAGACGATGATACGGCGCACTCGATCTTGGAGCTTGAGACGAAGTCTTGTTCTGAAAGCCAGGGTTGGGTGGGTGGAAAGAACCACTGCCACCTTTGCTCTTCTGCTGATACGGCTCACGGAACGGAGGAGGAGGAAGCCAAAACTTCTGCTGCTTGGCCACTTGAATAGAGGAAGAAGGAGTAACATCTCTGGCTCGCTTCTTGGAAGCATCACACCTCAACTAAGCAGCCTCTTGCTTCAGTGCCATGTTGTAGAACTCATCGTACCTCAAGGGCTCGAAGAGAACAAGAGCTAGCTGAATTTCTTCTCTGAGACCACCCCTGAACTGGTATATCATGCTCTTCTCATCAGGGACGTCCTGCTTGGCAAAGCGGGCGAGCTTCTGGAACAACTTGTTGTAGTCATAGACAGATAAAGGGCCTTGCTTCAGATTGCGGAATTCCTCACGCTTGCTTTCAACCACGCTTTGAGGAATATGATGAGCTCGGAAATCTCGACGGAAATCATCCCAAGTGATAACACGTCCACCTCTGGAGTCCTTGTACTGCTGGAACCATTCTGCAGCTTGATCTTTGAGTTGGAAGGAAGCGAACTTGACAAAGTCCTCAGGCCTGACGTTACTGCACTCGAAATGCTTGCACAGATCCACAAGCCAATCGTCAGCATCAGTTGCCTCAACACAATTGCTGAAAGTCTTTGGCCCGTTAGCAAGGAACTGGTTGAGTGTAGCAAAATGATTCTGATTGCTGCCTTGATTCCCTTAGTTGCCTTGATTGCGCTCTTTAAGAATTTGCATGATCAGCTGAGTGTTTGCGTTGGTTGCGGCCATCACATCTTGCCATGCCTCCGGAGGAGGTGGAGGTGGTGGAGGATCAGGATTCGGAGTCGTGCGCGTTGGAGGAGCCATCCTGAAGAGGTTGACCACCATTAGCACATTGACAGATAATTATTGAAGCTGAATCCAATGGAATGAAAATTGCAACATATAGTCTTCACATCCAAACAAAATGAACGAATGCATTCCTCTTGAAATGGTCACATATCCATAAATTGAGAAGCCACTTAGAATTAAGGTAGAGAAATAATTCAACAAGGTACGGATCAAGAATGAATAATCGGTAAGAAATCCCAATCTCAAACCAATATCCGTGGAAGAAGAACTAGAGCTACTAGAATTCCCACCTATGAAACTCCCGAACCTTTCCGGTTATGCAATCAGGTGTTGGGGATACATGGGAAGCATAATATCTCACCAAAATCTAACAAATCCTACATCCAGCTGTATCCATCCTTCAACACATAACCAAGAAACCTTCGGAAACCATCTACCTCAACCTTCGAAAAGCATCCGTTATACAAGTTATGGCGATACTCCCGAACTCCCGCCCCAGTACTGGGTGGCGTCGAGGTTATCTCACCAACAAACTGCATAAAAGAGATATTCGATGTCGGCGTACTAAACTCAGGTATTCCAGAACTGTAACGATAAAATTATGATGACAACACCTCAGAGCTCAACTCCCCGGGACAGTTCCACTAAACCCCTGACAAGAGGCACCAAGACAATGTTCTCATCATAAAACCATCGGAACGATTCCAAGATACCCGCGTGATCCTAAATTTTTTTTAGTGAAATTTGAGAAGAGAAGAGTCAAAACTCTACGTCAGGATGCCTTACCAGAGCGATGAGGAGACTGGGAAGTAAAAAGAATTCCTAAACTCTCCGATATATAATTCCTAAATGACTCAAAACATTTTTCTAGACACAACTCGGCCGCTAAAAACGATCAAGCAATGGGGCTCCTAAGGTCGGGGAAGGCTCTGATTACCAACTTGTCACACCTTCAATGCGATTATGCCTCTAAGTCGTGTCTTGACACGTGGGAGATATAGTCGCATCGAGGGTGTGACATGAGGTAACTGTACCTGCTCCCTTATTGGAAAGTAGTTCATCACAGAAACCGGTTCCTATGACACCTACACCAATTAGTGAGGAAGCCAATGATGATGATCATGAAACTTCAGATCAAGTTACTACCGAACCTCGTAGGTCAACCAGAGCAAGAGCCGCACCAAGGTGGTATGGTAATCCTGTTCTGGAGGTCATGTTACTTCACCATGACGAGCCTACGAACTATGAGGAAGCGATGATGAGCACAAATTCTGCAAAATGGCTTGAGGCCATGAAATCTGAGATGGGATCCATGTATGAGAACAAAGTGTGGACTTTGGTTGACTTACTTGATGATCGGCAAGCCATCGAGAATAAATGGATCTTCAAGAAGAAGACTGACGCTGACGGTAATGTTACTTTCTACAAAGCTAGACTTGTTGTGAAAGGTTTTCGACAAGTTCAAGGAGTTGACTATGCTGAGACCTTCTTACCCGTAGCGATGCTTAAGTCCGTCCGAATCATGTTAGCAATTGCCTCATTTTATGATTATGAAATTTGGCAAATGGATGTAAAGACTGCATTCCTGAATGGATTTCTGGAAGAAGAGTTGTATATGATGCAACCTGAAGGTTTTATCGATCCAAATGGTGCTAACAAAGTGTGCAAGCTCCAGCGATCCATTTATGGACTGGTGCAAGCCTCTCGGAGTTGGAATAAACGTTTTGATAGTGTGATCAAAGCATATGGTTTTATACAGACTTTTGGAGAAGCCTGTATTTACAAGAAAGTGAGTGCGAGCTCTATATCATTTCTAATATTATATGTGGATGACATATTGTTGATTGGAAATGATATAGAATTTCTGGATACTATAAAAGGATACTTGAATAAGAGTTTTTCAATGAAAGACCTCGGTGAAGCTGCTTATATATTAGGCATCAAGGTCTATAGAGATAGATCAAGACGCTTAATTGGACTTTCACAAAGCACATACCTTGATAAAGTTTTGAAGAAGTTCAAAATGGATCAAGCTAAGAAAGGGTTCTTGCTTGTGTTACAAGGTTTGAAGTTGAGTAAGACTCAATGCCCGACCACTGTAGAAGATAGAGAGAAAATGAAAATTGTTCCATATGCTTCAGCCATAGGCTCTATCATGTATGCAATGCTATGTACTAGACCTGATGTGTGCCTTGCTATTAGTCTAGCAGGGAGGTGCCAAAGTAATCCAGGAGTGGATCACTCGACAGCAGTCAAGAACATCCTGAAATACCTGAAAAGGACTAAGGATATGTTTCTCGTTTATGGAGGTGACAAAGAGCTCATCGTAAATGGTGACGTTGATGCAAGCTTTGACACTGACCCGGACGATTCTAAATCGGAGACTAGATACGTGTTTATATTGAACGGTGGAGCTGTCAGTTGGACCAGTTCTAAACAAAGCGTCGTGGCAGGATCTACGTGTGAAGCGGAGTACATAGCTTCTTTGGAAGCAGCAAATGAAGGAGTCTGGATGAAGGAGTTCATATCCGATCTAGGTGTCATACCTAGTGCATCGGGTCCAATGAAAATCTTTTGTGACAATACTGGTGCAATTGCCTTGGCAAAGGAATCCAGATTTCACAAGAGGACCAAGCACATCAAGAGACGCTTCAATTCCATCCGGGATCAACTACAGATAGGAGACATAGAGATATGCAAGATTCATACAGATTTGAATGTTGCAGACCCACTGACTAAGCCTCTTCCACGAGCAAAACATGATCAGCACCAACACTCCATGGGTGTTAGAATCATTACTGTATAATCTAGATTATTGACTCTAGTGCAAGTGGGAGACTGAAGGAAATATGCCCTAGAGGCAATAATAAAGTTATTATTTATTCCCTCATATCATGATAAATGTTTATTATTCATGCTAGAATTGTATTAACCGGAAACATAATACTTGTGTGAATACATAGACAAACATAGTGTCACTAGTATGCCTCTACTTGACTAGCTAGTTAATCAAAGTGGTTATGTTTCCTAACCATAGACATAAGTTGTCATTTGATAAATGGGATCACAACATTAGGAGAATGATGTGATTGACTTGACCCATTCCGTTAGCTTAGCACTTGATCGTTTAGTTTACTGCTATTGCTTTCTTCATGACTTATACATGTTCCTATGACTATGAGATTATGCAACTCCCGATTACCGGAGGAACACTTTGTGTGCTACCAAACGTCACAATGTAACTGGGTGATTATAAAGGTGCTCTACAGGTGTCTCCGATGGTACTTGTTGAGTTGGCATAGATCAAGATTAGGATTTGTCACTCCGATTGTCGGAGAAGTATCTCTGGGCCCTCTTAGTAATGCACATCATAATACGACTTGCAAGCAATGTGACTAATAAGTTAGTTACAGGATGATGCATTACAGAACAAGTAAAGAGACTTTCCAGTAGTGAGATTGAACTAGGTATTGAGATACTGACGATCGAATCTCAGGCAAGTAACATACCGATGACAAAGGGAACAACGTATATTGTTCTGCGGTTTCACCAATAAAGATCTTCGTAGAATATGTAGGAACCAATATGAGCATCCAGGTACCGCTATTGGTTATTGACCAGAGACATGTCTCGGTCATGTCTACATAGTTCTCGAACCCGTAGGGGCCGCACGCTTAAAGTTCTATGACGATTGGTATTATGAGTTTATATGTTCTGATGTACCGAAGGTAGTTCGGAGTCCGGATATGATCACGGACATGATGAGGAGTCTCAAAATGGTCGAGACATGAAGATTGATATATTGGAAGCCTACATTTGGACATTGGAAGAGTTCCGGGTGAAATCGGGATTTTACCGGAGTGTCGGAGGGGTTACCGGAATCCCCCGGGGGTTAATGGGGCTTGTTGCACCCTAGTGGAGAGAGAGGGGCCAGCCAGGGCAGACCATGCACCCCCTCCCCCTCTGGTCCAAATTGGACTAGGAGAGGTGGGGCGGCGCCCCCTTTCCATCTCCTTCTCCCCCTTCCTTTCCCCCTCTAGTAGGAGTAGGAAAGAGGGGAATCCTACTCCTACTAGGAGGAGGATTCCTCCTCCTGCCGCGCCCTCTAGGGCCGGCCGGCCTCCCCCCTTGCTCCTTTATATATGGGGGCAGGGGGGCACCTCTAGACACACAAGTTGATCATTGATCTCTCCCAGCCGTGTGCGGTGCCCCCTCCACCATTATCCACCTCGGTCATACTGTAGCGGTGCTTAGGCGAAGCCCTGCAGCGGTAGCTTCATCAACATCGTCATCACGCCATCGTGCTGAAGAAACTCTCCTTCGAGCTCTACTGGATCGTGAGTTCGCGGGACGTCACCGAGCTGAACGTGTGCTGAACGAGGATGTGTCGTACGTTCGGTATTAAGGATCGGTCAATCGTGAAGACGTACGACTACATAAACTGCGTTGTCACAACGCTTCCCCTTGATGGTCTACGAGGGTACGTGGACAACACTCTCCCCTTTTGTTGCTATGCATCACCATGATCTTGCGTGTGCGTAGGAAAATTTTGAAATTACTACGTTCCCCAACAACAACCTTGTCAAATTTTGCTCATTGATTTTAGCAAGAAGACATGCGTTTGATACTTTCGAATGGGACGCCCTTTGCTGTCAGCAGCATCGATCCATTTTTTCTTTATTCTTTAGTTGTGAAGTAAATATTGGCTCTGACATGTGAATCGCTGAGATGCATAATCATCGATTGTTTTGAATGTTCTCTATGAATTGCCAGGCTTGTGTGTTTGATTGCAAGGTACAGGAACGCTAAAAAGCTGTTCAAACTCTTTGTACTCCTTCGGTTCCTTTTTACTTCGCACATTGTGAAAGTGCATACTTTTTTCTATAAGATTGGTCAAAGTAGAGATGCTTTGACTGCAAACAAAACTTGTATGTAGACTAGAAACGACCGGAGGGAGTACATGTGAAACTGCTGCAAACGAGGTGATCACCCTAGGAATAATGCTAGTACGTATTGTTTTGCATGTTCATCTAATGCCAGTGATACAAGAATTCAAACTAATCGAAATAAATTCATTCATACACAGTTGGATTTCATATAAACATGCCGGATTTTATTACATTTCAGTGCCAGCAACCGGAGGGTAGCAGGGGTGGCCTTACTTGGACCCGAGCGACGACGACCTACCGTGTTCTACTAATCCTTGTTTTCCGTGTGGCGCGGCCTCATTGCAGCGGGGCTGAGCCGGCGATGTACTCTGTCTCGTTCCTGGTGGGCGGAGCCTCGGTAGAGTAGGGGAAATCCTCCCCCTCGTTGCTGGCAGGGTGGGGCATCGGCGGAGCCGGCGGTGTCCTCTGCCTCGTTGTTGGTGCCACGGGGCCTCGGCGGAGCAGGGCCTCGTCGACGCCAGCGGACCGAGGACTCGTTGGAGCCGCCATTGTCCTCTGCCTCGTCCTCGATCTTGCCAAACAGCGCCTCGCCCGCTTCATCGCCCTCTTTTTAGGCGGCCGCAGCCTCCGCCACTCGCATGCGGTACCGCCAGCGCTCGAGGCGGCCCTCGCGGGTGGAGCGGTCCGAGTCGAGCATCACCTCCTGCTCTGCCCGCTACACGGTGATCTGCTCCTCCGCCTGCAGGTGCTCCTGGAGGAGATGGTGGTTGTAGGCGGCGTCGGCCAATGCCTCCCAAAACTGCTCCTCACGCTTCTGCCTCACTGTGTCCATATATTGGGCACGGGCCTCGTCGAGGGTCATGGTGCAATGCACCGGCGACGATGGCACGGAGGAGGGGGTTGGCGCCGGATCGTCTACTACCATGTTCTCCATTGGGACATCGTCGTCCTCCGGCTGCCTGCCGGCCAGCCAGTCGACAGCAATAGCTGCCATCTCCCTATGGTCTATCGTTCGCCCGTCCCGAAGAGCGCTGGAGCACGAGGAAGCCATGGTGGGCAGTAGTGGTGTGGATAGGAGAAAGGGAATGGATGTGGATGACTGCGGCTATGGCCGGCGCAGCAGTTTATATAGCAATGGTGGGTGGCGGAGGGACGGATGTGTGGCGCCGGAGTAGCCACCTCGGCAACCGTGTATCATTAATGTGGGCATCATAAGGATGGACGGACGACACTTGTGTCGTTTGAAGGCGGATCCATCGCCTGCACCGGGAAGCGGGGCAGGCGGCGCTGAGCGATTGGGGCGGAAAGCACGCGCGGACGAGGGAGGCGGTCTGGGTGGGATAGGGCAGTCAGACTCGTGCTTGGCAGCAGGTCGGTCCAGCAGCTGGACATGCTAGCTCGCCAGCTAGCTCGCCGAGCTGAGTGACGACAATCCGACGATGGACGTAGCTTCCGACGAGGAGCCGACGCCACTGTCCAAGCCGGTTCATGCCGTGTTCACCACAGAGCAGGTGTGGCTGCACTTTGATGCCCTAATGGCCAAAGAGCTACCAGCGCAGGAGGACCTGTGCCGCAACCTCCGTCTCCTCAATGAGCACCGGTGAACAAGCGAACGACATTGCTGTCATGGACATGTGTCCCTATGATCCTGGCTTCCCGAATGAGCAGCGAGCACTGTATCAGACCATCCATAGGGCCCGCGAGGCCCTCTCCGTCGTCCTTCGAGTTGTTGCGCTCGCCGTGGCGCCACCGTCTCGCGTTGTCAACATGGTCAACGGACATGAGCATGAGGAGATGATTTTACTTGGAGAGGATGACAATGGGGACCCACCAGGGCCATAGCCGCACGTACGCAAGTGCCTCCTTATTAGTATATAAAACTTTTTTTTTGCTTCCTCCCGGTTTCCTGACATCACGGTCCCACACCATTGTGAACCTATGTAGTCAATAAATGAGAGAATTGCACAAGAAGCGGCCGACAGCTGGGACCAAGCATCTCGAACAGTATTTGTCTTTTTGAGGTGTGAGCACTGTAGAGTTTTTCTTGAGTGATGTTTAGTCCAGATATTAATTTTTCTCCTTTGGACAACAACGAAAACATCGCTGCAGGTATTAACTGGGCGGGCTATGGCCCGTCTAGCCTAGGCCAGATATCCAGCCCAGATATTAATTTTTTTCAAGCTGAAAATGGCTAGCCCAGCTATACTTTTTTTAGGAATACCCGGGCAAGTTCAAGTTGTTATTCTCCGCCCCGCTGGGCTGCAAATCTTTCCTAGGAGGGATGCATTAGGCTTAACAAGAAAATGGGCTTTAAGAAATAATAAATGGGATGTAATTATAAAAACTGGGCATTAACAATAAAAAATGCACCAAAAACGTAATTACTTTATAAAATATTATTTTTGGATATTGAAAATTTTAATTTCATTAATTGTTGCGAGCGCAATGTTTCATTGGATTTTTACGTTATATAAATTTATATTGAAATTTTATTTAATCTGACTAGAAATTTCGGGATCAAAATATTTCTTATCCCATCAAAATGTGGGAAATTTTATTGAATTCTGTTTTGAACGGTTGGTTGAAATGGGTTGTACTTTTAACATACTGTAAATGGGTTGTAGTAAATTCCATTAGAATTCAAAAATGGGCTGCACATTCTTACAAATGTCAAATGGGCTATAAGTTCTCTGCCACACACTTGTGGCCTTACTAAGTTGACGCGTATGCAAGGCTTTGTCAACTTATAGTCAACAGACGGTTCTAGCAGTAGTGGCTGTTGGATGTCCATCCAACGGATGCCGTGCTTCTTCTTCAATCTCCGATATTCTATCTTCACTCGCCCAAAAAATGATTCCTCCCCCTAACATCTGGGGTGCACCATTTGGAAGCTGACCTGTGGGCCTACTAAGTTGACGCGTACCAAGGGCTTTGTCAACTTAGTCAATATAAATGATTCTAGCTACAGTGATCGTACGATGTCCATCCAATGACCGTCGTGCTTCTTTATCCTCGGGTCTTCTTGCTCCAGCCACCCAAAGCAGCGCCGGTCGTGCCGCCTGCTCCTTCCTCCCATGGCCGGCTGTGCTACCGCGGAGGCCTCACCGCCCCCTACTACTCCCACCGCTGGCCAGGCCATCCCTCCACTCACCCACACCCCCTGTTATTCTGCGGCGACGACAGCCTCACACCACACCCGAACCAGTGAACCCTCGTACTCCTCTCCGCGTGGGTATCCACTGTCGTGTCTTCCCCGGCTCCATGTCGTCCCCTTCCTAGGCCTCGTCGTCGTCCATCACCGTGGTGCTCTCGGCGCGGCGTGGTCAATGTGGTCAACGGCCGACTTCCATCGGTAGAGTACTGTACGTGGAGAGGCTGACAGCTAGGTCCACGGCAGCCGCAAGGAAGTGCCTCCTTATTATGCGCAAAAAAATTATTCCTCCACCTAACAGCGGGGACCCACCGGATGGGCCACCGTATTTCGCAAAAAAAACGTTTCCCCCTGACTGCTGGGACCGACCAGCTACATCTTCGCACGCAAGGAAGTGCATTCGGGAAAAAAATGATTCGCCCCCTGACTACTGTGACCCACCTGCTACATCTTCACACGCAAGGAAGTGCCTGACAGTCGGGACCCACCTGGTCTAAGCGTACGTAGCGTTGTCATTTTGGTCGCGAACGTGTACATACATACTGGTCCATGTAGATGCGTGCACGTGTCATAGTAGGGGCGCACACGTAGCATGTACACGTACAGCGGCCAGTGTGCAAGAAAGAAAATACGGCCACGTACGTACATACGGGCAGGGTCTCGAACATCTACTCACGCATACGTACGGCCAGGGCTCATGTACATGGTTGGGTCGGAACGGAGAAACAACGTCGTCGTCGTGTTCGTGGGGATCCAACCGGCTGGGTCAAAACGGAATGCGTCGTCGTGTTCATCGGGCGGTCTTGGACGGAACAACCGATGGAAACAAGGCCTGGCGTATCGCACAATGGATGAAACGACCTTGTGTTCGACCGGCCACGTTCGTAACGGGATCCTGTTCATCCGGAGGGGTCTGGCGTACCGCAAAACGGAGGAAACGGACCTCCTACGGTCGAAACGAGGTCTTGTTGATCGGGAGGGGTGTGGCGTACCGCAAAATGGAGGAAACAGACTTGTGTTGGAGCGCTACGGTCGAAACAGGGTTCCTGTTCATCGGGAGGGGTGTGACGTACCACAAAACGGGACTCCACGGGATATTGTTCATCTCCATCGTCGACCCCCTCCAGCCTCCACGGGCTACTATTCATCCACCGTCGACCTCCTCCAGCCGCCACCTGCGACTATTCATCCACGGGCTCCTGTTCATCCAGCCTCCACCGCGCGCTACTCTACTAGCTACTGTTCAACCAGCCCTCTCCACACGGGCTCCTGTTTAACCACCCCTCCACGGTCTACTGTTCATCTAGCCCTCCACCATCTACTATTCATCCATCCCTTCATGGGGTCGTCCTATTCATCCAGCCCTCCACGGGGTCCTATTCATCCAGCCCCAACCGGCTGGATCGACCGGGGTCTTGTTCATCCAGAGGCAACACCACAAGGTCCTGTTCATCCACCCCCACCGGGAATTGTTCATCCAAACCCCCCAGCAACGCTCACTGTTCATCGAGAGGTAGCATCGATCGACTTCAGTTAGCAGCAGTAGCAAAGGAATCGCTCGATCGGTTTCAGTTAACAACCATCGATCGATCACTCGGGTTCAGTAATGTGTAGCCCGCAGTGCAATCGCTCAGGTTCAGTAGGCGAACTGTAGCGACCAGACCTCAAACGGTCCAATCTCTGTGCTCTGGTGTCATCCCTGGATCAGTAATGCTGACACCACACAGTACTCGGAGGATTTATAACAGAGTAGCAATCACACACTTATTACATAAAGTGTCTCAATAGAGAACTTATTACAATAACTATGGCTTAAGGCCATCTAATAACAATAACAGCGGAAGGCTTGGAAGATAAGTGAGTCCATCAACGCCAACGGCATCACTGATTATAGAACCACGACCTAAAAATTCCTTAATCGTCTTCTGAAAAGTCTACAACATTAACGTTGCAGCCCGAAACGGGTCAGCACATGGACTATGCTGGCAAGGTAACACATAGAGAGTAATGGAATGAAACAACTATACTATATGCATATTTGGCTGGTGAAAAGCTCTATGGTTACAGTTTTGCGTAAAGCCAATTTTTCCCTACTGCAAGGAATACATTTTATTTAACTATCATGGTAGTTGTTAAACATTGAGAATGGTTGACAGCATCCTCAATCCCAATTAAACATCATCATTAACAAAACCCAACAAAATTAATTTAGAGTAACGTGTTGAGATTCACACGATAATCCAAGTACTAGATACTCAAGATGTCCATAACCGGGGACACGGCTAATCATGTTAAGTTTAATACACTCTGTAGAGGTTTGCGCACTTTTCCCCACAAGACTCGATCGCCTCCGTTTGGTTTCTCGCACTACATGATGTTTGAGAAGAAGGATGACCGAGACATAGTCTTTCAGAAGCGCTAGCACCTTACGATCGGGTAGACCGTACCACCTATATCCCCTACATCTGCTAGTCTACCACTGTAAGAGTTCGTGCGACTTTATCAATTATGCTAGAGCCCATAATAGCTTGTGGCTGCACACGGAAGTTTCTAGTATGAATAATCTCATGATCCCTTTGAGCCTGGGTGGCGGCCCAAAAGAAAAAAGGCAAATCCTGGATTACCCAGGTGCCTCAATCCACCCAGATGTGTGTTTAAGTTGCCACCTTAGATAAACCATTAATTAACAAACTCACATCTGTCATGAATATCACTCACCCAATCCACGTCTACTAGCATAGCATGGCATAATAGGCAAACGTAGAAGTAACTACCAAGGGTTTGATAATATAAAAGGTGATAGGTACTACCTCATCTACTTCCCATCCCACAATTTAATTAGATCCTACTCATGCAATGTTTGAGGATTGATCTAATGCAATAAAACTGGGTAGTAGAAAAAGTATGATCAAAGTGTTACTTGCCTTGCTGATGATCCGCGAAACCTAGCGATTCGAAGTAACAGGCGGCGCACTCCGGGTATTCTATTGTAGACAAACAAACAAGCATACAATAAGCACTCATCTAATGCACAGGTAAAAGTCAAATAAGAGATCTAACCAGAAAGTTCAACTTAAGAACACCGGTTTGCAAAAAGAATCAAATCAAACGAAACAATGAAAGTCAAACGGCGAAAGAAAACAACTTCATTCTACTAATCTGCATCTAAGTCAAATTTTACAGTAGCAAAATTTTGTTTAAGTTGGTTAAACGGATAGAAGGTTTCAAGACGAAACTCCAGGCGCTTGAATCGCCTGATTCCGATAAACGAGCGAAAAGTTAAACTAAAACAAAAATCGGATCAGAAATCACGATCAAAAAAATCGCGGATTTAAACCGAGAAAAAGAAAAACGACGAACGTTCGCTAAAACGAATGATAGAACGAACGGAAGAACTCTTGCTAATTAAATAAATCGGAAAACCGATCTATTTAAAAAAACCGAAACTAAAAAAACCGACGGAAAAACCGAATGGTTTTTCAAAAAAAACAAAAAAATAAAAATGGTAGCACGGACTAGGGTTTGGCGGCAGGTCGGCGAGGCGGCGGCAACGGGCGGCGCAGGCGGCGGCGGTGCGGGGTTCGAGGGGCGGCGGGCTAGGGTTTGGCGGCGGCGGATGGGCTGGCTTCGGCCTCGGGCGCCCCGGCTTATAAAGCCTGCCGGGCCAGAGTCCCAGGCGGACATGGTCCGGTTAGGTCGGTGGGCATTTTTGTAATTACACGCGGAAGAAAAATAAAAAGAAATACTAAACCGACTCCAAAAATCCCGAAATAAAATTTCCCGGGCTTCTAAAATCAAGCCGCACAAGGTGAACATTTATTTGGGGCCTAAATGCAATTTTGAGAAACGCACATTTTTCCTAAATTCAAATAAAATAACGAAAAACTCTGAAATAGAATCTTATTTGATTTTATTATTAAATCCTCAATATTTCTTTATTTTGGGAAAGTCATTTTATTCCCTCTCTCATATTTTTGTAATAGAAATAATTGATGATAAAATAATTAAAATCAAATGATCCTATTCGCAAAATTTGAGAAAACTCAAATATGAAAATAATGAATTCCCCAACTCTCTCCGTGGGTCCTTGAGTTGCGTAGAAATTTCTAGGATCAAACCAAAAGAAAAATAAAATATGATATGCAATGATGATCTAATGTATAACATTCCAAATTGAAAATTTGGGATGTTACAAACCTACCCCCCTTAAGATGAATCTCGCCCTCGAGATTCGGGTTGGCTAGAAAATAGGTGAGGGTGGTCATTGAGCAAATCTTCCTCTCGTTCCTAGGTGGCTTCATCCTCCGTGTGGTCGCTCCACTGAACTTTGCAAAACTTGATAACCTTGCTGCGAGTGACTCGGCTGGCAAACTCGAGAATCTTAATTGGTTTTTCCTCGTAGGTCAAATCATTATCCAACTGAATTGTTTCCAATGGCATTGTGTCTCTCAAGGGTATGTCAGCCATCTCCGTGTGACACTTCTTCAACTGAGAAACGTGGAACACAACATGAACTCCTAACAATCCTTTGGGTAATTCCAACTTGTAGGCCACTTCTCCCATACGCTCCAAAATTCGATATGGTCCTACAAATCGTGGCGCTAACTTTCCTTTAACCCCAAAACGCTTTGTTCCCCGAAGTGGGGATACTCGAAGATAAGCTCTATCTCCAACTTCGTAAACAGTCTCCTTGCATTTAGAATCTGCATAACTCTTTTGTCTGGACTGAGCTAGCTTGAGCCTATCGCGAATCAATTTCACCTTCTGTTCAGACTCTTTAATCAAATCAGGCCCAAATAACTAGCGGTCTCCAACTTCGTCCCACGACAATGGTGTCCTGCACCTCCTTTCGTACAAAGCTTCGAAAGGGGCCATCTTTAAATTGGCTTGGTAACTGTTGTTGTAAGAGAACTCTGCACATGGCAAATTGTCATCCCAACTAGATCCATATTCTAGCGCACAAGCTCTCAACATGTCCTCCAAAATCTGATTGACTCTCTCGGTCTGTCCATCTGTCTGTGGATGAAAAGATGTACTGAATTCTAGCCTAGTACCCAAAGTTTCATGCAACTGCTTCCGGAACTTTGAGGTAAACTGGGTTCCTCTATCTGATACAATACTCCTCGGAACTCCATGCAAACATACGATCCTGGTCATGTATGTCTTTGCCAACTTAGCACTGGTGTAAGTGGTCTTTAGCGGGATGAAATGAGCTACTTTCGTCAACCGATCAACTACAACCCAAATCGAGTCATAGCCTGAACGAGTCCTGGGTAATCCCGTGATAAAACCATGCCTAACTTATCCCACTTCCATCCGGGTATCGACAATGGTTGTAGCAATCTTGCTGGCTTCTGATGCTCTGCCTTTACTCTCTGACATACATCACAAACTGCTACGTACTCCGCAATATCCTTCTTCATTCTGGTCCACCAGAAAATATCCTTCAAATCGAAATACATCTTGGTATTTCCTGGGTGAATTGAATATGGTGAATCGTGTGCCTCTTGCAGAATTAGCTTCCTAATCTCTGGGTCATTGGGCACATAAACACGGTCTTCAAACCATAGGGTGTTGTGCTCATCCTCACGAAATCCCTTAGCCTTTCCTTTGCTAAGTTTCTCCTTAATAGAAGCAATCTCCTTGTCAGTCCTTTGGGCTTCTCTGATTTTATCCATCAATGTAGACTTCATCTCCAATGTTGCTACATAGCCTCTAGGAACTATTTCCAAACATAACTCTCGAAGATTTTAGACTAACTCCCTTGGTAATTCTCCCGTCATTAGGGTGTTTACATGACTCTTACGGCTTAATGTGTCGGCTACTATATTAGCCTTTCCAGGATGGTAATGCAATCTCATATCATAATCCTTGATGAGCTCCAACCATCTCCTTTGTCTGAGGTTCAACTCCTTCTGCGTGAAAATGTACTTCAAACTCTTGTGATCCGTGTACACCTCACAATGGTTTCCAATGAGGAAATGTGTCCATGTTTTCAATGCATGCACTACGGCTGCTAATTCCAAATCATGCGTAGCATAATTCAACTCACGAGGTTTCAGTTGTCTTGAGGCATATGAAACAACTCTCCATTCCTGCATAAGCACTGCTCCAAGTCCTCGACGTGAAGCGTCGCAATACACCTCATAATCCTTGGTCTGGTCTGGCAAAATCAACACTGGTGACGTAACCAAACATTTCTTCAACTCCTGGAAACTAGTCTCACATTCCTTAGTCCATTTGAACTTGGTATCCTTCTTTAATAACTCCGTCATAGGCTTTGCAATCTTGGAGAAATTCTCAATGAATCTCCGGTAGTATCCTGCGAGTCCAAGAAAAGTCTGTATCTCTCCAACCATGGTTGGTGCTTCCCACTTGGTCACGGTATCAACTTTAGTGGGATCAACTGCTATTCCTTCTCCGGATATAACGTGTCTGAGGAACCCTACTTCCTTCAACCAAAGCTCACATTTGCTGAACTTGGCATACAACTGATGTTCTCTGAGCTTCTCAAGTACCAATCGCAAATGTTCCTTATGCTCCTCTTCATTCTTCGAGTAAACCAGGATATCATCAATGGACACTACGACAAACTTATCCAAGAACTCCATAAACACTTTGTTCATCATGTTCATAAAATATGCAGGTGCGTTAGTCAGACCAAATGACATAACTGTATACTCGTACAGCCCATACCTGGTGGTAAAAGCTGTCTTAGGAATATCCTGTTCTTGAATCTTCAACTGGTGGTATCCTGATCGCAGATCGATCTTGGAAAATACCTTAGCTTCTTGCAATCGATCAAACAGATCATTGATCATCGGTAGTGGGTACTTGTTCTTGATTGTTACTTCATTCAATCCTCGATAATCGACAACCATTCTTAACGATCCATCCTTCTTCTCCACTAGAAGTACTAGCTATCCCCAAGGCTTAGAACTTGGGCGAATATAACCTTTATCCAGTAACTCTTTAATCTGCTTCTTAATTTCCACCAAATCCTTTGCAGGCATCCTGTATGGTCTCTTTGATATTGGCCCTGTGCCTGGCAATAGCTCAATCAAAAACTCAATATCTCTATCCGGTGGCATGCCTGGCAACTCTTCTGGAAATACTTCAGGGAAATCCCTTACCACTGGTACTTCCTCCTGCACAACTCCTGTTAAACAATTTACTTGAGTCCTCTTTGGCACATGTTGGGATACATACTTGATCCTCCTCCCTTCTGGGGTGGTAATCAAAATTGACTTACTAGCACATTCAATATTCCCTTCATACTTTGATAACCAAAACATGCCTAATATCACATCCAATCCTTGGGATTCCAATATTATTAGGTCTGAGGGAAAAACATAGTTACCAATCCTTAATGGTAACCGATCACACCATAGACTAGCCATATATTCTGCTCCAGGCGAGGTTACTAACATGGGTGACCTAAGGGCTTGGGTTGGCAGTTTATACTTATCCACAAATCCCCTTGATATGTATGAATGCGATGCACCAGTATCAAAAAGAACGAGTGTAGTAAATGACTTAACCAAAACATACCTATTACTGCATCAGGCTGAGCTTCAACCTCCTCCATGCTAACGTGGTTCACCCTTCCCCTATTGAAAGGGTTCGGCTTCTTCCCAGAGCTTCCATTGCTATTTCCATTTTATAATTCAGGACATTCATTTGCATAATGTACGTTCTTCGAACACTTAAAGCAAGTAACTTGGCTCAGGTCTTTCTTGGCTGGGGTTGATGGGTTGGTACGGTTCTGGCCGTTGCTTCCTCCATTCCCATTACCATTCTTGGTGCCATTGTGATTGTGCGAGCTACCACCTCCATGGGTATGCTAAAAATGTCCTCCCGATCTAGGGGTAAAACATGGCTTCTGCTGAGCTCCTGAATTGTACTTTCCTTGTCCATACTTCCTCTTGCGGTTCTCAATTTGTTGCTGCTTGCCTTCAATCTTAAGAGCACGGTCTACCAACTCCTGGTAGTTGTTGAAGGTTGCTACCATCAACTGCATGCTCAACTCATCATTCAGTCCTTCCAGAAACTTCTTCTGCTTAGCTGCATCTGTAGCAACGTCATCTGGGGCATAACGTGCTAACTTACTAAAGTCCTCCACATACTGGCCAACTGTCCGTCCTCCTTGGCGCAAGTTGCGAAACTCACGCTTCTTCATAGCCATAGCTCCTGCTGAAACATGGGCAGTACGAAAGGCCTGCTGAAACAGGTCCCATGTGACAGTGTCGACAGGGAAAGTGGCTGTGAAATTCTCCCACCATGATGCTGCGGGTCCTTCAAGCTGATGTGCGGCAAACTTCACCTTCTCCGCATCTGTGCATCCTGCTGTGGTCAACTCTCTAGCTGTCTTGCGGAGCCAATCATCTGCTACTATCGGCTCGGTGCTACTGGAAAACACCGGCGGATTCAGCCTAAGAAAACGGGCTAAGTGATCAACAGGTGGTGGTGGTGGTGGTGGGTTGTTGTTGTTGTTCCCCTGATTCTGATTCTGGACTAGCAACTGCATCAATGTGTTCTGTTGCTGGATCAACTGGGTGAGCTCCGGTGGAAAGGTGAATCCGGGGTCACGTCTCGGAGGCATCTGAGGGTTTAGAAAAGATGAGATGTAAGAATAGAGGGGGTCTAAAGAGAAAACACTACCCATATGCACATGAGGCAAAAGCAAACAATTCACTTCATTCAATCAAACAAGGGCATACAATCGATCTAACTATCACAAAAGTGCTCGGACTACTATATTTACATGGTGGACTACTACTACTGATGAGGTGGTCTACTAGAAATATTCTTCGATTGCAGACTCCATGATATCTGCTCCGGCTTCATCAACATAGTCATCATCGCTATCATCTGGGTCCGAGTCGGTGTCGTCGATGATGATGTAGTCTTCCGGGCGAATCTTCTTGGGTTCTTCGTCTTCATCTACTGGTGTAGGGCCTCCCATAAAAATCCCGATCTTCTTGATTAGATCGTCATTCTTCTCCACCAATACTTCAATTTCCTCTTCATAATCTTCACGTGTAGCCTTGCGTTCCTCCTCCAGTTCCTTGATTCTTGTCCTTCCCTTCTTCAGGTCTATCATGTCGGTGCACATCTGGTTCTCCTGTCGTCGAGTGTGCTGGTTTAACTCCAGGATAAAAGCTGCAACTGATCTATCCTTCCTGGTGCTGATCATCTCCTAGTGTTCATCTCGGCGCCCACAAATCTGGTAGATAGTATCCTTGAGATCATTGCGGTAGACTTCTCCAATGCGTCCCATGGCGATGTGAGCTGCCATGCTCTTTCCTAGACTCCAAGTTGGTGCATCAAAAGAAAAACTCTATGGGCTCAGTGACTGTCATGAATGTCCTTCCTGGAACTTGAACTTGAATCGTCCAGCGCTCTTCTTCAGGTAAAGTGGCATTGTAGGTTCCCGTGAAGCTTGGTACTCCTATGTTCAGGTATCTAGTGACTTCCTTCAAGTGACATCCAAAGGGTGTATGGTCATCCGGTTGCATGAACTTGTTCCTTGCATCCGCCATCCTAAAAGCAGAAAAGATGAGAGGTCAGAAGAGAAGAGAGTGAATAGTGATCTAGGTCTTTAGCTTAGTGGTCGTGTCCTACAGTCAGCGTGTGCTCTCATACCATCTCTGTAGCGACCAGACCTCAAACGGTCCAATCTCTGTGCTCCGGTGTCATCCCTAGATCAGTAATGCTGACACCACACAGTACTTGGAGGATTTATAACAGAGTAGCGATCACACACTTATTACATCAAGTGTCTCAATAGAGAACTTATTACAATAACTATGGCTTAAGGCCATCTAATAACGATAACAGCGGAAAGCTTGGAAGATAAGTGAGTCCATCAACTCCAACGGCATCACTGAGTATAGAACCACGACCTAAAAACTCCTTAATGATCGTCTGAAAAGTCTGCAACATTAATGCTGCAGCCGGAAACGGGTCAGCACATGGAATATGCTGGCAAGGTAACACATAGAGAGTAATGGAATGAAACAGTTATACTATATGCATATTTGGCTGGTGGAAAGCTCTATGGTTACAGTTTTGCGTAAAGCCAATTTTTCCCTACTGCAAAGGAATAAATTTTATTTAACTATCATGGTAGTTGTTAAACACTGGGAATGGTTGACAACATCCTCAATCCCAATTAAACATCTTCATTAACAAAACCCAACAAAATTAATTTAGAGTAACATGTTGAGATTCACACGATAATCCAAGTACTAGATACTCAAGATGTCCATAACCGGGGACACGGCTAATCATGATTAGTTTAATACACTCTGTAGAGGTTTGCACACTTTTCCCCACAAGACTCGATCGCCTCCGTTTGGTTTCTCGCACTACATGGTGTTTGAGAAGACGGATGACCGAGACATAGTCTTTCAGAAGCGCTAGCACCTTACGATCGGGTAGACCGTACCACCTATATCCCCTACATCTGCTAGTCTACCACTGTAAGAGTTCGCACGACTTAATCAACTATTCTAGAGCCCATAATAGCTTGTGGCTGCACACGGAAGTTTCTAGTATGAATAATCTCATGATCCCTTTGAGCCTGGGTGGCGGTCCAAAAGAAAACAGGCAAATCCTGGATTACCCAGGTGCCTCAATCCACCCAGATGTGTGTTTAAGTTGCCACCTTAGATAAACCATTAATTAACAAACTCACATCTATCATGAATATCACTCACCCAATCCACGTCTACTAGCATAGCATGGCATAATAGGCAAATGTAGAAGTATCTCCCAAGGGTTTGATAATATAATAGGTGGTAGGTACTACCTCATCTACTTCCCATCCCACAATTTAATTAGATCCTACTCATGCAATGTTTGAGGATTGATCTAATGCAATAAAACTGGGTAGTAGAAAAAGTATGATCAAAGTGTTACTTGCCTTGCTGATGATCCGCGAAACCTAGCGATTCGAAGTAACAGGCGGCGCACTCCGGGTATTCTATTGCAGACAAACAAACAAGCATACAATAAGCACTCATCTAATGCACAGGTAAAAGTCAAATAAGAGATCTAACCAGAAAGTTCAACTTAAGAACTCCGGTTTGCAAAAAGAATCAAATCGAACAAAACAACGAAAGTCAAATGGCGAAAGAAAACAACTTCGTTCTACTAATCTGGATCTAAGTCAAATTTTACAGTAGCAAAAACTTGTTTAAGGTGGTTAAACAGATGGAGGGTTTCGAGACGAAACTCCAGGCGCTTGAATCGCCTGATTCCGATAAACGAGAGAAAAGTTAAACTAAAACGAAAATCGGATCAGAAATCGCGATCAGAAAAATCACGGATTTAAACCGAGAAAAAAAATGACGAACGTTCGCTAGAACGAACGAACGGACGAACGCTTGCTAATTAAATAAATCGGAAAACCAATCTATTTTAAAAAAACCGAAACTAAAAAAACCGACGGAAAAACCGAATGGTTTTTCAAAAAAAACAAAAAAAACAAAAACAACGGCACAGATTTCTAGGCGACCTCGGGCGGCGGGCGGCGGCGGCAGCGGCTGCGGCGTGCGGCGGCGGCTTGGGGTTCGAGGGGCGGCACGCTAGGGTTTGGCGGCGGCGGCTGGGCTGGCTTCGGCCTCGGGCGCCCCGGCTTATAAAGCCTGCCGGGCCAAAGTTCCAGGCGGACACGGCCCGGTTAGATCGGTGCGCGTTTTTTTAATTACACGCGGAAGAAAAATAAAAAGAAATACTAAACAGACTCCATAAATCCCGAAATAAAATTTCCCGGTCTTCTAAAATCAAGCCGCACAAGGTGAACATTTATTTGGGGCCTAAATGCAATTTTGAAAAACACACATTTTTCCTAAATTCAAATAAAATAACGAAAAACTCCGAAATAGAATCTTATTTGATTTTATTATTAAATCCTCAATATTTCTTTATTTTGGGAAAGTCATTTTATTCCCTCTCTCATATTTTTGTAATAGAAATAATTGATGATAAAATAATTAAAATCAAATGATCCTATTCACCAAATTCGAGAAAACTCAAATATGAAAATAATGAATTCCCCAACTCTCTCCGTGGGTCCTTGAGTTGCGTAGAAATTTCTAGGATCAAACCAAAACCAAAATAAAATATGATATGCAATGATGATCTAATGTATAACATTCTAAATTGAAAATTTGTGATATTACATGAACGCCTCTCTCGGGTTCAGTTAGAGCCCAACGCCTCGCACCCATGCGCGTGCGTGTACGAGAGAAACACGCAAACCTCCATGCATCGCTCGGCCCCGACCACCCACTCTAACTAGGAACACCCCTATATTTTCCTCGCCCTCGCATCTACCACAATTTTTTCTGTCATGGACGGCCCAAAGAATGTCATGCAGTTGCGTCTCCGGCCCGCCTAGGACGAAAAGCCCATTTTCTATCATGATTTTTTTGTCATCGAAGTAGGAGCCCACCACATCTATGATGATACCGGGTTTTGTCACAATTATCGTCATAGAAGTGTCATAAGTATGACAGGAAAACAATCCGTTTGGCCCAAAATTTCACAGATGTGTCTTTTTTTTGTAGTAGTGGGAGACGAGCGGGGGGGGGGGGGGGGGTCGGCTTCAAATAAAGAGTGAGGTGTCTATATTTGAGGGACTTTAGCGTAATTGAGATATACATGCTCAATAGTGTGTGCACTCATGGTTGATCAATTTGTTTCACAGTTTGGACTATAAGATAACAATACATTTGAACATGTGTGATATACCTTGATGTACCAGAATTACAAACCTAAGATTGGAACTTTGGGATTCGGCTCCAACATTAGCTTTTGTAATTCATTTAAACGGAGGTACATTTTTAAGCCGGGATTTCATGATTTCAAATTCATATATCGAACCTAGAGATATACACATATGGGCATGTTCAAACTTTATAATCATCCACTTTATTCATACACATACACATTTTTTGCTTTTGTCATCATATTTAGGTTAAACACATCTGGAATTTCATTTGAATTGGACCGTATGATGGTATTTGCTTGTAGTAGCTCAATGATCCATATTTGAATTGAATGGACAATCTAAGTTTCAAGTTGGAGACATTGATTTTCAAACCTTGCACTTCTTTTTTGCGTGCAAAACAAACAAATTCTCGGCCATTATATCATAGTCGCCCGTACAAGAGCAGAATATAAATTCAGGCGCCAAAAGCTTTCAAACTTCCCGCTCACATCGAAATATCTCGCGCCCGAAAGTTTATGTCACATCCCTAGCCTTACCTTGGCCTTGTACTAGCTTGGTTGTTGCATCATGTTTAAATTCAAATGAAATCTGAATTGGGGAATTTTTAAAGCCTCAGAATCCTTTTAAAAATGATCAAGATAAAATCGCTTCAAATAAGTCCAAAAAAATGTTCCTGTTATCCTCTGGAAATATTGGCAAGAGGTAAAATCCAAACCAATATTTTTGGTGTCTCAGAAACATTTAATTTGGGCATTTGAATTAAATCAATAGTTATTTGAATTGGATTTATATCTACTATTAAATAAATATAGGTCCAATAATTCTGAAATATTTTTGTGGAGCATTGTTTTAATTCTTTTAGCTCCTAAAAATATTGTCAGAAGCAAAATAGATTGAATTGGTTTCAAAACCAAATTCAAAACAAACAGAACAAAAATAGAAAACAGTAAATAAAAAGAAAAGAGGAGAAGTACCCGGCGCTCACCTGTGCTGGCCCAGCCTCCCCTGTGCAGCCCACCTGCGCGGCCCAGCCCACCTCCTTCCCCCCCTTGTCCTCTTCTTCCTCTGCCAGTAGGCAGAGGCGAGGCGTGGCGCGCGCCCGAAGAGCGCCGGCCACCTCCTGCTTCGCCGTGGCAGCCTCCCCGACTCCCTCTCGACGCCCTGGTGAAGCCACGCACTCCCCCCCTCGCCCCTGCGCCTCCCCTCTCTTCCCCTGGACCCCGTTCCCTCCTCTGCTTCCCTCTCGCGCACACCACCGAGCGGAGCTCGCCGTCATCATCGCCGTACCCATGGCCACCGCCACCCCCTCTCCTCCCCGACGTGCTCCTGAGCTCCGCAGTGCCTCCCACGACCTCCCCGTCGACTCACGCGACCGGAGAAGCCCCGAAGCGCCGTCCCGACGCTTTTCCCCTCCTCGGCCATCGAGGACCGCCGCCGCCGATTCGCCGGACCCCGTGCCTCCCCTGCCTCGCCAGCAGCACCAGAAGAACCGCGGTGAGCCCTCGACCCGATTCCCCCTCTCCCCGTTGCCCCACCTCCCTCTCTAGCTAGCCCCACCACTTTGCCCGAGAATCTCTCGCCGCCGGCCATGGCGTGGCCGTGGCCACAGCCACCCCAGCTCGTATCCAAGCCCACTGACGTGCTCACCGTGATCTCAGGAGTCCGTAGCACTCCCCAGCTCCTCCTGCCGTGCTCCCTAACCCCGACCCCGAGATTGCCCGAACTCCGGCAGCCGCAAAGGAGCTCGCCGCCGGCAGCTCCGGCCACCCCAGCTGCTGTCACTTGCCTCTTTAGATGCGCCTTCCTCCCAGGAACCCGTAGGAGCAAACCGCACGTCAAATGGTGCTCCGTAGCGAGCGCACGGTGCACCTCCGCTGTCGGCCGTGGTCGTCGCCGGCGACACTCCGGCGACTGCCGACGTGGCACGCCTAATTAGCACTAATGACCCTGTTAAACTAACCCCGTGACACTGACAGTGGGCCCCGTAGCGGGTCAAAGCCCGGGTCAACGCGGGATTAGCCCTTGAGTCGCTGACGTGTGGACCCCACACGTCAGGTTTAACCTGGACCGCCCGTTGACCTGCTGAGGTCAGCATGAGGTCATGCTGACGCCATAATTCATTTTTTGGAATTATTTTTTAATTCTAAATATTCAGGAAATTCCAGGAAATTGTATAAACTTCTAAAATTCATAGAAATTCAACCGTAACTCCAAATTAAATAATTTATATATGAAAAATTATCAGAAAAATTCAAGGAATCCATCTGTACCATTTTCATGCATGTTAGAACAACTTATAGCTGCTGTATAGCACAAATCAATTAAATGGCATTTGAATAATCACATATGGGGTTTAAATTTGAATCTTATATTCAAACCAACTTCATTTAATCTGTTGCTAGTTGCATTAGCTGAAAACACATTCATATTGCCATGTCATGAGCATGCATCATATTGTGCATTGCATTGATTGTGTTCCTTTCTGTGTTGCCGGTATTTGTCCCCTCTCGATAGACGTGATACCGATGATGTGATCGTTGACACTGATGAAGACTCAATGTTATCTTCAGAACTGCCAGGCAAGCAAAACCCCCTTGTTCATTCCGATACAATCCTACTCTCTCGCTCCTGCTCTCTTTTAATGCATTAGGACAACACCGACTCATCTGTTACTTGCTGCGGTAGTTGAACCCCTTTATCCTTTGCATGACCTGTCATTGCCACAGTAAATAGATGAAACCCACTAGCATGAGTAGGAGTTGTTTGAGCCCTGTTGTGCCTACTCATTCATGCTTGTTTGTCATGCCTGCTACTGCTTAGAGTCAAGTCAGGTCTGATTCATCCGGGATGAATCAGAGGTGTGTGAACATGTCCTACGGTGTGTGAGCTAAGCGTGTGAACACGATTTGGTAAAGGTAGCGGTGAGAGGCCATGTAGGAGTACATGGTGGGTTGTCTCATTGCAGCCGTCCTCAGGAACTGAGTTCTGTGTTTGTGATCCATGATTCAGCTACTACCACGCATTGGGCCCGAAACCAATGGACCCTCTCGGCTTCTTGATCACCCTTGTCCTCTGTCAAGGAGTTGCAAGTAGTTTCTGGTGTTTGTAGTATGCTGGAGGCCGTGGACAGCGCTGACCGGAGGGGTGGGCTGTGATGCGGTAGGCACGTGGCACGGTGTACCGGGCGCCCGTTTGGTGTCTCGGGAACCCTGTTCACATCGTTTGGGGCTGTGAGCGAAACTCCGGCCGGATCTCCTCATGGATGGGACCCGAATAGGCGATAAACCTGGACTAGAGACTTGAGTGATTAGGTAGGTCGTGGCCGACACCCATGTTGGGCTTCCGCTTGAAGGTTGCCGAGTACATGTCGTGTAAACGGCGGTAAGTGGTGAGAGCGTGTGTGAAGAAGTACACCCCTACAGGGTTAACATCATCTATTCGAATAGCCGTGTCCGCGGTAAAGGACTTCTGGGTTGCTTATATCAGTTCATAGACAAGTGAAAGTGGATACTCTAAAATACGCAAGATAAGCGTGAGTGCTATGGACGGCGTTCTCGTAGGGAGACGGGAGCGGTTCCATAGTGGTGTATTGATATGGTGAATATGTGGACTCGTGTGCGCCACCTCAAAAGAGTCGCTTGCAGTCGTAGTTCAGGATAGCCACCGAGTCAAAGCTGGCTTGCTGCAGTTAAACCCCACCATCCCTTTGTTGATAATGATGCATATGTAGATAGTTCTGATGTAAGTCTTGCTGGGTACATTTGTACTCACGTTTGCCTATTTTATGTTTTTGCAGAGAGACTTCGGTCTCGCTAGTAGTTCCACGTGGACTTCGACGTTTAGCTTGATACCTCAGCTACGATCTTGTGCCCTCGGCAGGATCTGATAGATAGTCAGGCTTCTCAGCCTTTTTCATTTCTAGATGTCTGTACTTAGACATGATAGCTCCCGCTTGTGCTTTGACTTGTATGCTCTGATTGTTGGGTCATGAGACCCATGTTTGTAATATCTCGCTCCTCGGAGCCTAATGAATAAATTACTTGAGTCGTAGAGTCATGTTGTGATGCCATGTTGTATTTGCACATATCGAGCATATTGTGTGTATGTTATTGAAATGCTTGGTATGTGTGGGATCTGACCATCTAGTTGTTTATCTTTAGTAGCCTCTCTTACCGGGAAATGTCTCCTAGTGTTTCCACTGAGCCATGGTAGCTTGCTACTGCTCCGGAACACTTAGGCTAGCCGGCATGTGTCCTTCTTCGTTCCTGTGTCTGTCCCTTCGGGGAAATGTCACGCTTTGAGTACCGGAGTCCTGTTAGCCCGCTACAGCCTGGTTTACCGGAGTCCTGCTAGCCTAGTGCTACAGCCCGGACCCACTTGCTGATGACCGACATGTTCGAAGCTGGGTCATGGATGCCTGTCCCTGTAAGTCTGTGCCACTTTGGGTTTACGACTAGTCATGTCAGCCCGGGCTCCTTATCATATGGATGCTAGCGACACTATCATATACGTGAGCCAAAAGGCGCAAACGGTCCCGGGCGAAGGTAAGGCGACACCCGTGGGGATACCGTGCGTGAGGCCGCAAAGTGATATGAGGTGTTACCGGCTAGATCAATGTGACATCGAGTCGGGGTCCTGACAGTTTAGCCCAGCGATATTCCTGTTTTACCCGTGCCACATGAACGGAAAAGGGCTGCTTTGGTAACTCCATTGTTTTCCCCTCTTTGCCCCTAACAGTCTTCCCCATAGCCCCCCCCCTTCCCTTCCCTGACCCCCAACCACGGCAAGCCACCGAATCTAGTCCTCCGCCGCAGCGGTGGACCTCACACCCCGACAGATCTACCTTCCACACCTTGGAACCCCCAACTGCCAACTCACCACTTCACCGGAGCCGCTTCAGCGACTAGCTTGTCCATCGCTCTAGATCTCCTTGACCGCCATCATGGTCCATTGCACCGGATCTACTTAACTGGCGCCCTCATCCACCATAGTGTAGGCCCTTCACTAACTCCCTCGTCTGTCCCTTCGCTGACCCTTCATACAAGCCCTCGTCCGCCGCATTAGATCCGCCTCACCAAAAGCATTGTACAACGCGCCCGCCGAAGCCTTTGTCCACTGCACCGGACCCGCTCCACGGACGCCATATTCAACTCCACCGGCCCTGCTTTACCGACACCGCAGCATCATCAGGTTATTTAGATTTGTACTCCTTCAGTTTTTCTCTTTATCGTGCAACTGTTCACTTACTACAGATGAGCTTTCTTGTATGTCTACAGGCGCCGCAACCATAGCACCGGAGCCGCTTCAGTAACGGCGACAGCCGGCCCAAACTCAACCGCAACACGAGCACCATCGACGATCCTTAGCTATCAAGTGTGCCAATGATACCCATACGCCACCGAGAATCAGGTACTATTATCCAACGGCCGGCGCCTACGTTCACTTTCTTAGCATAAGCACCGCACCTTTGAATTTCTTCAGGGCATCATTCAGTTTTTCATCAGACGCGTTATTCTGCTTGCACCTGTAGGGCCATACATCTGGCAGTGAACATGTTACATGTGCTAAATTACATACCAGTGCACATAGTTAATATGCTTTAGTTTTGTCCTAAGTATTACTGTACTTCCTAGATATCACTGCCTACTATTTTACTTCTTGCATGCTATATTTATGATAATGGTGTTGTTCTGATGCCACCTATTAGTTCCATTAGACTGCTTCATGTTCTCTATGCTTAATTATACATCAGCAAACTAGCATGTGGTTCCACTGGTTTTTGTTCGTTTTACCCTACATTGCCTGATGCTAGCTATTACATCACTACTTCAAGCCTCTATTCATTACTTTTTTGTGTGTTCTTGATATTCCCAAGTTGCATGACTAATTTGATGCTTCTATTAATTATGGAGCTGCCAACCCCATCAAGCAAAATATTTGTTCCTTTGGGGCTGGCACCTCGAACAAGCATAAAAATAGAGGGAAGCGGATATATTGTCGTGTATGCACACACCCTTCTTTTATTAGTTTAGATGGACCATTGATGATCAATTTGAACTAGTGCATGTGATTAAAATTAATTTTACCTAAATAGAGGGTGCAGAGTAAACTACAACAAGTAGATTTGCAACCACGGGATGCTGAAGATATCTTCAAAGAACATTGCAACAGCAGCGAGGCTTCACAGCAACATATGGTAAGCCTATGTGTTTTAGTACATGTGAAATGTAATGCGTGTGGGCTGCTTTCTTGGCTTGTGCCCTCAACCTGTAATCCTACAGAATAAAAAATAGTTCAGTTGTCTGCTTTGCTGTATTGCTTGATTCAATGCTTGTTTGTTACTTGTTATGCTATACCTGAGTTGGCCAATATGTCAGTAGTGCCTGTTGTACTATCATAAAGAAATGCATGCCTAGTTCATTTGAGTCCTTAACTTTTCCTCTGAACTTCATCACAAGACTGTCTTCGTAGTTTATATGAGGCCACACTGTTAAGTGCTTTCTCAGATTATTTCAACTGCTTAGATGCCTTGGCAACTTAAATATAGCGGTGGTACACTCCCTTTCAACTAGGGATGTCAACTGGGTCCCGTTTAATCCTGATTAAAGTCCACTAGTGGTATGATAGTTCAAAAGAGTTTTTGTTTTTTGAGGAAAATGAACCAGGGAGCTAGCAAAAACTAACTAGATGGGACTGGCGAATGTTCTTTATTTGCCACTTACATCCCTAGTTTCATCTTACCATTTTAATTTCTTTTCGGCTGATGCTGCTTTGAACCATTTAAACATAGCTTGCCATGCTCAGCAATAATTCGTATGTCGTTTACCATCTAAGCTTACTGCCTGGATCATGCGATAACTATCTCTTACTTATGTCCAGCGGAAACCTTTCAGGATGCCGTTCACACTAGGACACAATGTACAACCCCAGAATATATTTGTGGAAGCTGTGCACCATCCATGTTACCAGATGGTAGCAGTTCAAAGGCAACACCACCGGAGAGCAGTCTGAGCATAGATATTATAGTTCTTGAGGCTCCACTAGAGGCAGAAAGAGATGGTGTGGCTGCCATGAATGAGGTAATCTCAATCTTGAAGATAGAAATTATGCAATTAGTTGCACGCATTATGCAAGCAACCCAAGAATTGGAGGAAGTAAGAATGTTGCATTTGAAGACTGAGGAGGTCCTGCTATCTGAAGCCTAGGGTAATCCCAGTTCTTCTTTAGATAGCAGTTGAAATTGTCATTAGATTATTGTACTTGCATGTTTTTTCATGTCTTTGAATGGATTATGTTGTAAGACCCCCTATGTTGTCCATGTGTTGTAATGATCCGAATTTTTTAGGCGAGGTAATCCTCAGTACTTGTATGATTGACATAAGGTGAACTGTTTTTCATGGGAGCATATTGTATTGGATGAAATAACTGTTTGACTCAAAGTGTATCCAACCTACTGAATTCGAATATCACGGCATTTCTAAATCATATATAAAGGTGGAATAAATCTTTGTTGTGGTTTTGAAGAAATAAATAACAAAACGTAGAATTATCTGTGGATATTCGTAATCAAATAAAAATTGGATTTGGATTTAGTTACCAGGGCCCAGGGAAAACGTGAATGCTAATTCTCCCAAGTTTTAAACGAAGCGGATAAACATCCACTAGCATTTGTGGGCTGTCCGAAGCAAGTGTTGCAAGATGGAATTACTGTCTACCCCTGACACTTGACATCCTTATCAACAGGATTTACACTGATGTTAATAGGGGTAAACTAGTAACTTCAATTAGACGTGACACGATGCGCCTCTAAGCCCATTCAGACATGGTGGGCACCAAACGTGGGCGGCAAAACACATTTGATTCAAGCTCGTCCGAAAGACATGTGTCTCTCCCTCCATTTCCCCATTCATCCACGGTGGGCGGTAAAACAAACTCTCCTCGTCCGAAATTGATGTAGGCTAATATTTTAAATAGGGGCAGATGCGTAACTTCCCTCAGACATGACACAACCGCCCTACCTGTCAGCCCCGTTCATACACCGTGGGCACCAACCATTGGCGGCAAAACACCCTCTCCTCGCCCGAAATCATTACCGGCAAATATTTGGGAGACGCGAGATTACCGTCCTATCCCCAACCGACGTGATGTCTAAAATTTTAAACGGGGGATAAGTTCGTAACTTTCCCACATTTCAGACAAGCACGTCCCAAAGTTTGAGATCCCCCTCCCCCTCTATTTCCCCATTCATACACCATCGGCGCCACGACAACCTCTCCACTGCGGCCAGCCTCCTCCGTCTGCCACCCCATCCTCCACCTTGCCGAAGCCGCTACCCCTACCCCGTCGTCCACTACAAGAGATGGACGTCTCTCATCCACGGCCGCCGGACCAGGATCCTTTCATCGCGTCGTCTCGCTCCACTAGCGCCGTCGTCCACCTTGCCGTTGCCGCTCCTACGACCGCCTCATCCACGACAACAGGATTTATCCCCCGACCCGGCCGTCTGCCATCTAAAGTCTTCTTCCCCGCCGCCGACAGCCATCGCAGCCGCAGCACCCTCAATGTATCAGCAGGGGCCTACACGGCATCGCAAGACAGGTGGCACTCTTCCATGTGTGCTTAAGTTATTGATCTCACCCGGAAAATAGATCTTAAATTGTTTACTGTACTTTTCTTGTCCATACCAAATCGTAGTGTCTAGTTGAATGCAAACATTGGTTGCGAAGTAGCTTTGTCCGGTTTGCACCTTCAGATTCGCCATGTCACAGTCCCTATACTTGTAAAGCTTATGGTTTCCCCCTTTATATTCACTACCATCATTGTAGGCGCTTCACTGCTTCGTGTCGTGCTAGCACTGCTCCTCAAGACCTCAACCCATCAAGCGAAACAACATGCCACTCATAATTCCAAAGCTTACGTATTGAAATACGAATCTAATATGATGCTCATATTACTAAAACAGAGAATGTTTAATTGGTCACCTAAAGTTCCTATATTCGTTTCGAAAAGCATGTGTGCCACCCATTGGTCCAGCTAGTTCCACTTTCCTGATTTTACTCTTGATGCTTAGGGTTTTCCCCTTTTATCTACACTACTATGATCTGCATAGTTGCTTTCTGTTGTACTAGCATTACTCCACCCTTCAAGCTAAACAACAAAACACTCAAAATTCCAAAGCTTAGTTGTTCAAATATGATTGTGATATGATACTGATATTAGTTAACAGACACCTTTAATTGGTTACCTAAAGGTCCCACTTGAGTTTCCAAATGCATGCCGCGACATATAGAGAGACAGCAGAATTGCATTTCTTTGTCACTTGTTGACTATACTTTCTTGTCCATACCAAATCTTAGTTGTTATTTCAAAGCAAACATCAGTTGCTAACTACCCTTTACATGGTTTGCAGCTTCAGATCTGCCATCCCACTGCCACGGTCAATACTATACTCATCATGCTTATGGTTTCCCCATTTTATCATGACCACAACCAGCCTACGTGGTTCGTGTCGTAATAGCACTGCTCCACCCATCGAGCTAAACAAGCTTAGTTGTACAAATTCAAATATGATATTATGTTGATATTAGTAAAACTGAGAGATGTTTAATTGGTCAGCTAAATGTTCCTGCTTTAGTTTCGAAATGCATGTGAGCCACATATGGAGAGACCTAAAGTAATAGTATTTCTCTGTGCGCTCTGGTTCATCATGGGTGGCCAACCGACATTGTATAGAAAGACTTGTAATATCTTCTCTTGCGGTCCACTGGTCAGGTCGAGTTATTCTCCCTTAGTATATTTTGAATCTGTCAGGCCAGGTCGACTTGTTCTTCTTTACTATATGTTGAAGCTATCATCTGTGAAGTATCATCACTTCTAGAGCTCTCATGTTTTGAGTAGTAGGCCACATTATATTAATGCACACACCAAATTACAGCATGCATGGCACCTCTTATAAGAATTGCAGAGATAGCACAAAGGGGTTTACAGGGAGGAAGTATTGTATTAGAATCACTTCCGCATTACAAAGATAATCTCACTTGTTTTTATGTTTTCATGCATGTCAGGTAATGAACATTATCAAAATGAATATGAGAATGGGCGCACGAGAGGAATATTGCGGAACAATCCACTGGATAACAAACTTGGCATGATGGAGGATGGCCAATCTTATTCACCCATCCATGTGCATGCTCTAACTTGGCAAGGTTGTATTGGTCGCACATATTTTGCATCTGACCTCTTGCATTACTTCTACTTTGTTACACCATCTTCTTAGTTTAAGCATCATATATGAGTATATGCCATACCTATCCATTTTCTGTACCTATTCCATGTGTCGTCATACTATGTTTTTTAGTCAAATGTTGTTCTTTCGTAATAGATGTCCAAAAGGAAGAGGGTGAGTGCAGATCCTCAAGGAGTACAAACTAGGTATTTGGAAAAGGTAGTGATAACTGTTAAATCAGATAGATCAGCAGCCACAGAAAACACAGGCCCAACTGTACCAGACTTTGCCCCTACTCCAGTGGCCAAACCCCTATTAGAACTGCTGAGAGCCCAGCGTCAGGTACTGTCTATGATATCAATTCAAAATTTGAACTCCTAAATTTCTGCATGTGCCTTACCTTCTCTCTTGTATGAAAACTAATTTCAGATGAACCTACTTGCTCAAAGGATCATAGGATGTCACGACAATACTGGGCTCTCCATTGCTCTTGTCAGTACCTCTTGCCCTTTGTCAGCATACTTACACTCATTGTTGTTTGATTATGTAGCATCACTGTAAATGTTCGATTCTTTATCCTCCCTTGGCTTGAAAAATTATAAGATATATATTTACTCTTAGATAAATCGAGAATTAACACAATGGTTATGAAGTTCTGGATTGCTCATGTAAGTACCTGTTGTCATGTACTCCCTCTGTATCAAATTAATTGTTGATCAATTGGATGTATTTAGAACTTAATAGTGCTAGATGCATCCATTTGAGCGACAAGTAATAACGGATGGTGGTGGTATTACTATACATGCATTGCGAGATAGTTGATTGTCTAGCATTACTCCGCATCTTATCTGCCCTGCCCTCCACTTTCTCCAAATTATCATATCTACATTTACTCTTACCAAAATGTTGAATAAAGCCAATGCCACTTCACACGTTGATGTCTGCATTCCTCTCGTCAGTACCTTTTGCCTTGTAACGTTGTACTTAATTAATTGCTATTTGATTATGTATCATCAGTCTGCACATGGGCTTATATTTACTCTTTGCAAAATGTAGAATAATGGCAACGCTTATAAAGAATTTTCTTTGGGGAATTTATTGAATTATCCTGCCATCAACATGGAGAAGGGCTTTGTCCAGCCCGTGTTAACATGTAATGTAAGTTCATCCTTCTCAAGCCTTCAAACTTTGTTCTAGTATAGATTTGGATAGGCATCATTTCCTCCACTACTGTTTACATCTGAATGGATGTTTGAAACAACTACCAGTTTTAAATTGTAGTTGTAAAAACATGTACCTTATGCAGAACAGATCCATTTATTTGCTTACATAATTGTGAAACCTGTTACGTGTCTCCTTGTTTCTCTTTCAGAGTCGTATCTCTTATGCCAGGCAGAACTTTAGGAAAGATAGTGAGCCAAACCATCTTGAGGACAGCGAGATGACCCCAAGGTCCTGTCTTGATGAAGACAGTGAGTTGAAGCTACTCACCAGCAGGTGTGAGACAACCTATGTGCAGTCGCTGCCTCAATCAATTCGACTTCTTCAGTCTCAACTTAAAGCAAAAAGGCTTGCTTCAGCTCAGCTCTGACTTGAAGTCAAAGATGTAATGAAGATGTCAGGGGACTGCCTTGCACACTATGGTGCCATACAGCTAGGGATGAAGCATCTATCGTTGACACAACTGAAGTCTCATCAGCTTGTTTGGCTGCTTGCGAGGCCCGACCTTGCCAGGTCTAGTGCCTTCTGAAGTGCTCTCAGTTTTGTATATTCTTTTGTCGACGCGTTTATAACTTTATATGCACTAGTGGTGACCTTTGATGCCCAGTTTATGTAATCTGCGGTCATGTTGTGCTTTATTATCACCGGTAGAGAACTTCGATTCCTAGTGGACGTAATATGCCGTAATTTCTTTATTGTATAGTCTAGGTTTATTCTTTGGTCGGTATGCTAAAATTTAGGCCGGAAGGTTCAGTGGGTCTCAGTGTTGTCGGTCTTCAGGCCGGTCCATTACTCATATGGGCCAAAACGTGGGCCTATAATCATCTTGGGACATTAGCAGGTCTAAACCTATAGTGGTTTCCCGCCTTTAATAGGCCATGGGCTACATATTTACTGTAGTGACACTGGGCCTCCTACGGGCCGTAGAAGCAATGGGCCTTCTATGGTCTGTAGAAACAACATGCCTTCTACGGGCCATAGAGAAAATGGGCTTTCTACGAGCCGTATCATCAATGGGCCTTATACAGGCCGTATGATCGATTGGACAAACATGGGCCAAAAGCAGACCGCATTATGGCCGTAAACAGGCTAGAGTTGGAGTTGTCCATTCATGGCCAACCATAACGGGTCGTCGTTAATAGGCCGTATTTGATGATGCTATGAAAATGGCCCAACATATTAACGGGCCACAAATGGGCCGACTGTAACCACAAGCTGAATTTGGCCCACAAGAATAAAATGGCAGTAACGGGCCGTAAGTAACCGAATGCTGGAAATGAGCCCAAGAATAAATGGGCCCTGAGAAGGCCGAAAGATAACATGGGCTGCAAATGGCCCAATGGATTAATGGGCCGTTAATGGGTATAAAGTGATACGCTGTTCATTGTGGGCCAGTTTCACCACGGGCCGTTAATGGGCCAAGAGTTACGAAGGGCCTCATATGGGCCGAAAGACGTCATGGGCCATACATGGGCCGGAACTTAAAATGGGTTGGAATCATATTGGACGGCCCAGATGACGCTATCGGGCCTAATTTGGATAGGTCGTAACAGGCCCTATGTTAGTGGGCTGTAAATGGGCTATATGCGAAGAGGCTGTTAACAGGCTTTCCGTGGGCCGGCCCACCACCTTTTGACCAAGTCAAACAGGCCGGCCTTTTCACAGGAATGGGCCTCTGTTCGGCCATGCCACGTGTCGACGTATCATAGGAGCCTTCGTTCCAATGATTGGATGACATCTGTCCCAACGGTGAGCCGACACGTGTTTCCTCCAGCCAATGATGATTTTACACGTGGAAAATCCCCATTGGTCGGGGCTGTTAGCAGGTTATCGGATCCAAAACCGGACCCGATAGCTTAACGGTGTTCTGTTATGGTGGATGCTGAAGGAAATATGCCCTAGAGGCAATAATAAAGTTATTGTTATTTCCTCATATCATGATAAATGTTTATTATTCATGCTAGAATTGTATTAACCGGAAACATGATACATCTGTGAATACATAGACAAACAAAGTGTCACTAGTATGCCTCTACTAGACTAGCTCGTTAATCAAAGATGGTTATGTTTACAAGCCATAGACATGAGTTGTCATTTGATTAACGGGATCACATCATTAGGAGAATGATGTGATTGACTTGACCCATTCCGTTAGCTTAGCACTTGATCGTTTAGTTTGTTGCTATTGCTTTCTTCATGACTTATACATGTTCCTGTGACTATCAGATTATGCAACTCCCGTTTACCGAAGGAACACTCCGTGTGCTACCAAACGTCACAACGTAACTGGGTGATTATAAAGGTGCTCTATAGGTGTCTCCAAAGGTACTTGTTGGGTTGGCGTATTTCAAGATTAGGATTTTTCACTCCGATTGACGGAGAGGTATATCTGGGACCACTCGGTAATACACATCACTTAAGCCTTGCAAGCATTGCAACTAATGAGTTAGTTGCGGGATGATGTATTATGGAACGAGTAAAGAGACTTGCCGGTAACGAGATTGAACTAGGTATTGAGATACCGACGTTCGAATCTCGGGCAAGTAACATACTGATGACAAAAGGAACAACGTATGTTGTTATGCGGTTTGACCGATAAAGATCTTCGTAGAATATGTAGGATTCAATATGAGCATCCAGGTCCCGCTATTGGTTATTGACCGGAGACGTGTCTCGGTCATGTCTACATAGTTCTCGAACCCTTCGGGTCCGCACGCTTAAAGTTTGATGATGGTTATATTATGAGTTTATGTGTTTTGATGTACCGAAGGTAGTTTGGAGTCCCGGATGTGATCACATACATGACGAGGAGTCTCGAAATGGTCGAGACATGAAGATTGATATATTGGACGACTATATTCGGACACCGGAATGGTTCTGGGGGTTATGGGATATATATCGGAGTACCGGGGGGTTACCGGAACCCCCCAGAGGTTATTGGGCCTCATGGGCCCAATTGTTGGAAGAGGAGAGGCGGCCAAGGGGCAGCCGTGCACCCCTCCCCTCCCAAGTCCGAATTGGACAAGGAAGGGGGGCGGCGCCCCCCCCTTTCCTTTCTCCCTCTTTCTCCTTCCCTCCCCTCTCCGACTCCAACATGGAAAGGGGGAAGTCCTACTCCCGGTGGGAGTAGGACTCCTCATGGGGCGCGCCAAGGGTGGCCGGCCCCTCCCCCTCCTCTACTCCTTTATATACGCAGAGGGGGGCACCCCCTAGAGACATAACAATTGATCCCTTGGATCTCTTAGCCGTGTGCGGTGCCCCCCTCCACCATAATCCACCTCGGTCATATCGTAGCGGTGCTTAGGCGAAGCCCTGCGTTGGTAGAACATCATCATCGTCACCACGCCGTCATGCTGACGGAACTCTCCCTCAAAGCTCGACTGGATCGGAGTTCGAGGACGTCATCGAGTTGAACATGTGCAGAACTCAAAGGTGCCGTGTGTTCGGTGCTTGATCGGTCGGATCGTGAAGACATACGACTACATCAACCGCGTTATGCTAACGCTTCCGCTTTCGGTCTACGAGGGTACATGGACAACACTCTCCCCTCTCGTTGTTATGCATCACCATGATCTTGTGTGTGCGTAGGAATTTTTTTGAAATTACTACGTTCCCTAACAGATGCCACGTGTCGGTCACCCTTGACGAAAGCACTTCGGTGACGCGCGAGTTATCGTCATGCAAGTGGACACTCCCGTGATGATAATTTTGGTAATGTCATGGAACACTTCTACGACAGCACATGTATGACTATCTTGATTCTATCATAAAATCGTCATGGATGTACATGCATGACAAAAAACACGACCTACTATGACAAACACGTATCATCACGAAAGTGTATTTTTTGTAGTGGTTATGCATTAGAGACAGCTGCATTCACGTTAAATAGCGCACCGTCTAATCTGTTAAGACGACACCATTTGTACTATGGTGTAACACCCCCAGTGTCATGCTACAGTAATCCCCTGTTAATGGTGCCATGTCATCATGTTACTATTGCTAATATTCACTTGATCCAAATCACAATTCAAATTCAAATCCAATGTAAAGTCAAAAATTCAAATTGCTCAAACATGAAAACTAAAATGTTCATCATGTGGAAAATATTCTTTTGATAATAATGGTAGTTGTCAGTGTCAAAACCAGCGGATCTCGGGTAGGGGGTCCCGAACTATGCGTCTAGGACGGATGGTAACAGGAGACAAGGGACACAATGTTTTACCCAGGTCCGGGCCCTCTTGATGGAGGTAAAACCCTACGTCCTGCTTGATTAATATTGATGATATGGGTAGTACAAGAGTAGATCTACCATGAGATCAAGGAGGCTAAACCCTAGAAGCTAGCCTATGGTATGATTGTTGTATGATGAAGTTGTCCTACGGACTAAAACCCTCCGGTTTATATAGACACCGGAGAGGGTTAGGGTTACACAAGTCGGTTACAATGGTAGGAGATCTTGAATATCCGCATCGCCAAGCTTGCCTTCCATGCCAAGGAAAGTCCCATCCAGACACGGGACGGAGTCTTCAATCTTGTATCTTCATAGTCCTGGAGTTCGGCTGAAGGTATAGTCCGGCTACTCGAACACCCCCTAATCCAGGACTCCCTCAGTAGCCCCTGAACCAGCCTTCAATGACGACGAGTCCGGCACACAGATTGTCTTCGGCATTGCAAGGCGGATTCCTCCTCCAAATTCTTCATAAAAGTTTTATAAACACCAAGAGTAGTGTCCGGCTCTGCAAAATAAGCTTCCACGTATTGCCATAGAGAGAATAATATTAACACCAATCTAATCTGCTGACGTATTCCGCAGCGTGACATCACACTACGGCCAAGCCTTTATTCGAATTGTTTTCACTTCTCCACCTTAGCGTGTTTTGCGAGGCGGTTTCCTTGGCACGTCTTGTCAAAGCAGAGATCGTGTCCCCTTTGTTTACGGGATTCTCGTTAATACGGACGTGGGTAACCCAACCGTGCCACTTATCACAACGCTTGGGAGGCAAGCGAGTTTTACTAGGCTGGTGGGGACGCATAGTCGCATCTGCCCATATAAGGGGATAAGGATCCACCTTTTTACCTGTGCCTTCTTCCTCCTTTGCCTATCCATCTTCTGCGCACCTGAGCTCCAGCGCCCAAGCCCGCACTTCCTACCTCAACCCTCTCCAACAATGTCCGGAGCGGGAGGCAAGTGGATGGTCTCCTCCGTCACAGAGGGCCATGTCAAAAGGTTAAGGAAGGCCGGATACTTGTCCAAAGACATCGTGCAACGGCTTCCCGAGGAGGGGCAACTTCTCCCCACCCCAAGGCCCCATGAGAGGGTAGTATTTCTTCCCCACTTCCTCCACGGACTGGGTTTTCCTGTCCACCCATTTGTCCGCGGGCTCATGTTCTACTATGGCCTAGATTTCCACGATCTGGCCCCGAACTTCATCCTCAATATCTTGGCGTTTATCGTCGTGTGCGAGGCTTTCCTCTGCATTCGCCCCCATTTCGGCCTTTGGCTCAAGACCTTCAATGTCAAGCCAAAGGTGGTGCGCGGCAACCAGGCGGAGTGCGGAGGTGCCATGGCGGGCAAAATTGCCAACGTCCTATGGCTCAAGGGCTCCTTTGTGGATACCTTGAAGGGGTGGCAGTCAGGGTGGTTTTACATCACCGAGCCACGTGATCTGAAGTGGATCGCAGCCCCTGAATTCCGATCCGGACCCCCTACGCGGCTCACGTCCTGGAAGTAGACGAGCTTGTCGTGGGGCGACGAAGAAGAGTTGACCGGACTGCAAAAATGCATCCAGTCCCTGGTGAACAAGCAGCTCAAGCTTGTCAACGTAATCCAGGTCATGCTCGTCCGCCGGATCCTTCCGTGTTAAGAACGGGACTTCAATTTGTGGGAGTTCAACCCGGCGCAGCACCGCACTCTGAGTAGGCTCTTCGACACGACGTACGAAGATGTCTGGAGGGGGCTAAGCAAAGGCGCTGAGGCTCCCACATCCGCCTCCAAAGACCACGGATTCAGCTCGCAGCGTCCTGCTGGCGAGGTAAGATATTTCCATCCTTTACAGGATGTTAAGTTTTTTCATAGTTTGACTCTATGCGGGATCTAAACTCCCTCACCTTTGACAGGATTGGCGGGAGAAGTCCGAACAGATTAACTGTCCCGCTCCCTTGCCTGAAGACCCAGCCCCTGCTCTCCTAGAGAAGCTGCTGGTTCCGGCACCTTATGTGGTGCCGGAGAAGAAGGCCAAGAAGAAGATGGCCACGGGGACTCGAAAGAGTTCCCAGCATATGGTGGTGTCGGACTCGTCGTCCGACGAGTCTGAGACTTACTCCTCCCGTGAAAACGAGGAGGAGGAAGAAGAAACTGAAGGAAATATGCCCTAGAGGAAATAATAAAGTTATTATTTATTTCCTTATATCATGATAAATGTTTATTATTCATACTAGAATTGTATTAACCGGAAACATAATACATGTGTGAATACATAGACAAACAAAGTGTCACTAGTATGCCTCTACTTGACTAGCTCGTTAATCAAAGATGGTTATGTTTCCTAACCATGAACAATGAGTTGTTATTTGATTAACGGGATCACATCATTAAGAGAATGATCTGATTGACATGACCCATTCCATTAGCTTAGCACCCGATCGTTTAGTATGTTGCTATTGCTTTCTTCATGACTTATACATGTTCCTATAACTATGAGATTATGCAACTCCCGTTTACCGTAGGAACACTTTGGGTACTACCAAACGTCACAACGTAACTGGGTGATTATAAAGGAGTACTACAGGTGTCTCCAAAGGTACATGTTGGGTTGGCGTATTTCGAGATTAGGTTTTGTCACTCCGATTGTCGGAGAGGTATCTCTGGGCCCTCTCGGTAATGCACATCACTTAAGCCTTGCAAGCATTGCAACTAAATGAGTTAGTTGCGGGATGATGTATTACAGAACGAGTAAAGAGACTTGCCAATAACGAGATTGAACTAGGTACTGGAATACCGACGATCGTATCTCGGGCAAGTAACATACCGATGACAAAGGGAACAACGTATGTTGTTATGCGGTCTGACCGATAAAGATCTTCGTAGAATATATAGGAGCCAATATGGGCATCCAGGTCCCGCTATTGGTTATTGACCGGAGACGTGTCTCGGTCATGTCTACATTGTTCTCGAACCCGTAGGGTCCGCACATTTAAGGTTATGATGACAGTTATATTATGAGTTTATGGATTTTGATGTACCGAAGGTTGTTCGGAGTCTCGGATGTGATCACGGACATAACGAGGAGTCTCGAAATGGCCGAGACATAAAGTTTGATATATTGGAAGCCTATATTTGGACATCGGATGTGTTCCGGGTGAAATCGGGATTTTACCGGAGTACCGGGAGGTTACCGGAACCCCCCGGGAGCTAAATGGGCCATGATGGGCCTTAGTGGAAAAGAGAAGAGGCAGCCCTACATGGGCTATGAGCCTCCCCCTTCCCCTAGTCCTATTAGGACTAGGAGAGGTGGCCGGCCCCCTCTCTCTCTTTTCCCCCTCCGCGAATCCTATTCCAACTAGGATTGGGGGGGGGGGAATCCTACTCCTAGAGGGAGTAGGACTCTCCTGGCGCGCCACCCTTGTCCGGCCAGCCTCCCCCCTCTAGTGCTTTATATACTGAGGCAGAGGCACCCCAGAAACACACAAGTTGATCCACGTGATCTATTCCTTAGCCGTGTGCGGTGCCCCCTGCCACCATATTCCTCGATAATACTGTAGCGGAGTTTAGGCGAAGCCCTGCTACTGTAGTACATCAAGATCGTCACCACGCCGTCGTGCTGACGGAACTCTTCCCCGACACTTTGCTGGATCGGAGTCCGGGGATCGTCATCGAGCTGAACGTGTGCTCGAACTCGGAGGTGCCGTAGTTTCGGTGCTTGATCGGTTGGATCGTGAAGACGTACGACTACTTCCTCTACGTTGCGTCAACGCTTCCGCAGTCGGTCTGCATGGGTACGTAGACAACACTCTCCCCTCTTGTTCCTATGCATCACATGATCTTGCGTGTACATAGGAAATTTTGTGAAATTACTACGAAACCCAACAGTGGCATCAGAGCCTAGGTTAATTATGTTGATGTTATATGCACGAGTAGAACACAAGTGAGTTGTGGGCGATATAAGTCATACTGCCTACCAGCATGTCATACTTTGGTTCGGCGGTATTGTTAGATGAAGCGGCCCAGACCGACATTACGCGTACGCTTACGCGATACCGGTTCTCCCGACGTGCTTTGCACATAGGTGGCTTGTGGGTGACAGTTTCTCTAACTTTAGTTGAACCGAGTATGGCTACGCCCGGTCCTTGCGAAGGTTAAAACAGAGTCTATTTGACAAACTATCGTTGTGGTTTTTATGCGTAGGTGAGATTGGTTCTTTCTTATGCCCGTAGCAGCCACGTAAAACTTGCAACAACAAAGTAGAGGATGTCTAACTTGTTTTTGCAGGGCATGTTGTGATGTGATATGGTCAAGACATGATGCTGAATTTTATTGTATGAGATGATTATGTTTTGTAACCGAGTTATCGGCAACTGGCAGGAGCCTTATGGTTGTCGTTTTATTGTATGCAATGAAATCGCGATGTAATGCTTTACTTTATTACTAAGCGGTAGTGATAGTCGTGGAAGCACAAGCTTGGCGAGACGACAACGATGCTACAATGGAGATCAAGGTGTCACGCCGGTGACGATGGTGATCACGACGGTGCTTTGGAGATGGAGATCACAAGCACAAGATGATGATGGCCATATCATATCACTTATATTGATTGCATGTGATGTTTATCCTTTTATGCATCTTATCTTGCTTTGATTGACGGTAGCATTAAAAGATGATCTCTCACTAAATTATCAAGAAGTGTTCTCCCTGAGTATGCACCATTGCGAAAGTTCTTCGTGCTGAGACACCACTTGATGATCGGGTGTGATAGGTTCTACGTTCAAATACAACGGGTGCAAAACAGTTGCACACGCGGAATACTCAGGTTATACTTGACGAGCCAAGCATATACAGATATGGCCTCGGAACACGGAGACAGAAAGGTCGAGCGTGAATCATATAGTAGATATGATCAACATAACGATGTTCACCATTGAAAACTACTCCATCTCATGTGATGATCGGTTATGGTTTAGTTGATGTGGATCATGTAATCACTTAGAGGATTAGAGGGATGTCTATCTAAGTGGGAGTTCTTTAATTAATTTGATTAACTGAACTTAAATTTATCATGATCTTAGTCTTGGTAGTATTTTGCAAATTATGTTATAGATCAATAGCTCGCGTTGTTGCTTCCCTGTGTTTATTTTGATATGTTCCTAGAGAAAATTGTGTTGAAAGATGTTAGTAGCAAAGATGCGGATTGGATCCGTGATCTGAGGTTTATCCTCATTGCTGCACAGAAGAATTATGTCCTTGTTGCACCGCTAGGTGACGGACCTATTGCAGGAGCAGATGCAGACGTTATGAACGTTTGGCTAGCTCAATATGATGACTACTTGATAGTTTAGTGCACCATGCTTAATGGCTTAGAATCGGGACTTCAAAGACGTTTTGAACGTCATGGAGCATATGAGATGTTCCAGGAGTTGAAGTTAATATTTCAAGAAAATACCCGAGTTGAGAGATATGAAGTCTCCAACAAGTTCTATAGCCAAAAGATGGAGGAGAATCGCTCAACTAGTGAGCATATGCTCAGATTGTCCGAGTACTACAAACGCTTGAATCAAGTGGGAGTTAATCTTCCAGATAAGATAGTGATTGACAGAATTCTCTAGTCACCATCACCAAGTTAGTAGAACTTCGTGATGAACTATAATATGCAAGGGATAACGGAAACAACTCCCAAGCTCTTCGTGATGCTGAAATCAACGAAGGTAGAAATCAAGAAAAACATCAAGTGTTGATGGTTGACAAGACCACTAGTTTCAAGAAAAGTGCAAAGGGAAGAAGGGGAACTTCAAGAAGAATGGCAAGCAAGTTGCTGCTCAAGTGAAGAAGCCCAAGTCTGATCCTAAGCCTGAGACTGAGTGCTTCTACTGCAAAGGGACTGGTCACTGGAAGCGGAACTACCCCAAGTGATTGGCAGATAAGAAGGATGGCAAAGTGAACATAAGTATATTTGATATACATGTTATTGATGTGTACTTTACTAGTGTTTATAGCAACCCCTCAGTATTTGATACTGGTTCAGTTGCTAAGATTAGTAACTCGAAACGGGAGTTGCAGAATAAACAGAGACTAGTTAAGGGTAAAGTGACGATGTGTGTTGGAAGTGGTTCCAAGATTGATATGATCATCATCGCACACTCCCTATACTTTCGGGATTAGTGTTGAACCTGAATAAGTGTTATTTGGTGTTTGCGTTAAGCATGAATATGATCTGATCATGTTTATTGTAATACGGTTATTCATTTAAGTAAAAGAATAAATTGTTGTTCTATTTGCATGAATAAAACCTTACATGGTTGCACACCCAATGAAAATAGTTCGTTGGATCTCGATCATAGTGATACACATAATCCTAATATTGAAACCAAAAGGTGCAAAGTTAATAATGATAGTGCAACTTATTTGTGGCACTGCCGTTTAGGTCATATTGGTGTAAAGCGCATGAAGAAACTCCATGTTGATGGGATTTTGGAATCACTTGATTATGAATCACTTGATGCTTGCGAACCATGCCTCATGGGCAAGATGACTAAGACTCCGTTCACCGGAGCGAGCAACTGACTTATTGGAAATAATACATACTGATGTATGCGGTTCGATGAAGTTAAGGCTCACGGCAAGTATCGTTATTTTCTGAACTTCACAGATGATTTGAGCAGATATGGGTATATCTACTTGATGAAACATAAGTCTGAAACATTTGAAAAGTTCAAAGAATTTCAGAGTGAAGTGGAAAATCATCGTGACAAGAAAATAAAAGTTTCTACGATATGATCGCAGAGGTAAAATATTTGATTTACGAGTTTGGTCTTCAATTAAAACAATGTGAAATAGTTTCACTACTCACGCCACCTGGAACACCATAGTGTAATGGTGTGTCCGAATGTCATAACCGTACTTTATTAGATATAGTGTGATCTATGATGTCTCTTACCGATCTACCACTATCGTTTTGGGGTTATGCATTAGAGACGGCTGCATTCACGTTAAATAGGGCACCATCAAAATCCGTTGAGACGACGCCTTATGAACTGTGGTTTGGCAAGAAACCAAAGTTGTCGTTTCTAAAAGTTTGGGGCTGCGATGCTTATGTGAAAAAGCTTCAACCTGATAAGCTCGAACCCAAATCGGAGAAATGTGTCTTCATAGGATATCCAAAGGAAACTATTGGATACACCTTCTATCACAGATCCGAAGGCAAGACTTTTGTTGCTAAATTCGGAAACTTTCTGGAGAAGGAGTTTCTCTCGAAAGAAGTGAGTGGGAGGAAAGTAGAACTTGACGAGGTAACTGTACCTCCTCCCTTATTGGAAAGTAGTACATCACAGAAAACTGTTTCTACGACACCTACACCAGTCAGTGAGGAAGCTAATGATGATGATCATGAAACTTCAGAACAAGATACTACTGAACCTCGTAGATCAACTAGAGTAAGATCCGCACCAGAGTGGTACGGTAATCCTGTTCTGGAAGTCATGTTATTAGATCATGATGAACCTACGAACTATGAAGAAGCGATGGTGAGCCCAGATTCCGCAAAGTGGCTTGAATCCATGAAATCTAAGATGGGATCCATGTATGAGAACAAAGTGTGGACTTTGGTTGACTTGCCCGATGATCGGCAAGCAATTGAGAATAAATGGATCTTCAAGAAGAAGACTGACGCTGACGCTAATATTACTGTCTACAATGCTCGACTTGTCGGAAAGGTTTTCGGCAAGTTCAAGGGATTGACTACGATGAGACCTTCTCACCCGTAGAGATGCTTAAGTCTGTCCGAATCATGTTAGCAATTGCCGCATTTTATGATTATGAAATTTGGCAGATGGATGTCAAAACTGCATTCCTGAATGGATTTCTGGAAGAGGAGTTGTATATGATGCAACCAGAAGGTTTTGTCGATCCAAAGGGAGCTAACAAAGTGTGCAAGCTCCAGCGATCCATTTATGGACTGGTGCAAGCCTCTCGGAGTTGGAATAAACATTTTGATAGTGTGATCAAAGCACTTTTGGAGAAGCCTGTATTTACAAGAAAGTGAGTGGGAGCTCTGTAGCATTTCTGATATTATATGTGGATGACATATTGTTAATTGGAAATGATATAGAATTTCTGGATAGCATAAAGGGATACTTGAATAAGAGTTTTTCAATGAAAGACCTCGGTGAAGTTGCTTACATATTAGGCATTAAGATCTATAGAGATAGATCAAGATGCTTAATTGGACTTTCACAAACAACATACCTTGACAAAATTTTGAAGAAGTTCAAAATGGATCAAGCAAAGAAAGGATTCTTGCCTCTGTTACAAGGTGTGAAATTGACTAAGACTCAAAGCCCGACCACGACAGAAGATAGAAATAGAATGAAAGTCATTCCCTATGCCTTAGCCAAAGATTTTATAAAGTATGCCATGCTGTGTACCAGATCTATTACCCTACACTGTGTTAAGCAAGGGATTACCATAGTGATCTAAGAGTAGATCACTGGACAGCGGTCAAAATTATCCTTAGTGGAATAAGGAAATATTTCTCAATTATGGAGGTGACAAAAAGGTTCGTCGTAAAAAGTTACGTCGATACAAGTTTTGACATGGATCTGGATGACTCTAAGTCTCGATCTAGATACATATTGAAAGTGGGAGCAATAAGCTAGAGTAGCTCCGTGCAGAGCATTGTTGACATAGAAATTCGCAAAATACTTACGGATCTGAATGTAACAGACCCATTGACTAAAATTATCTCACAAACAAAACATGATCACACCTTAGTACTCTTTGGGTGTTAATCACATAGCGATGTGAACTAGATTACTCACTCTAGTAAACCCTTTGGGTGTTGATCACATATCGATGTGAACTATGGGTGTTAATCACATGGTAATGTGAACTATTGCTGTTAAATCACATGGCGATGTGAACTAGATTATTGACTCTAGTGCAAGTGGGAGACTGAAGGAAATATGCCCTAGAGGCAATAATAAAGTTATTATTTATTTCCTTATATCAAGATAAATGTTTATTATTCATGCTAGAATTGTATTAACTGGAAACATAATACATGTGTGAATACATAGACAAACAAAGTGCCACTAGTATGCCTCTATTTGACTAGCTCGTTAATCAAAGATGGTTATGTTTCCTAACCATGAACAATGAGTTGTTATTTGATTAACGGGATCAGATCATTAAGAGAATGATCTGATTGACATGACCCATTCCATTAGCTTAGCACCCGATCGTTTAGTATGTTGCTATTGCTTTCTTCATGACTTATACATGTTCCTATAACTATGAGATTATGCAACTCCCATTTACCGGAGGAACACTTTGGGTACTACCAAACATCACAACGTAACTAGGTGATTATAAAGGAGTACTACAGGTGTCTCCAAAGGTACATGTTGGGTTGGCGTATTTCGAGATTAGGTTTTGTCACTCCAATTGTCGGAGATGTATCTCTGGGCCCTCTCGGTAATGCACATCACTTAAGCCTTGCAAGCATTGCAACTAAATGAGTTAGTTGTGGGATGATGTATTACAGAACGAGTAAAGAGACTTGCCAGTAATGAGATTGAACTAGGTACTGGAATACCGACGATCGAATCTCGGGCAAGTAACATACCGATGACAAAGGGAACAACGTATGTTGTTATGCGGTCTGACCGATAAAGATCTTCGTAGAATATGTAGGAGCCAATATGGGCATCCAGGTCCTGCTATTGGTTATTGACCGGAGACGTGTCTCGGTCATGTCTACATTGTTCTCGAACCCGTAGGGTCCGCACGCTTAAGGTTACGATGACAGTTATATTATGAGTTTATGCATTTTGATGTACCGAAGGTTGTTCGGGGTGCCGGATGTGATCACGGACATAACTAGGAGTCTCGAAATGGTCGAGACGTAAAGATTGATATATTGGAAGCCTATATTTGGACATCGGAAGTGTTCCGGGTGAAATCGGGATTTTACCGGAGTACCGGGAGGTTACCGGAACCCCCCCGGGAGCTAAATGGGCCATGATGGGCCTTAGTGGAAAAGAGAAGAGGCAGACCTACATGGGCTGTGCGCCTCCCCCCTCCCCTAGTCCTGTTAGGACTAGGAGAGGTGGCCGGCCCCCTCTCTCTCTTTTCCCCCTCCGCGAATCCTATTCCAACTAGGATTGGGGGGGGGGATCCTACTCCCAGAGGGAGTAGGACTCTCCTGGTGCGCCACCCTTGGCCGGCCAGCCTCCCCCCTCTAGTCCTTTATATACTGAGGCAGAGGCACCCTAGAAACACACAAGTTGATCCACGTGATCTATTCCTTAGCCGTGTGCGGTGCCCCCTGCCACCATATTCCTCGATAATACTGTAGCGGAGTTTAGGCGAAGCCCTGCTGCTGTAGTACATCAAGATCGTCACCACGCCGTCGTGCTGACGGAACTCTTCCCCGACACTTTGCTGGATCGGAGTCCGGGGATCGTCATCGAGCTGAACGTGTGCTCGAACTCGAAGGTGTCCTAGTTTCGGTGCTTGATCGGTTGGATCGTGAAGGCGTACGACTACTTCCTCTAGGTTGCGTCAACGCTTCCACAGTTTGTCTGCGTGGGTACGTAGACAACACTCTCCCCTCTCGTTGCTATGCATCACATGATCTTGCGTGTGCGTAGGAATTTTTTTTAAATTACTACGAAACCCAACAGAAACCTCTCCCCCTCCAGCGGGGGGAGGAGAGAAGAGGAAGGCCGCCCCAGTAGGGGAAGCCGAGGGGTCCAAGAAGAGGAAAAACCCTCTGCTGGACTACGTCCCCAACGCCGACGAGGACGAAGAGGAGTGGCCGGACAGGGCCAAGCATCCAGTGAGATTGTAAGTGTTCGAATACCAGAGTAACTCATGATATTCCTTTTGTTGCACAGCTTTCCCTAACATCGAATATAATCATGCAGTCCGCCCAAGGACGGGCTCGACGGGTCGTCGAGCGGCTCAATGGATTCATCAGACGTGAATTCAGTTCCACCCGCTGCTTCCCCCTGTGCTGCGGATGACGCCGAAGTGGCGTCGCGACAAGCTCTGGGGCGAGAGGAGGTGGTCCAGGAGGAGCCGCGAGGCGTTCTCCCAGACTCCAGGAGTGAAGGGGACAAGACCCCCTGGGCTCCAAGTCCGGCTTTAAGCCGGACACTATGCCGGAATCATCGACGGTTCCGGACTGCGGTAGGTGAACTCCTGCCAAGAGGAGCAAGCCTACTGAGCCGGCGTCCTCCGTCCAACCGGAAGCGCCGGACAATCTGCTGGAGGAGCTTAAGGGCGCCTCCATCGACGAGGAGCACCGTGCCATCATGAGTACGGTGGTCCAGAATGTTTGGTCCGCCAAAAGCGGACTGAATGAAGCTTGTGCTAGCCTTCTAACAGGCTTCGAGGTAAGTAAAAATATGTAAAAATATTACCTTATAGACAGTAGCCCCCGATGCTCTGTTTGGCGTTCGAAAAGAAAAGCCGAATAGAGGATCTATTAAATATCGCAGGAGTCTAACTAAAAAGGAGTCAATATACGTATGAAGGCTTCGCTGCTGGCCACCGTTGCACTGACTGCGGAGGTGGGTGCCCTGAAGCAGGGCCTCGAGCGGACCGAGCAAGAGCTCGGCCTTGCCAAACGGCAGCTCGAGAAGAAAGAAGGTAAGAGGTACCTTAGGCAATCGGACTATAATGCTTGAACACTCTCACTTAGCCATAGAACTCTATAATTTTAAATTTCGGCGAAGCCCCTAGTATTCGGAAGACTGAGTTCGGGGCGCTATCCATGCCTTGGCCGGACAAAGCCGGTTCCTCACTCGAAGCGGCATAAGCCTTTAAGGACTCAAAAAACCTCTCGAACAGCGACCGGTCTCTCGCCTCATCATGACAGTCAGTTTTAGCTTTCTCCACTTAGGTGCTCGGCCCAGCTCAACTGGGGCACAATCACAGTGGTTCTCCTAGTGCTACCTTAGCTGATATAGCGGAACGTAAGGCACCAAAACATAGGAGCCGGGAAAACCCAACTATTGACCCAAATCATGATTCGGAGCCGATGCATATAGTGCTATAAGTTCGGGGTGCCGCACTTGTGAAAGTGGACGGACTTCTCACGCCATATTAATGGGTACTAAAGCCCCTGGCGTATTTTGCCGTACCATAGTGTACGGATGCAACATGTTATTAATAAACATATATATAAAAAGAGGGTAATGCAAAAAATAGACAAAAAGCTATGCATTGTTTATAGAAAGGGTGCTATGAAAGCGGAACGATACAAATAGTGCGATAAGCAAAATAAATTGGACTATTTAACATGTCCTGGCCAGGGGCAGGCCGCGGAATTGTATTAAAAAACAGGTATACTGCTCGCAATAGAGACCACCTGGGAGTTCCATGATGTGGCATGGCTTGTCTGCTTCCCTGGATCTTGCATTGTTTGTGCGGCAGTTGAATTGCCGAACGGGTCGTCCGAAGTATGGAGTCCTGAGAGTAAAAGAAAAAAAAGGAATCCGGCAGCCCCTGGTGCGGTTTAAGCCGTATTTCGGGCATGCCGTGCTACTGCCCCTTCCCCTGTGCCCATGGTATCTCAAGAGCGTAGTTATGTACGCGAAGTGCTGGTTTCGCTATATCGTGAGGGCTAGGGTTGGGGCCGCATTGCTACGCTAGCTCGGAACTTGCCAGGCGGTCTTGTTGTAGGGTACTCCGGGCGCGCTTGACAGTGTCCGACTTTTTAAAGGCCGAACTGGAGAACTGCCTAGAGAGGCTGCTTTGTACTTCTGCTGCGAGCACTGCCGTGTGCTCCTCCGTTCGGAGGGAACGTTCAGTGTTCCCATTGACCGTGATTACTCCTCTAGGGCCTGGCATCTTGAGCTTGAGGTATGCATAGTGCGGTACCACGTTGAATTTTGCGAATGCGGTTCGCCCGAGTAGTGCGTGATAGCCACTACGGAACGGGACTATGTCGAAGATTAACTCCTCGCTTCGGAAGTTATCCGGAGATCCAAAGACCACTTCTAGTGTAACTGAGCCTGTACAGTTGGCTTCTACACCTGGTATGACGCCTTTAAAAGTCATTTTGGTGGGCTTGATCCTCGAGGGATCTATGCCCATCTTTCGCACCGTATCCTGGTAAAGCAGGTTCAGGCTGCTGCCGCCGTCCATGAGGACTCTTGTGAGATGAAATCCGTCAATGATTGGGTCTAGAACCAATGCGGCGAAGCCGCTGTGGCGGATGCTAGTGGGGTGGTCCCTTCGATCAAAGGTGATCGGGGAGGAGGACCATGGGTTGAACTTTGGGGCGACCGGCTCCATCGCATATACGTCCCATAACGCACGCTTCCGCTCCCTCTTGGGGATGTGGGTTGCGTATATCATGTTCACCGTCCGCACTTGCGGGGGAAATCCCTTCTGTCCACTATTGTTCGGCGGTTTGGGCTCCTGCTCATCGTCGCTATGCAGCCCCTTGTCTTTGTTTTCGGCTCTTAACTTGCCTGCCTGCTTGAACACCCAACAATCCCTGTTGGTGTGATTGGCTGGCTTTTCGGGGGTGCCATGTATCTGGCACAAGCGGTCGAGTATTTGGTCCAAACTGGACGGGCCCTGAGTTTTTCTTTTGAATGGCTGTTTCCATTGACCCGATTTGTAGTGTCGGAATCCGGCATTAACTGCCCTATCCTCGTTGTTGTCGCTGTTAACGCGGTGCTTTTGTTTGTTCCGACGCGACCTGTCAGTTTTGTCCTTGTTATTTGAATTACTAGTGTTCTTAGTTAAGTTGTTACTGCGAGCTAGCCAGCTGTCTTCTCCCGCGCAAAAGCGGGTCATGAGTGTCGTGAGGGCTGCCATAGATTTCGGCTTTTCCTGTCCCAGGTGCCGGGCCAGCCACTCGTCATGGATATTATGCTTGAAGGCTGCTAAGGCCTCTGCGTCCGGACAGTCGACTATCTGGTTTTTCTTTGTTAGGAACCATGTCCAGAATAGCCTGACCAATTCTTCTGGCTGCTGAATTATGTGGCTTAGGTCATCGGCGTCCGGTGGTCGCACATAAGTGCCCTGGAAGTTGTCAAGGAATGCGGCTTCCAGGTCCTCCCAAGAACCGATTGAGTTTGTTGGCAAGCTGTTAAGCCAATGCCGGGCCGGTCCCTTAAGTTTGAGTGGGAGGTATTTGATGGCGTGTAGATCATCGCCGTGGGCCATGTGGATATGAAGGAGATAATCCTCGATCCATACCGCAGGATCTGTTGTGCCATCATACAATTCGACGTTTACGGGTTTGAAGCCCTCAGGGATTTTATGATCCATTACTTCATCTGTGAAGCATAGTGGGTGTGCGGCGCCTCTATATTGGGCTATATCACGACGCAGCTCAAAGGAGCTTTGTCTGTTGAGTTCAGCCCGGCCGGATTCATTGCGTCCGGAGTGACGATCACCGTCACGTGCCATGGGGTGCCTGCGCGATCCGTAGATCGATCTTGTTTGCCTTGCCTTGTCCTTCAGGATGTCGCGCAGGTCGGGCGCATTTTCCCGTGCCTTAGTATGCTTGACGTGGTGCCGGGGCATGGCTTGAGTGGAGGGCCAAGAGGCCTCTCTATCGTGGCTATGAGGTGGCTGGTCGGCCATGTCATGCGCTGGTGATGTAGGTTCTTCCTCCTCTAGTCGGGGTGGCAGCCTGTGCTTTGGGTAACTCTTGGAGGGGCGTTCGAGTTCATACTCTTCGGCCGCAAGGACTTCAGTCCATCTGTCAGCTAGCAAATCCTGATGAGCTCTAAGCTGTTGCCGCTTTTTCTTGAGGCTACTTGCCGTGGCCATGAGCCTACTTTTAAAACGCTCTTGTTCGGCAAGATCCTCTAGCACGACGAACTCATCATCGTCGTGGCTTGCCTCGTCTTCGGAGGGAGGCGTATAATTATCGTCCTCAACCTCTTGGTCCGCCGCCCTCTCGTGAGGGATGGCTTCTCTGTCCTCCTGTGCCAAATTTTGCTGGAGGGGGTGTTCTTCGGCGCTATCCATAGTAGTATTATCTCCAGTGCCGGAATCACAGTTTTTGCTTTGGCGGGATTTAGAGCGGCGCCGCTGACGCTGGCGCTTGGGCTGTTTCTTAGAGGTATCGTCCACTGCTGTTCCATCGCCATCTCCATCCTTTGGAGTGTCCACCATATATGTGTCATATGACGAGGTGGCCTTCCAACGCCCTACAGGTGCTGGTTCTTGTTCGTCTCCTGCATCGTCGTCCATGCCGTCGATGTCTTCGGAGTCAAAGTCAAGCATGTCGGTTAAGTCGTCGACAGTGGCTACGAAGTGGGTGGTGGGTGGGTTTTGAATTTCTTCATCGTCCGTATCCAAACCTTGCTAACCGTAGTCCGACCAGGGCTCTCCTAATAAAGAGAGAGACTTTAGAGAATTCAGGATGTCGCCGAAGGGCGAGTGCTGAAAGATGTCCGCGGTGGTGAACTCCATTATCGGCGCCCAATCGGATTCGATCGGCGGGGGCGCGGGGGGCTCGGAGTTCGGAGAGGAATCCGGCTCCTCAGAGTCACGGGCCATGCGGAGTGCGGGGCTGGAGTTTGGCTCGATCGCCTTTGAGATCGCAGCCCCTGAGGCAGCATCCAACCGCTGATCCTCGATTGGCGTAGTGGGCTCCGAATCAATGGTCGGAACCGATGCGTGTGCGGCCTCCAAGGCGCTGTTCGGCGGCAGAGCTATGTCATGCTCATAGAGACAGTGCGGCACGCTTGGCTGTGGCTCGAATCTGTCGAAGATCAAGTCCCCGCGGATGTCACCCGTGTAGTTTAGGCTTCCAAACCTGACCTAATGTCCAGGGTCGTAACTTTCGATCTGCTCAAGGTGACCAAGCGAGTTGGCCCGTAGTGCGAAGCTGCCGAAGACGAAGATCTGTCCGAGGAGAAAAGTCTCACCCTGGACTGCATCGTGGTTGATGATCGAAGAAGCCATCGGGCCTGAAAGCGACGACACAGAGGAACTCTCAATGAAAGCACCAATGTCGGTGTCAAAACCGGCGGATCTCGGGTAGGGGGTCCCGAACTATGCGTCTAGGCCAGATGGTAACAGGAGACAAGGGACACAATGTTTTACCCAGGTTCGGGCCCTCTTGATGGAGGTAAAACCCTACGTCTTGCTTGATTAATATTGATGATATGGGTAGTACAAGAGTAGATCTACCACGAGATCAAGGAGGCTAAACCCTAGAAGCTAGCCTATGGTATGATTGTTGTATGATGAAGTTGTCCTACGGACTAAAACCCTCCGGTTTATATAGACACCGGAGAGGGTTAGGGTTACACAAAGTCGGTTACAATGGTAGGAGATCTTGAATATCTGCATCGCCAAGCTTGCCTTCCACGCCAAGGAAAGTCCCATCCGGACATGGGACGGAGTCTTCAATCTTGTATCTTCATAGTCCTGGAGTTCGGCTGAAGGTATAGTCCGGCTACCCGAAGACCCCCTAATCCAGGACTCCCTCAGTAGTGAACTAACCTTTTTCCTAAATGTCTAAGTGCCCAAAACTAGTTAAAACAGTGCTAAATCTTTTATTTAAGTGCTTTTTTAATTTATAAAATACTAAACTACTTTATTTTTGGTGCCAAGTTAATTATAGCAGTGGCCTAAGTTAAAGTGGTATTTTAGGTGCAAGATTAGTTTTATAAAACTATTTTTTTCTTTCTGCATTTAAAAAGAAAATAAAAAGTAAAGGAAGCCCCTGCCTCCGTGGGCCTTGGCCCATCCGGACCAGCCGGCCCATCCTAGGCGGCCCACCTCCCCTGTTCAGCCGACCAGGGCTCCTCCCGCGCGTCCTCGCCACACCACCTCGCCGGAGCCGCCCCGAGGGGATAAGGGCGACAGCCGCGCCCCCCTCGAGGTCCTCCCCGCTCTCTTCCACCCACTCACCCTCCTGGCTTCCCACTCATCTCTCTCCCCCTCCCCCAGATCTGCCGCGCTGCGCCGGCCCAGGCGTAGCCGTTGCCGCGACCTCACCGTGCGCGTGGCCACCAGTGGCCGTCCTCCGTCCGCCTGCGTCCAGGAGACCCCGCCTCGTCCTCGACCAGGACGACCGCAACCACGCCATGGACCACGGAGCCCCTCTGCCTCGCCGGATCGCCACCTTCCTCCGCTTCGGTCGTCACTATCACTGTCCACTCCGGCCACCCCTGCTGCTACTAAGTTGTCGCCGGGCCTCCTTGTGCCTTCCCGGTGAGCTCCGGCTCCTTTCCCCTCTCGTTGCGCATCTCTTCTCCCCCTGTAGTTGCTTCCTCCTATCGTGCACGAGCTCGTCGCCCGCGGTGGTGCTCGCTCCCATGGCCACGGCTCGCAGAGCTCTCGGCCGACCACCCCATCGTGCTCAGCACCTTCGCCTGCACCCACTGCACGTGCCCGCTACTCCTCCCGCTCCCCCTGGAGCCGTCCTCGATGGGCCAGTGCTTCGGCCGCTGCCACGAGCTCGCCTCCGGTGAGCTCGTCACCTCCCGCCTACTGTCGACTGCAGCAATGGATGCGCGCGAGCACCAGCCGCTCGTAGAGCCGCTCCGCATGATGAGCCGTGTCCCGAAGCACCATCACCGTCAAAGCGCCCGAAGGCCACCGCCGCCCGTGCTCCATGCCGACGCCGTTTCCGGCGAAACCACCACCACCACCAGCTGCGCCACTCACTCCCCGTTCGAACGAGCCTAGCCCCAGCCCCGGAGACCCCCTGTAGACGAATCCTGACGAGGCCGAGTGCCCTCTGACGTGTTTTCATGCACGCCGGCGTTCAGCCGCCGGCCCGCCGACGTCGCTGGCCTGGGGCCACCCCTGTGACACTGCTGCTGGGCCCCACGGGCGCAAGTTGACCCTATTGATTGGGTCAACTGCTGACTGGGCACTCAGTGACACTAACACGTGGCCCCCCACATAATTAACCTAATTAACACATTTTCCTAAATATACATAATTAGCTAAAATAATGAGTCACTGATAGGTGGGGTCCAGTAGCTAAGTAACGTAGATTAGTTAGTTTAATAAACTGTTATACTAATAGAGGCTGACATGTGGGTCCCACTGGACCCACACGTCAGGTTTGACCTGGTCAGCGGTTCTGTTGACTGCTGACATCATCAACACGTCATGCTGACGTCATATTTTCTTTTCTGTTATTTTAAATAATTCCAGAATATGTTTAAAACTTGCTTAGAAAAACGAGACGAACCCGAATACGCTACCAACATACCTGTCATATGCCTCTAACTATCTGAACATGGAACATTCCCCCTCCGGTCACCTGTCTGACATAGGTCCAGAACCGGGAATACCTTCCCGGTTGAATTCCCCCTTCACATGTGTTATGCAGCACTACGTTAGAACACTCCTAGTGCTGCGTATTGCCATTTATGCCTTGTGATGCTTTGTTTGCTCTGTATTCACTGTTTCTCCCCCTCTTCTCTTCGGTAGACCCCCTGGCGGCTGCCGATGTTGTTGTGATCGACTACGTCACCGATGACCCCTCCTTCTTTGTGAGCAACCAGGCAAGCCCCCCCTTTGATCATCCGGATATCACCCATTCCATTATCTCATGCTTGTATTAGATTTTTCTACTATAATTGTTTGCTCCTATTCTGATGCATAGCCTGCTTTTGAATCTAATGTTGTACCTTACCTGCTTATCCTAAACTGCTTAGTATAGGTTGGTTAGTGATCCATCAGTGACCCCCACCGTGTCCTTGTTGCCCCTGCTTCATCATCGAAGACCCAATCAACGGGATTGAAGACCAGGCCCCAGCACCGCACATCACTTTCTCCTTTTATTGCTCGACTCTGTAGAGTTACCATCGAGTGCCGAGGGTGGAACCTCTTACATCACTCTTGATGAGATCTCCATAGTGTAGCTATTCGGACGTGGTCATCGAGGGTGATTTCCTCCTTAACCACTTCTGATATGGCTCTGTCATGCAACCCCTCAAGCGTGAACCTCGAGGGTGGATCCTCTTACGCTCACCTTGATGATTACATCGAGTGGAATTCACCGGGGGTGATTCCTCGTGGTTTCCCCTTAGTGTTAGACACACGGTCACTATGTTACTATGACTTTACACTGAACCATGTTACTAAAGACGGGTCGGCCCTGAGGGGTACCCGCGCAAGCTTATTTGCGAGTGATGTGGAGTCGGGTTGACCTGGAAGGTGCCCGCGAGATTCTTACGAGGCGTGGCCGGGCATTCTTAACCCTTGCCGCAAGTCCTCGAGACGGGGTGGCAGGTTCACATATTTCGTGAGTCTCTGCTTGTTACCGCGTGTTCCTAATCCACTACGATTTGGATATTTGATCCGAGGGGCCTCTGGCCTGATAGCACTAACCATCACATGGGCATAGTATGAGCGTTATGCATCGTATACATCAGCCAAAGCTTAATAGACGTCAGCGACTGAGCGGCGCGCGCCGGGTTGGACTGCGTAAGCACCTTCCTTTTCGAAGGAGGTAGCTAGGTCTGCTCATCGGCCGCCCATGCAATGTGTGGGAGTTCCCGGGGCGATGGCCCATGGCCCCTGGGGGCATAGGTTTAGTCCGGCTTGCTTGACCTCTCTATTAAGCCTTGGTTGAGTTGTTGCGTATTGTTTGGCCGAGGCCGGGTATGACCCAGGAAAGTGTGTCTGGTCGAAGTTAATCGAGCGCGATGGGTAAGTTGGTGCACCCCTGCAGGGAAGAAAACATCTATCGATAGCATGTCCTACAGTAACGGACACTTGGAGTTGTATCCTGATCGATACAAGTAGAACTGGATACTTGTGATGAGAAATGGATTGTGATGAGAAATGGATAGTATGGCTCTGGGATTGCTTTCTCGTGGGGAGTCGAGAAAGGATCTCTGGCTGAGGTTGATAACACTACTACTACTACTACTTTACTTTATGCTACTCTTATCTCTTCTGATGCTGCAAGATGCTTGGAGCTGCTTGAAGATGCTAGTCTTCGAGAGGCTAGGCTTTCCCCTTCTCTTCTGGCATTCTGCAGTTCTGTCCACATATACTACCCATTTCATTGACACGATGCATATGTAGTATAGATCCTTGCTTGCGAGTACTTTGAATGAGTACTCATGGTTGCTTTGCTCCCCTTTTCCCCCTTTTTTCTTCTGTCCGGTTGACACAACCATATGTCGGAGTCCAAGAGCCAGACGACACCACCGACTACTACTACTACCACAAGGGTGCTTACTACTACGTGGAGGCCACCGCCGACTAGGAGTAGTTAGGAGGCCCCCAGGCAGGAGGCCTTGCCTTTTGGATCAATGTTGCTTTTTTGTAGCCTTCTTAAGGCAAAACTTGTCTAACTCATGTCTGTACTCAGATATTGTTGCTTCCGTAGACTCTTGTGTATTCGAGCCCTCGAGGCTCCCGGCTTGTAATATAAAGCTTGTATTATTTTTAATTTGTGTCTAGAGTTGTGTGGTGATATCTTCCCGTGAGTCCTTGATCTTGATCTTACACATTTGCGTGTATGATTAGTGTACGATTGAATCGAGGGCGTCACAAGTTGGTATCAGAGCCGACTGCCTGTAGATAGCCCCCTTTCCAACTCCTTGGCCGAAGTCGAGTCTAGTAAAAAACTTTTACTAACATGGCTGTGTGGCTTACGGGCCGACATCGCCATTGGGTGGTATTAGGATCTTTTACTCCTCGTCTATACTCTGGGACTCTGATCTCTTTTCCTTTCGGGTTAAATTTTTACTAACTTGACATTAGGTTCTCATAACCACTTCATCCCGGAGAGCCCCTTCACCACAGATGACCGACTGTTTCATCAGAAGACTCTGAAGATACTCCTCGATGAGTCCCGACACCCTGTGCCCACTTCTTTGCAGTTCTCTACCACCGATATATCCTTATGGATAAGTACATACACTTGTCATTCATACAATCATTCCTAAGGCTATTCCACTACAAAAAATACACTACCGTGATGATACGTGTTTGTCACAGTAGGTCGCGTTTTTTGTCATGCATGTACATCCATGATGATTTTATGACAGAATCAAGATAGTCATACCTGTGCTGTCGTAGAAGTGTTCCATGACATTACCAAAATTATCATCACAGAAGTGTCCACTTCCATGACGATAAATCGCGCGTCACAGAAGTGCTTTCGTCAAGGGTGACCGACACGTGGCATCCACCGTAATGAAATGTCGTTAAGCTATCGGGTCGGATTTTGGATCCGATAACCCATTAACAGCCCTGACCAATGGGAAATTTCCACATCAAAAATTTTGATTGGCCGAAGGGAACACCTATCAGCTCGTCAATGGGCCAAATGTCGCCCGTCCATTGGAGGAGACATGCCTATGATACGTCGACACATGGCTGGGCCCAATAGAGGCCCATATAGGTTAAAAAGGCCGGCCCAGTCAAAGGCCCATAGAACTTAATCAGGTACTAGTGGGCTAGCCCAATAACGGCCTGCTTAATAAAGGCCCATTTACGGCCCGAAGGCAGATCTGGCCCGTTAATTGTTCGCCCAATATTTGGGACCATTTGCGCTCAAAGCCAGATCTAGCCTGTTAATTATTCGCTGAATATTTGGGCCCAACTACAGCCCAGTGACTTTCAGCCTGTTAGAGGCCTGATGTAGACATGGGCCCATTTCAGCCCGGTGTGACTTTCGGCCTAGGAATGGCCCGTGCTGCCCATGGGCCATATATGGTCCGACGAGACATCGGTCCCACTAACGGCCCATGCTAAAGGTGGCAACAGTTAATTCCAACGTGACTTTGGGCCTTTTAAAGGCCTGTCGCGTAATTTGGCCCATTGATGCCTATGCTAAGCTTTCGGCCACTTAAAGGCCCATGATATTAGTGGGCCAACTAAGTCCCGAGATATGTTTCGGCCTGGTAACAGCCCATGAGCTAACTGGGCCCAAAACGGTCCGGTTTACATTTCAGCCTGCCGAAGGCCCGTCGACGACTAATGAAAATTGAGGCCCAACATAAATTTGGCCTACTAAAGGCTCGTGGTTTCATCTCGGTCGTAACAGGCCAGTACAATATTCAGCCTGTTAATGGCCCAACGCTACCTGGGCCAAACTAAGCGCTGGGTCGATAAAAGGCCCAACTAAAATATAGGCCGGTTTAAGTTTGGGAATGGCACAATGTGTGAACGCCCCAATCATTCGGGCCCAAGAAAGACGCAGGCCGGACCAATTGTGGCCCGCTAAAAACCTGGCCCGTTAGAGTCGAATGTTTCGGTCCGGTCGACTACATCTGCTTTTTTTTCAGATAGCGAATGATGGCAGTAACTAGTAGGAATTAAGAACAAACCTACTCTATACAATAAAGAAATTACGACATAGTAACTAAGAATAAACCTACACTATACAATAAAGGATTTAAGGTATACTAGCACATATGCCCGTGCATTGCAACAGTGAAAATTAATGTTTTGCATAAGCATAATGTCCCACAGCATCGGGTTCATTATGAACAACATGTTGCAACGCAACATCATCCTTCTACAAAATGAACATAAAAAAATATGTCGCAATTTAGTCGTTTTCATATTTTCTTTGCGGGGCGTAATGTCCCACTGATTTCATTTAAATACAATCCTTTTTAATGACATTTAAGTATGATCCTTTCATTAATTACCATGAAGTCCTCACCCATTTTAGTCAGGAATCAAATCCTTTCTTTTCTAATTTAGTATCCCCAACACATTAAGGCCTATAGATCGTTTCTTTTAATTATCCTACCTTTTTACCTCAAATCCTTCATGTAGAATTTATTAAGACCACAATCTTTCTAATAGTTATTCCACCGATTTACCCGTAATCCTTTCTTTAATTAGCCACATTTGTTTAAGTATTATATTTAAGCCCATAATCCTTCCTTTATTAGCTCATTCACTTAATTAGCTCTCCCTAAACATGAGCTTGGACCTAACCCTTCCCCATCTACAGGAACGAAGGGCGATTTGTGCGAACCCCGAGCTCTCCACCTCGCCGTTGCCGAATCGGCGGCTCCCTCGCCCTCCGCCGGATGCTCCGGTAGCGGGAGGACGGGGGAGGCCCGATTTGCAACGTGTACATAGTGTAGGAGTGCCTAGGGAGCCAGCCGGTGGCATCGTGGAGGCGGCGGTGCGACTGGATCGGCTTTTTGCAGGTGTTGGTCTCCCCTTCGACGTCGAAGTTCTGGTGGAGCTCCGCGGTGGACCAGCTCCTTTCTTCGTGCTCGCTGCTCGGTGGAGAAGCCGTGCACGGTTCCCCCATGCCGGAGATCGAGGGATGGCGATTCAGGCGGTTGAAGATCTGGAGAAGGAAGGCGATGTTGAGCGGTGCGATGACGACGACGGCCATGGGTGTAGGTCCTCAGGGACCGTTGATCGGAGACTTCCCATTTTGCCTGGGGGCTGCTTCGATCCAAGGCATCAGCGAGCGGCGGCGAACGACATGTCACCGGCTCGTCCACGGTGCCGGCGTAGTCGGGTTGCAGAGGGGCTTGGTTGTAATTTCCTTTTCTGTGTGGACCTTTCAGTAATTTGGCCGTTTTAATATCAACTCCTTTTCTCGCAATAAATAAATAAATTGTAACACCCTCGATGCGACTATATCTCCCACGTGTCGAGGCACGACTTAGAGGCATAATCGCATTGAAGGCATATGTCGCAAGTTAGGCAATCTTCACAACATCCCATGTAATATGATAATAAAAGGGGAGATAACATAGTTGGCTTACACTCGCCACGTCAAACAAGTACATAAATAACATTACATCATCCAAACACTCATGGCCCGACTACGGCGCCAAAATAAAAGAGAACCCAACATGCGACACGGTCCCGATCACCCCCAACTGGGCACCACAACTGATCATCAGGAAAGGAAACATAGTAGCGTTGAGAGTCCTCGTCGAACTCCCACTTGAGCTCAAGCGCGTCTCCTGGAGCGGAATCATCGGGCCCTGCATCTGGTGTAATAATAATCTGTGAGCCATAGGGACTCAGCAATCTCGCACCCTCGCGATCAAGACTATTTAAGCTTTATAGGTATGGCAAGGTAAATATGTGGAGCTGCAGCAAGCGACTAGCAAATATGGTGGCTAACTTATACGCAAAGAGAGCGAGAAGAGGAGGCAAAGCGCGAGCGAGAAACTAGAGAACCACCTGCGCAAACATTACTCCAACACCGTGTCCGCTTCCCGGACTCCGCCGAGAGGAGGCCATCACGGTAACACACTCAGTTGGTTCATTTTAATTAAGTTAAGGTTCAAGTTATCTACAACCGGACATTAACAAATTCCCATCTGCCCATAACCGCGGGGACGGCTTTAGAAAGTTCAAATCCCTGCAGGGGAGTCCCAACTTAGCCCATGACAAGCTCTCACGGTCAACAAAGGAATAGACCTCCTCCCAAGATGTTCCGATCAGACTCGGTATCTCGTTTCTTCAAGACACTTCGACAGGTTAAAACAAGACCAGAAACACCGCCCGAATGTGCCAACAAATCCCGATAGGAGCTGCACATATCTCGTTCTCAGGGCACACTCAGATGAGACATCCTACGAGTAAAACCAACCCTCAAGTTGCCCCGAGGTGGCCCCGCAGTCTACTCGGTCAGACCAACACTCAGAGGAGCACTGGCCCCGGGGGGGGGGGTTAAATAAGATGACCCTCGGGCTCCGAAAACCCAAGGGAAAAAGAGGCTAGGAGGCAAATGGTAAAACCAAGGTTGGGCATTGCTGGAAAAGCTTTAATCAAGGCGAACTATCAAGGGCTTCCCATTATAACCCAAGCATGTAAGGAACGCAAAATCCGGGAACATAACACTGATATGACGGAAACTATGGCGGCAAGAGTGGAACAAAACACTAGGAGAGAGGCCGAGCCTTCCACCCTTTACCAAGTATATAGATGCATTAAGATAACATGGCAATATAATGATATCCCAACAAGTAAATAAAGGTTCCAACAAGGAACGGCCTTCAATCTTCACCTGCAACTAACAACGCTATAAGAGAGGCTGAGCAAAGCGGTAACATAGCCAATCAACGGTTTGCTAGCACATGGTGGGTTAGAGATTTGACATGGCAATTTGGGAGGCTTGAAAGCAAGTGGTAGGCATCGTAGCATTGGCATAGCAAAAGAGCGAGCAAACTAGCACAGCAAAGATAGTAGTGATTTCGAGGGTATGATCATCTTGCCTGCACAGTTGTCAGAGTTGACTGGATCCTCGGAAGCAAACTCAACGGGCTCCTCGTTAGCGAACTCGTCTCCCGGCTCTACCCAAACAAGAGAAACAATCAACAAGGACACAATCAACCACGTGCAAGATCTCAAACAATATGATGCAATGATGATATGTTATTCGGGATGCGATGCGGGATGCATATGCAAGATTTGACAAGGAAAGCATGAACCTGGCCTCAACTTGGAAATCCAAGTGTGCCACTGGAAAGATGAGATGAAGTCGCTTGAAAACGGTATAAAGAATGTCGGAATCGGAGTTACGGTTAGGAAATGACAAGCGTTTCAAAAATGACACCAGTCTGCGATTTACAGCAAGTAGCCATCTAAATGCAACGAAAAGAACATGCTACAGCACCCAAAGATGACATCAAAATACATGGCAGGGATGCATACAAGATGCTTAACAAAAGTCTAGCACTGAGCTACGGCCAATTCATCCAATAACAGGTTCAAACAAGCATGGCAAAAATGCATATGGCAAACATATTTCAGACTTAGTGAAATTAACACTTGTCTGGAATTTCAGATCAGGTAGCACTCTTCGGAGCAGCAAAACTACATGCTATAGGACCTAAACATGGCAAAGTAAAGCATGGCATGGAGCTACTCAAAGAGCTTAACAAAATTCCCTTAGTGACCTTGAGCCAAAAGGGATCCGAAAATACAATTGCAAGCATGCGAACATAGCAAAAAAACATAATCAGTTTTCAAACTTAGTGAAAACTGACACATGCTGAAAACAGATATCAAGTAGGCATGTTAACGAGCTCGATGCACTCAATACGGTGCAAGTCATGACCAACTAAGCATACATCCATCAAGAATACACAAAATGCAATCTAGACATGGCAAGAACAATAGCATAGCATGCACGGATCAACTACAACATCATCGGCAAAATTGCAAACAAGTTGACAATCTGCCCAGATTCACAAAGTAGCAAAAGTAGAGCTCGATTGACTCAAGCTAGGGTGCTCCATAATTGCAACCAAATACATGGATGGATAGAGCACTACAAGATTAACAAAACATCCTTATTGATCATCCTCAAAAGAGGCATGGATCACTAGGAAACAACATGAACATATGGCAACATGAGATAAACAGCTCAAGGACTTGGTGGAATTGCTAAGTCCCTGAAATCAGAATTAGCAAGTGCACCACTTTGCAAGCTTGCACTAGTCACCCCACACATCACAAAAATACATGGGTTGCACCTCTGGAAAGATGACAAAACCCTTAACAAAACATATGTAGAGCATCAGGGCATAGCATGCACACAATAATCATGGCAAAAATGACAAAAAGCTAAACGGAGTAACAGATCTGACAATTATCTCAAGTAGCTCTCTTCTAACAGCATTTCGGGCGTCAAGATGAACTCAAATGAAAGTGATGCAATGGAATAAAATGATGTGCTCACTGAGATGAACATTTTGATATTCTATATGCATGAATCGGAGCTACGGATGCAAAGTTACGGGGCTATGAACAAGGGCACTTGGACTAGAAAGTCTCCGGGACTTAGCCGAAAATACTACCTCCGGATCTAGGGTTTGCACGCGGATCGAGGAGATCGCCGGATCTTCGCCGGAATTGCTGCGCGAGGTCGCCGGAGAGGTCGGGGAAGCAAGGGCCGGCCGGATCTCGCCGGATCCGGGCCGGGCGGCGGCGCGCGACGAGGTGGAGGCTGCGGGGTGGCGCGGTCGAGGCGGCGGCACGGTGCGGGCGAGGCGGCGGCGGCGGGCGGCGCGCTCCGGCCGGGCGGCGAAGCGGGGCAGCACGGGCACACCGGGCGGCGGGGAGAAGACCGGGCGGCGCGAGGCGGCGGAGATGGGCCGGCCGGGCCCGCTGCGGGCTCCTCGGGCGGCGGCGGCGGCGGGCAGCGGAGGGACACGTGGCGCCTTCGGAGTGGCTGCGGGCGGCGGAGCGGACGCGTCCGGTCCGTCCGGACGTGTCCGGCGGCGGCGGAGGAGATGTTTTAGGGTTTTCGGGGGAGGAGAAGATCTGGATTCGGAGGGGGTCTATTTATAGGCATAGGAGGAGCTAGGAGAGTCCAAATGAGGTGTGGTTTTCGGCCACGCGATCATGATCGAACGCTCTAGATGATGGAGAAGGCTTTGGTGGGTTTTGGACCAAATTGGTGGGGTGTTGGGGTCCCTCGGTTAACCGTTGGAGTATCAACGAAGTCCAAATGATACGAAATTTGACAGGCGGTCTACCGGTAGTAAACCAAGGCCGCTTGGCAAGTCTCGGTCCAATCCAGAAATGTTTAATCCCCACACACGAAAGAAAGCTAGAAATGACCACCGGAGGAGAACAAAGCGCCGGAATGCAAAACGGACAACGGGGAAAATGCTCGAATGCATGAGACGAACACGTATGCAAATGCAATGCACATGATGACATGATATGAGATGCATGACAACGATACAACACACGGAGACAAAAACCCGAACTCGAGAAAATAAAATAACTTAACGCCGGAAACGGCAAGAGTTGGAGTACAAATTGGGAAAGTTACATCCGGGGTGTTACATAAATAAACATGATGACTGCCACTCGTATATTTAGAGTGAGATGGGATTAGTAAATATGAAAGGTGCATAAGTCTTTGGTTGTTACATCTAAGAGATAGACAGGAGGTCTTGTGTTCAATTCCCACAATGTTGATTTATTTTGACCCAATTATTTTTCACGGTCTTTCTATGAAAGCCCATAAAAGGCCCATCAACATACAAGTAACTTCCCCAAATTGCTTAACGTGTGTAAACCAAACGTAAAGGACTAAACCAAACCAATAATACCTATTCCCTTTAATAGTAGGTATATATATATTACATCCACTGGGCATCGAAGTTCACCACCAGTGATCATAAAGCGCAACAAAGAAGCATATTACAAAAACTGGGCACCATTGCAGCGTAACAAAATAATACTAAACCGAGACCACTTCCAAGATAGTTCAAGAAAGGTTAGCCTTGCGGGGGAACTGCTGCGCAAGCTGCTGAGCAAGGCTATGAGACCGGCCTAGCATGTCGGTCATAGCTTCCAGGTGTAGCTGTTTAGCGATGAGGTTCTTATTGGTGTTCTCCGCAATCTTTCTTAGAGATAGGACTTCAAGTCGAAGTTGAGTTGCAGAATGCCTTTCTGCTAGAACTTGGGACTGAAGAAGTCGAACTGATTTAGACAACGAATTCTGTGAGCTTGTCTGACTGTTAGTCTCAAGTAACTTGAACACTGCATCAAGACAAGACTTTGGGGTTGTCTCGCTATCTTCAAGATGTTTTGCCTTCTTTGCTGCAATATATGTTGGGTTTGTCTCACGGCCTTCAGCAGACTTGTGTATGCCATCAGGCATATCACCCTGAAACAAAGCACAGAGATGACAGGTTTTGCACGTGTATAAACAAAGATGATAACTATTCTGTCAATTCTATCCAATTTCAAATTAGAAAATAAAGAGTAAGTTCAAAATATCAATAGCATAATTTGGCATTGTTCATAATGCAGGGAGCTTCACCACACTACTGGATTACCATGTCAACATAACAAGCATAGATGAAGGGCAAAGAAAATCATTGTATCTATTTTGGATAATGTGCATGGCATGTTGTTCATATCATCAGCCACATCAGTAAGATAAAACAGGAGATGACAAGGTGCAAACGTGGGCTGCTTCACCACACACTGGATTATACATCCACAAAAACAAGCATACATATAGGGAGTATTAAGTAATGTGCATGGTATGAATAAGGAATTTGGTTGTACAAGTAAAACTTAGAACTTACAGTTCTTACGAACATGCATTTTGGTAGAAACAGCAAACTAAGAAGTAGTAAACGATAGGGAGTATGAGCAAATTAAACAGCAATTGAGGATAAATGCTTTAGAAGGACTGGCTTACATTGACAGTTAACACCGGCTTTGTAATGCCCTTCTCCATGTCAAGGGAAGGATAACTCAAGAATTTTAGCACAAAATCTTCTTCATAAGAATTGCCTGTACTCTACATTTCGTAGAGAGTAATTATAGATATGATAATACTGGAAGGGATAGAGGATAATGAAGATACGATGCAGATTGATGCTACATTATCAACTACCAATCCCTGGAAGTACAAGCGTTACAAGACAAAATGTACTGACAAGAGCAATGGGCTACACTTCTGCACTGGCATTGTCTGTGTATTCTACTTGTTGGTAAGATTAAATATAGATCTGATCTTTTTTAGTAAATGGTGGGTGAGGGAGATAAGATGCAGAATGCTACAAAATGAACCAATCCCTCTTCCCATAATACAAGAGTGTTTTGAAGATTGGTGTACTATACAAAACGTTCTTATATTATGGGACGGAGGGAGTAGCTGTTAATATAAGTACAGTGATAGACCACGTTCAGTCCTTACAAGAGGACTGCAGAGCTAAACCTCTTCAAAAGCATTGGGTTGATTCTAAATTTATGTAAGAGTCCATACGGATCTTATAATGTCCACCAAATGGACGATTACGAGGCTAACATGTGCAGTGATGCTACATAATCAAACAGCTATGAAAGTAAGTATGGTCATATAGCGCAAGAGGTACTCACAAGAGCAATGAAGTGTGCAGTATAGTTGCAAGATTCTGTGGTCCCTTGAAAACGAATGTTCTTCTGCTAACAGTTTTCCTACAAGTGAGACATTAAGGAAAATGCAGAAATGTAGTTCAAATTGTGATGTGATATCATAGACAGTACCTTACGCTGCATCCGAGACCAATGCGTAACAAGATTATTCTAGTCACCGTCGGATAAATGTAGCACCGGAGACTTCACAGAAATTTCATTCAGAGGCTTGCCATCGAAGTGCGCTTGCCTCAGGTAGGAACGATACTTCATCAACGAGTGCTTGAAAAGTGCAACCAACCCTTGCTCATCATCACAATCCAGTGTGCTCCTCGCCTATTTAAAAGAATGAAATCTTGTGTATTATTTCAGCAAAAACATATGCAGTAATGACCATGAATAACATTAGTACATTACTTATGCGTAAGTTGCGGAGGAAGACTAGAAATTGTTCTGTGTGTGCGGTATAATCTTTACATGAAGGAAAGATGCGCACAAAGTTCCTGACAACAACATAAGCTTCGTCTTCTAAACTGGGATGAAATGGAACATGGGTCCTATTTGCTGCAATTGGGGCTCTCTCTGGTTCGAAAAGGGATTTGGCAATTTGATTTGGTGTACTCTTTGCTGGAATGGGGGTTTTGCGTCGTACAACTAGTGCTATGTCAACTGGCATAATCATATTGTTTGCTGCAGTTGGGGTCTGCTGAGTTGGGGCATCAGAAATGACCAGTTTAGTAGGGCTAGAGTCTGCTAGAGTTTGGGGTATTTTGTGGGTTAGGTGATATTGCAACTACACCTAATGGGCTATTTGATTTATCAGGTGCCACTACCGTTTCCAAATACTTTGCTTGTGCTCCTCCACGATCAGCAATCACCCTCTTCCTTTTGAACGTCTGATACACAAGAACATCATTTGAATGGATAAATATGGTATGATGACAGATGGAATATGTACCGAAAATGGATAGGCAGGGCGTATTTAGATACATGATGTGTAATCTAAGCTAATGGCAGTTTAACAAAGTAGAAGCAATGCAAAGCATCAGTTGCAAGATATGTGCGAGCAATGTAACCTTGGAAAGTTAGAGCAAGTCCCTTGATGGGTGAATAAGATAGGGCATCCTCCTCTGGCTCCTCCACTAGGGAGCTACATTGACTTAGGTCTCCCTCTAGCTCAGAATCACTGTTAGGATCATATACTGAGCATGAATCTGTAGGTGGAGAGCGTTTGCATTGCATTGCATCCAGACTTGATTTCAGTCCCTTAATGCCAAGTTTGACAGCCATGGCATTGTTCTACTTTATTCTTTTCATGCGCGCAAGCTCATAATCATTATGTTGCTGTTCAGAATCTGAAATTCATGAAAACATAAAAGTAGTCATATTATCTATGGAATGCATTGCGGATTCGACTCGAAGAGTGTATCCCTATAAACCCCTGCATATGCAAAGTTCACCTCCCCAACTGTGCTGACCAGACCACACACAGAAATACAAACCCCTTATGTCTCTATAACAGGCAGGCACACATTTCAAGACTGAAGTAGGAACATTAGAATCATATGAAATTCGTATTTGAACAAATAAACTAAGCAATTATGAGTGGCGTAATGTTTAGCTTCAAGGGTGGAGTGTTGGTAGTGCGACACAAAGCAAGTAGGCAGATTGTATTCCATGTAAAAGATCGAAACCTATGTAAAAGCTGGAAATGACACTTTCTTTCTATACAATGCAGTGTTTGTTACCCACACATGATGGAAGAGATCACATAGAGAAATACTATTCACTCATGTCTACGGTTCCAGTATTTAGAAACAGGGTGGTCCACCCTAAAAGAATATTGACAACAAAATATGACAAGGCAAGCATAGATGTAGTGAATCAATCATTTACTTGTGAGCTTACTAGGACAAGTATGCAGAATTGTAACTGCAGTAAGAGACCATCCAAAATCTGAATGAAGAAGTTTGTCTAGCACTTATTGTTTGCAACTAATCGACGTGAATAATTGGATATTACATCGAATGAGTAAGAAAGACAAGTAAAATTGTCAACAAACCTGGCTTGCAGTAGTAATCTGGGTCAATGTCACTACGACCAACAATCCAAAATGACTAGTTTCTATTTCAAGGGCCAGAATTTTGAAAACCCTGTGAACTTTAGAGGTACTAAAGATTACCAAAATACATCTGAACCATTAAGTGTAGGTAGCACTGAGCACACAACAAACCCTAATGACAGTCCTGCCTAATGAGTAATGAATCAATTAGAAAATGGGTGATGAGGAGTGGCTCCTAAGTGTTGAGGACATATCTCAGGATAAATCGGGTTGGCTTGGTGGGTGCTGCACGCCTGAGCCCTGAACGGACTGGCAAGGTAGTCACGGCGGCGCGCTCGGGCAGCGGTGACGCTGGTGGGCGAGCGGCTCCTGGCCTCCTGTTAGTCCGGCATCTCCTCCTAGAGTCATGTCGTCCGGGGATGGCAAGTCGCCGGCGAGGCAGGCGGCTGGGGGCGAGTAGAGATCGGAAGCGCGCAGCAGAATAGAGGGGAATCGGGGCCTGGGACGACCCAAAATCCTAGGGTGGGCCAGCCCACCGTGGGCACCCTGTAGAGATACACACCCGAGCGGCGAACATGCATTTTCGAAACTAATTTAGAAACATTTAGCTGACCAATTAAACAACTCTGTTTTAATAATATCAGATTCGTATTTGAACAACTAAGCTTGTTTAGCTTGATGGGTGGAGCAGTGTTATTATGACACGAAGCATGTATTCTGATCGTATAGTGATCATAAAAGGGGGAAACTCTAAGCATATTTTTTTAGCAAAAGAGGGTTTCCCCTTCGATTTCTATTAAATAAACCACCACGGAACCAACATGATCAATTAAACCCTAAGCATGATCAATTAAATTGTATTATGGCTGTGCCATGGCAGATTTGAAGCTGCAAACCGGAGAAATGATATTTAGCATCCATTGTTTGCTTCGAACTAAGAACTAAATTCTAAGAGCTGAAAAGAAAGTAGAGTAACCAAGTTAAGATCTATTTTCTGGTTGAGATCAAAAAAGCTGAGGAGATATGAAGTACCACCTCTCTTGCGGCGTCGTGTAGGCATCGGGGGTGCGATGGCTGTCGGTGGCGTTGAAGCAGATCTGCGACGGTAGATGGGTGCATCGGGGGATAAGTCCTGTTGCGATGGAAGAGAAGGTCGTGTGAGCGGCCCCGGCAAAGAGGACGACGGCACCGATGAAGCGAGAGGACGCGATGCAAGGCTATTGGTCCGTCGCCATGGATGAGAAACGTCCATCTCTAGCAGTTGACGACACGGTCTTGGTAGGCGCTCCAGCATGGTGGAGGACGGTGGCGATGGATGTGGTGGAGGACGGCGGCGATGGATGGGGTGGTGGACGGAGGCTGGTGTGGGGATGGGGTGTTCTAGCGCGGACGGTGTATGAATGGGAAAATGGAGGGAGAGGTATGGGGAATAATGTTTTTGGGACGCGCCTGTCTGAAATATGGGAAAGTTACGAACTTCGCCCCCGTTTAAAATTTGGACGTCTCATCGGTTGGGGATAGGACGGTAATCTCGCATCTCGCCAATATTTGCCCAGAGCGATTTCGGGCGAGGAGAGGGTGGTTGGCGCCCATGGTTGGCGCCCACGGTGTATGAACGGGGCTGACGGGTAGGGCAGTTGTGTCACGTTTGAGTGAAGTTGCAAACCTACCCCTATTGAAAATATTTGCCTACATCGATTTCGGCCGAGTCGAGTTTGTTTTGTTGCCCACCGTGTATGAATGGGGAATGGAGGGTGAAACAAAGGTCTTTCGGACGAGCTTTGCCGCCCATGTTTGACGCCCACCGTGTCGGAACGGGCTCAGAGGCGGTCGTGTCACATTTAATTGAAGTTACTAACCTACCCCTATTTAGAGCAGTGGAAATCGGGCCGATGGATTGTCTGTGTAATGAGTAGATAGTAATTTCCATCTCCCAAACACTTGGCTTCGGGCAGACGACGTGGGAGTGGACATTTTGCTGCTTCTTTCGAATTTTGGGACAATAAGCATCCACGTTTACCCTGGCAACTAAATTCGAATCCATTTTGTATTCCTATATGAATCTTTATAAATCATTCTATGTGTTTTTATATATCTTCAAAAGGACGACAAAGATTTATTCCACTGTCATATATGAATATGGTTTACAAATGCCAATACTCAAATTCAGAAACTAGAATCCAGTTTAAGGTGAATTTGAATATTTGGAACACTTCATGTCCAACTCAAATGTCATACGCAGCATAATGTCTACTCCCATTTAGATATGTACACAAGCGATGTATCAAGATTCAAATACCGAGTCAATCAACCAAGAATGTACAGAACTAACAGACATATAAACACTTATAGAGTATATGGATCAATAATATCAACTAACATACATAATCCAGGCTGCTGTACTTTTTTTGGCTACAACATCATCCTTTTTTTAGCCAGCATCTTGGCCCTTTCCGATGCGTGCCACTTATGGTCCATCTATACTACTACTATTGTTGAATGCACATTCAGCCTGATTGGCATATTTGTAGGTCTAGCACAGCAATCCAAATGAAATGTCTCCGAGTCTTATCAATTAATATAGACTTGTGCTCAAATATAATTACAAACCAAAAAAACAATTATTACCAGATCTCTAAAACAAATGGTTTGATTGATTACATGAACAGACAACACAAAGGTTATTCAACTATGGAAAGAACATTTCACCTATGATTTACCAAGTAGGAATTTAATTTCCTTTTTTCCTTCAGGACCTTAACAATCTGGTCAGTCTCATCTTGCTTAGTTTTTAAATCCACCAAATATTTAATGGTTGTCTTGAGTACTGCTTGTGATTGTGTTGTTTGCTTCCTCAACATGTCAACTTCATCTCTAAGTGCAGAAGCATAATCTCTTTATACCACTAGTTTAGCCTCTAGAGCATCAGCAGTTGGCAATTCATAATGCACGATTGGGCCGGTGGCACTGCTGTGGGATGATGCAACGTCCATGGGGACCTCACTCTTTGATCTTGGGCTAACCTGTTTTGCCATTAAAGTTCCGATTGGATTCAGAAAAGTTGAAGTTAGCAAAACATCACAACTGGGAGTTATAACAGCAAACCAGTTAAACAAACAAGGAATTAAAGAATTTCAATTGGATGTTGAAAAGTAGTTATTAACATCATTGTAACCTGCTGTTGTAGCAGCAAAGCAGTTAAACAAACAAGTAGATATTTAAGTTAAGGCAAATAGGTAATTCTTAACAGTAAGTATCAAACACATAGATAGGCACAGTCTACAATATGATTAACAGGATGTGCCATTATGTAATCAGTAGCAAACTAAATTAAGCCAAGCAACGTAATTGAACAATTTTGCAAAAAGTGGCTAACTAAAATTCTAAGAAGCAGGTAACTGAACTCATGCTAGTTCTTTGTACAGGCACACTGCAACTTCTTTTTCGCTTACAAGGTTGTACGAAGGAGTCCATGGAATCAATTGCTTGGATACGCAGTCCCAATACTTCTTTCTTCCCACACTGCATGGGTAAGTCGAATGGTTAATTTGGTAAGATGGTGCATCCTTGATATGTTATATGAGGACGTGTAGTTAGACTAGTTGTAGCCAAACACATCACACTGGCTTTTACTGTATATTTCATGCAATTACTTTTGGCATATTGAGATCTAAGCAATCTACAATAGGATGAAAAGACTGGCATCCTTCACATTAGTGGCAAACTCAGTTCATAGAAACAAGCAATTCAACCATTCTGTGGGTAAATCAAAAGCGCCACTGGAATATTTTTCACTATCCAATCATACACGCAAAAAGGGGCGACACCACCATAGGGGCTGGTATGGGCGGCCGCCTCAGGTGGGTGGAAAGTGTGCACCTAGTTTGAGTCGTCCAGGTTGGCCCATGCTAGTTTTGTTCATCCCGACGCACGAGCAGGAAATGTAAAAAATGAAGAAAAATGTTTCAATTTGGATGGGCCAATAACATAAGTGCAAGGCAAGCCCTATAGCAGGCTCGTGGCCCAAACAAGCGCCTCCCATATCGATCAACAGCAGGAAAAATCCCAATTCATTCGCTCCAGCCTCCAGTCTGGTTTGCTCCTAACCTAGCCGCCGCTGGACAGACCGACACAGCACTTCCTCGCGCCCTCATTGGAGGGCGCTCGCCGGGCTTCAAGCGAACGGAAGGATAAGAAGATGAAAATCCAACCCTGGGTGTAGCCTGCGTGGGAGGCAGTGGCGGCAGCATGGACATGGCATCGAGCTTGCGCAAACGGACAGTCGCAGCTTGCAAGAGTAGCATGTGCAACGAGCAGGCACATCACATCCCTGATTATATCTAATTCAACTCTTCAATTTATGGCAAATAGTTAAACCTGACGGTGTTGTAAAACTGGTTGTATGTTAGGAATCTATGAGAAAATGAAACCAATTTCTACTTATTTTATAACTCCCCCAATCAATACTGAACTGACTGAATCCGATGTACCTAATCAACTTTCCGGTGCAAACATACAAGCTCATGTTGTTCTTGAGCCTTAAGTGTCCAATGAACAGACTGCTAATGAAGGATTTGATGCAAACATTTTACATGCTCCTGGTGATGAACGTATAGTGTCTAATGAGGGATCTAAAGCAAGCATTTTGCAAGCTCATTGAAGGATTTAGTGTCTAATGATGATCTACTATGTTGAGAGAGACAGAGATTTGCAGGCATTGATGACATCAAATTATAGTGCATTTTCATAGCTTGAGGAAACGTCGAGGCCATCTACCAGAAAGTCCCCGTATCATGACAACATTGCATAAATACTTTTCTAATCTGTTGTTTGAAACTATTGGCATACTTGTGCAGGATAGATATATTGATATGCAGTTTGCGCACTGGTTATACGTGCAATTACACTTCGATATTTTCAGCCAGAGAACGAATAATTCAAGCAGGTACAGATCATGTTTGTAGTCCTTGTACACCATGTTGCATTTTGTGTTTTTGGTGCTTGCATCATTTAGTGTTTAGAATCTGAACTACTTTGGATCATTAGCTGGTTTTCAAAGTGCATGTAGCTTCACATTTCTCAAGTTATGTTGATTTCCGGAGTGCAAGTGCCTTCGTATTTTTTAAGTTAAATGTTCGCCCCTGGTAACTTGAATTCGTGGATCAGCCACTGCACACAAATCATACATGAATGCCAGTACGAATTAAATGAAATGTAGTGACTTACGCTAGCTCGTTGTACATGCTCACTGCAGCTCTGCTTGCGCTTGGGATGTTCCATGTACAAGTCCATGTTACCACTTGCTTGAATGTACAGGCCTTGTGCTCCTTGCATCCCCGTCTGCATTTTTGACACGGTGAATGGTTGATCAAATAAGAGGAATCGACCTTGATGTTGTACCGGAGGACAGATACTTACAAGGTTATACGGGTGTGCAGGATGTGTACCAGATCCCGTAGCGTCATCATGCTTCTCTAAAAAATGGATTTGCTTGTTTCAGATGATATCTCCAGAAGAAATAAGAGTTAAAGTCAGAGTTGCATAGGCGTGTAAGCTAAGAGAGCAGTGAAAGGATATCCAAACATCGTCGGAACAGTGCACAAGGGAGTGATGTGTGGATACATAGTTCGGGCCGGTGTTTGGGCATGCTCGCCTAGCTAGAGTGCGGGTCACTTCAGAGCCGTTGAGGGTGATGCACTGGCGTTGGCTGGCCGTGCACGGATGCAGATCTTGAGTGGCAACGGCCTCGGGGCGGAGGTGCAACGATGTGCTTGGTGAAGTAGCCCCAGTGAGCTGGGAGACGGCGTCGGTGAAGCGCACATCATGTGGTGGAACTCTATGTCTGTCAGGCACGTCGATTGCGGCGGCCGACGCTGTCGGTGGACCACCTGGTGCGGTGACGAGGGCGTAGATGAGGTAGCTCCGGTGCGGTGGTGAAGCGCGACCGTCGTCTTCATCGTCGTCGTCCGGCACAGAGGTGGGGAATGGTGGGTAAAGAGACGAGACGAGGGGCGATTCGAGGGTTGGCGGCAAATTAGGGATTTGAGCAATCTGGGCACGGAAGGGGACGGTGGAGAAGAGAGATTTTGTAGGGCTGGAATTGGGGCCGCCAGATATTTCAATCCAAAACATGGAAGCGCGAACTTATATTGCCGTCGTCCTTTGGGGGGGGGTGGTTGGGTGGGTGCAACGCGTCCGTCTGACACACACGACCACCCCGACAGGACTATGCTTCGGTTCCTTAAGGCACCTGCCTTTGTGTCCATGACATGTGGGCCCAACATGTGGCTGGCCCACATGTCAGTGACCCAAAGGCAGTTGCCATTAAGGCACCGAAGCAGCGTCCACCCCGACACGACCCTGGTCTGCGTGGTGCACCTACATTTGAGAATGCAAACGAATCTTCTTTCATTTGCAAACGAATCAGTATGTATTACCATGCCCGTGTTTTCCTTGCAATAATTAGTCATTCGAAACGAGATACTCCATCCGTTCACTTTTGTAAGTCGTTTCAGACAACTTAAAATGAAATGTTTTGCACATTGTCTGAAATGTCTTCAACGTCTTATAAAAGTGAACAGAGGGAGTACTATAAATTAATTAATGAGTTATTTGAAATAAATCGAAACGGTACCCACGCTAACATGGATTAGAGTGTGTGTCACATAATTAGTTATTTGAATTAGAGTGTGTGTCACGTAGCGATCTCTAATTCTAACGTGGATTTCGCATTTCACTGTATCCACGCTACTTTTTAATACAAATTCATATGTATATGATGAACACCATGGTAGTGGGAAAACTTTTGGATGGATTCAAACATATGACCTACAAAATAGCACAACACACTGAGTGAATGTCAACTTTTTGAAACTTAGTATGGCACGAATTCGAAATAATTACCCGTATGCCTGGTCCTCGGTTCAAATCTTACAATGTACACCGAATTGAAACATCGATATTAAGTCTCGTACTATGTAAATTAAAAAGTTGTTTTTAGCCCCCCCCCCCCCGCACAAACTCTACATACTTCCTGTATCGATCAATCTTCCTCTCCTAACCACCTTAGGAAGCTATCGGTTTCTAGCACACGTTCATTCTTTCTCTCCATGTTTCAATCTCTAAGTCTCTCAACTACACAACCCATTTTTCCACTCTGTTACCAAATGTATTTACCTCACACACCCGCCATTGCACCCCATGTCGAGCTCGAGCTCTCTCTCCCCCCTCTCCCTCTCACCCTCTCGCGCTAAATACATGCATTGCCTATCTAGCCCCCAACCTCTCGTGCGCACGCACACACGTTGTTATCTAGGGCACTCCCTCGAGACTGTCTCACTCTTTCTTCCGCATGGTGGGCCACACTCGCTCAACCTCGCTCTCTTAATCTGAGTCTCGTTTAACCTCGTTTTCTTTCACACACAAGTGATATATCTCCCTGTTAGGGCCTCGATCGATACACTCTATACTCTCTCACGCAGATTTTCTATCTACGTCAGTCCATCCAAGCCGCCGCCACTCTTTCGACCTCATGGTGGGCCACGCTCACTCAATCTCTCTCTCTCTCTCTCTCTCTCTCTCTCTGTATGTCTCGATTGACCTCACTCTTTCTGAAAGTGCAACTATCCCTAGGTGGTTTTGGTAATTCATAACAACATATAGCTCATTGAGCTAATGCTATTCCAAGATGATTATTTCAGGAAAGCTCAATGATTGGCATGGCATGGATGTGAAAGTGGATCCCTCAAAATGCTAAGGACAAAGGATTGGCTCAAGCTCAAAAGCTCAAGACTCTTCATTTTATATTTTAGTGATCCAAGATCACATTGAGTCTTTAGGAAAAGCCAATACTATTAAGGAGGGATGAGGTGTTGCTTAATGAGCCTCTTGCTTCATGTGCTTAGTGATATGCTCCAAAACCCTCAACTACTTTCCCATATCCACATATGACCTAAACCCTAAGCCAAACTCGGTCCTACCGATTCTTCCTATCCGGCGCCACCGAGTTTCACTTGTCATTAGCCACTGCCAAACCCTAGCAATTCAATTCTACCGATAAGGATCTCGGTCTCACCGAGATGGGGTTGCAAACTCTTTGTTTCCCTTTCGTAACTTTTCGGTCGAAAGAGCGAATCGGTCCCACCGAGATTGCAATGTAAACTCAGTGTTTCCCCTTTGTAACTTTTCAGTCTCACCGAGTTCCACTCGGTCTCACCGAAAGAGCAAATCGGTCCCACCGAGTTTGCCTGACCAACTCTCTGGTTAGCTAATTACCAAATTCGGTCTCACCGAGTTTGTGTAATCGGTCTCACCGAGATTACGTTATGCCCAAACCCTAACTGAATCGGTCCTACCGAGTTGCATGTCAGTCCCACCGAAATTCCTAACGGTCACTAGGTTTACTATTTCTGTCAGACCGAGTTTTCTGATTCGGTCCCACCGAGATTGGTAAATTGTATGTAACGGTTGGATTTTGTGTGGAGGCTATATATACCCCTCCACCTCCTTCTCATTAAAAGTGAGATCCATCAGAACACACACACCATTCCAACTCATATGTTCTGAGAGAGAGCCACCTACTCATGTGTTAAGATCAAGACATTCCATTCCTACCATATGAATCTTGATCTCTAGCCTTCCCAAGTTGCTTTCCACAAAAAACCCTCTTTCCACCAAATCCAAATCCTATGAGAGAGAGTTGAGTGTTGGGGAGACTATCATTTGAAGCACAAGAGCAAGGAGTTCATTACCTACACACCATTTGTTACTTCTTGGAGAGTGGTGTCTCCTAGATTGGCTAGGTGTCACTTGGGAGCCTCTGACAAGATTGTGGAGTTGAACCAAGGAGTTTGTAAGGGCAAGGAGATCGCCTACTTCGTGAAGATCTACCACTAGTGAGGCAAGTCCTGTGTGGGCGATGGCCATGGTGGGATAGACAAGGTTGCTTCTTCGTGGACCCTTTGTGGGTGGTTGCTTCTTCGTGCACCCTTCGTGGGTGGAGCCCTGTGTGGACTCGCGCAACCGTTGCCCTTGGGTGGAGCCCTGTGTGGACTCGCGCAACCGTTACCCTTCGTGGGTTGAAGTCTCCATCAACATGGATGTAGGATAGCACCACCTATCCGAACCACGGGAAAAACATCCGTGTCTCCAATAGCGTTTGAATTCTCCAAACCCTTCCCTTTACATTCTCACAAGCTGCATGTTTTACTTTCCGCTGCCCATAAACTCTTTGCATGCTTGCTTGAGTGATGTGATGATTGCTTGACTTGTCCTAAATTAGCTAAAATCTTCCATGAACTAAAATTGGGAAAAGGTTAAGATTTATTTGGTCAAGTAGTCTAATCACCCCCCCCTCTAGACATACTTTCGATCCTACAAGTGGTATCAGAGCCTTGGTCTCCATTTGCTTGATCTCCATAGCTTCTGGTGGTCATAGCCTTGGTTTCACAACCTAGGAGAGTATGGCGTCTAGCGAGGGAAATTATCACCGTAGAGGTCCTTACTTTGATGGTACTAATTTTGCTAGTTGTAAGCATAAAATGAAAATGCATATTCTTGGACATAACCCCGCTGTTTGGGCTATTGTGTGTGTTGGTTTGCAAGGTGACTTCTTTGACGGGAGAGAACCAAACCGTGAAGCTACCGCGGATGAGTTGAAGATGTTGCAATACAATGCTCAAGCTTGTGATATTCTCTTCAACGGATTGTGCCCCAAAGAATTCAACAAAATCAGCCGCCTTGAGAATGCAAAGGAAATTCGGGACACTTTGATTGATATGCACGAAGGTACCGACTCCGTCAAGGAATCCAAGTTGGATGTGCTTCAAAGCCAACTTGACAAGTTAAAGATGAAGGATGGTGAAGGTGTCGCTGAAATGTACTCTAGGCTTGCTCTCATCACAAATGAGATTGCCAGCTTAGGAAGTGAAGAGATGACCGATAGATTCATCATCAAGAAAATCCTAAGAGCCTTGGATGGAAAATATGATACCGTGTGCACATTGATCCAAATGATGCCCAATTACAATGATCTCAAGCCAACGGAGGTGATTGGAAGAATTGTTGCTCATGAGATGTCACTTAAGGATAAAGAGGAACTTCACAACAAATCAAGTGGTGCCTATAAAGCCTCATGTGAAGCCCCTACATCATCAAGTGAGAAACAAGACTTCAATGAAGAATTGAGCTTAATGGTGAAGAACTTCAACAAGTTCTACAAGAGTAGAAGCAAAGATAGAAGCTCCAAGTCAAGGTCCTACAATGACAAAAGATCTTCTAGTAGAGAGCGAAACTGTTACAATTGTGGAAGACCCGGACACTATTCCAATGAGTGTACGGCTCCCTACAAGAGAAGAGAAGATTCTCCAAAAAGAAGAAGCAAAGGATCACCACCAAGAGAGAGAAGGAGTAAAGATGATCGTTATGAACGTAGATACTCACGGAGAAGCAAGGATTCGGAAAGGAAGGAAAAATCAGCAAGGAGCTACACAAGAAGAAGACATCAAGCTCATGTTGGTGAATGGGTATCCGGCTCCGACTCCGACAGCCACTCCGAGAGAAGTTATCACTCCGACTCCGAAGATACTCAAGATGAAGGTGTTGCCGGTCTAGCACTTGTGTCAACCAACTCCTACGACATATTTGACTCACCAAATGAAGGAATTGGAAGATGCTTCATGGCCAAAGGTCCTAAGGTAACACACCCCGAGTATGTTGATTTCAATAGTGATGAAGATGACTTGTTAGGTGATGATTTGCTTGGTGACAACTCTAGTGATGAATACTATGATGAAAGACCAATTAATCATGCTAAAACGAGTGACAATGATAAGGAGAAGATTGAGGCTCTAACTAAAGAACTAAAAACTCTTAAGTTAGCTCATGACACTATCTTCGAAGATCATCGAGAACTTTTAAGAGCTCATGAGAAACTACGCTTTGAAAAGCTCAATCTTGAGCAAGAGCATGAGTTCTTAAAGGCAATCAATGATGATCTCCGCAAGAAAAGTTCTTCTTACATTGCCAAGCGTTTACTCTTATCCACTTACATGCCTCAAGTCAAGTCTAACAAGAAAGATTCTTCCTCTAGTAGTAACAATGATCATGCTAAATCCAATATTGTTGCTTCTAGTAGTTCTCTTGATTCCACTAATGATTCTCTTAGCCAAGTTACACTTGAGCAAGAAAATAGCTTATTGAAGGGAATTATAGAGAAAGGATTGTACAAAAGCCTTGCCGGGAGTGAGCAATTCGAGGAAATTGTGCGCAAGCAAGGAATGCACCGGAAGAATCAAGGTGTTGGTTTTGAACGAAAGTTCAATGCCAATGGAGTTGAATGGGAAGAAGATCAATACCCCAAGACAAAGTTTGTCCCTCAACAAGAGAAGTATACTTCTTTCAAGGGGACACAAGCTCAAGATGATCTTCCACCACAAGACTACGAGCAAAAAGGCAAGGACAAGCTTCAAGAGGAAATTGATGCATTTGAAGAAGCTCCTAAGACCTTAGTCAAGTGGATTCCCAAGACTACTTCAAGTTCCACTTCATCAAGTACGACTACAACTCCAAGGATTCCCATCAAGATGATGTGGATCCAAAAGAAGAAGAACTAGAGAGTTATTGAGGATGACTCCGCCAACATACTTCACTCTTATCATTTTGGCAAGAACAAGTGCAATCAACTTCCACATCTTGCACTAGTTCAAGGAGTCACAAACCCTCTTGTTGGTAAGACAAGGGACAAGGTAACCTAAAAGTTTTCATGGACATCATCTTTTTTGTGCATCATTCTATGTCTATGGATATCCTTGTTTGTTCCTTGTGGGACTAACCCATGTAGGTATTGAAAGTGCAATTCACTCAAATGGATAGCTCCAAGAGATCTACATCAACATTGAGCATCCACATCTTCAATATCTACATGAAGTCATCATCGACAAAACCCAAGGTTAGTTCATCCCTCTTAGGGGGATATCACATCTAGGGGGAGCTTTACTCTAAGACTTGAGCTAAAGCAACTCTAAAGATGTGAACACAACAATGCTTTATGTAAAAGTGGTAACCCCACTTGAGCTTAAACGATGAGTATGACCTATGATCAAGTGTTCTCACTTGACTCCTAAGTCAATGTACTCATATATAGATGACCTAGTCATCGCAAATTGCTTGATAAATGCTAGAATTGGTTGTGCATGCCTTGCCACATATTTCATTTGCCATCTTATTGTGTGAGCATGCTGATTGCATATTTTACTCATTCGAGGACATCCACTTGTTGTTTTGATTGCTTGGTTTTATCCTCTTTTTCCAAGTGGATGGACAAGAATGCCTAAGAACGTCCTCTAGCTGTCTATGCCTTTCTTGTCTCAAACTCTATTCATGCTGCATCACAAAATTTGATCAAGTCAGATTCGAACCACTCTGTGTGAGGAGCGCTCGGAGTCCCCGATTCGTCAAAGACTTAAACTTCCAAAACCTCTTTATGATTCTCGGTCTGACCGATACTCCACTTTCGGTCCTACCGAGATCATTAAGTTTCGATCTCGGTGCAACCGATTTGAACCTTTCGGTCACACCGAGTTTCAGTAACTGCACGCAGTTATGAATCTCGGTGCCACCGAGTTGTTCCACTCGGTCACACCTACAGGGTCGGGCTATATATAGTCACGGGCAAAATTTGGAAATTTCTCCGAACCCCTTCACCCGCGCGATAGCCTGCTCTGCCCTCGAGGTCTCCGGATCGTCTTCTCGCCGCCAGCAGCCTCCAGTCGCTGGTCTCCGTCGCCGTCAACGGGAATTCTGCCCCGCCGTTGCCGCCGTAGCAAGTCCCCGCCGAACTAGGGTATGGACTTGATCTTTGTGCTATTCCTCAATCTGATTCCTAGCACATTGTGATCATATTGTTTCTAGCCACGTTTGATAAACTTCTATCCAGTCAAAACGCTCATAGATTAGGTTTGATTCGAAAATTCTAGGTTTAGGTTTCCGCCGAAACTATCTCGGACCCACCGAGTTGAAAAAGTCGGTCCCACCGATTTGGCTTATGCCATTGCACAAGTGAGACTCGGTCTGACCGAGAATTACTTATCGGTGTGACCGATTTTTGAACTCAGTGAAACCCTAGCAGTCTCGATGCCACCGAACTGTGACTCGGTCCTACCGAGTTCACTAGTTTAGGTTCCAAAACTGCTTCGGTATCACCGAGTTTGAAAATCGGTAGATCCGAGATGATTTCAGTGGGAAACTAAAACTAAGTTTTTGGATCATTCTTTTTGCAAAAATCTCTGCATTTTGTGATGCTCATCCACTCTATCTCCTCTATAATCTATTCGCAGGGTCAGCAGTCAGTTTGCAGCATGTTAGACCAGAGTGATAGCCAGAATCTGTCAGAGCAGCAAGTGGTGATGAGTGAGGGCACTAGTCCCTCCAGTTCATCTGATGAAGGCAGCAGGAGCACTCCTAGCAATTTGCCAAAGGCTGCCACGAGACAAAGGAAGAAGAAAACTTCAGACTCTGAAGATGAGGACTATGTGGCAGAGGAAGAGACCACTTCCAAGAGAATTGCACCAGCTCAAGGCACTAAGCCAGGTCTAAAAATCAAAAGGCCAGCAGGCAGGCAGCCCATGTCAAAGGCTAGAGCCTCAACTGAGAAGCCCACTTCCCAAGAGCCAGCTGCAGCTGATGGCAAGAAAAGGAAGGAGAGGGTGAAGAAGACTGTGGCTAGAGTGCTTGGCAAAGCTTCCATCATGGAAGAGGAAGAGGAAGAAGAGGCAGCTGCACCAGCGCCCAATGCACCCAAGCTAATGGGAGATGCCATAAGGTCAGGGGGAGCTGCATCCAAGCCCAAGGAAGCACCTAAGGTTGCATCTAAGCCTAAGAGTGCACCAAAGAGAAACACAAGAAGCATCCCAGCCACTGAGAAGAATAAGGCCCAAGTGCCTGAAGCTGTAGAGGAAGAGGAAGAGAATGTCCTTCGGAAGCTCAAGCCCAAGAGCCCAGACCACAATGATGCTCATCCTGTGGCTGAGGATATGAAGCTCAGGAGAGACTCAGGGCTCAGGAAGTGGAGAGAAGCAGATCCATATGCTTCTAGGAGAAGGACTGCAGTGGACTACAGGTTTCATACCAAGGAGCAGCAGGATTTCTATGAGACAGTGCTACTTGACAAGAAGCCAATTGTATGTGACATGAGATGGGTCGACTGGACCTATATCAAGGACAATGAAGAGTACTACCCTGGAGTATTTGACAGCTTTAGTGCATGTGGAGTTGCAGACTTTGTTGGGCAGAAGCTCACAAAGTGGAACAAGGAGCTAATCATGCAATTCTACTCCACAACACACTTTTATCCGGATGGCAGGATCACATGGATGTCAGAGGGTACAAGGTACCACTCTACTGTTGAGGAATGGGCGAAGCTGATCAATGCCCCAGAGGAGCAAGCAGATGACTTGGACATTTATGCCAAGAAAAAGATGGACCACAACTCCATGTCCAACATGTACAAGGAGATTCCGAATGAAGCACTTGACACGTTCAAGTTTGGCTCAGTGCATTATCTGCTATCAGGATTGCCTACGATCAACTGGATCCTTAGGCACACCCTTCTGCCCAAGTCTGGAGATCACAACATGATCAGAGGTCACGCGATCAATCTGCTTCATGTCTTTGACGTGCCTCAAAAATTCAAAGTCATGAGCCTCATAGTGGAAACAATCAAAAGGACTGCGGCAGATCAGAAGAGGAGCTGTGGATATGCCCCTCAGATTCAGGAGCTCATCAACTCCAAGATGGGCACGGGCGTATATTTGTTGGATAAGGAACACCTGCCCATCCGTCCAGATTTCGAAGATAATCAAGTTGTTATGACTGAGAATGAACCATCATCTGCCCATGCACAAGCTTAGAAGGAGAAGGCGAAGAAGGAGAAAGCCGCCAGGATGCCTACTCAAGCGGAGGCATCTGATTACTTCCTGAAAACCAAACAAGAGCAGCTTGGTTACCTGATTGCGTCCACCCTGCGGATTGAACAGAGTATAGCCACCCTGACTCAGAACCAGGCGAGTTTAGAGAGGATCATAGAACAGAGGTTCTATGACTTGGACATCAAGGTGACAGAGAAACAGACTGCCGTGGAGCATCTCCGGGAGGACATGAATGAGAGGAGAGGCAGGACCACGACTGATGCTTTTGCGAGGGTGCCACGAGGTCCGAGGTCGTCTGCACTGCCAGTTGCTGACACCAGAGCTACAACGTCTGCACCAGCCACAGCCTTAGTTCCACCAGCTCCAGCATCCACTTCAGCCGCGACTCCGACCACGTCTACCGAAGGCTTCGTCCTTGGAGTGCTCCGGACTCCACCACCACCTGAAGATCAAGCCTGAGCGTCGATCTAGTGCTATGCATTTTCTAGGAACTTTTTGGTAACTTGTTGCCAAAGGGGGAGAAGATGTATAGATCATAGGCTTCGAGAGAGAGAGAGTGTTGCTTTTCTCTCTTGCTTTATTTGGTGGTTTTTCGAACTTATCTGCTTTTGAGTGCTTGATACTACGTTATTATTTGTGAGACATTGATGATCATGTGTTTGATCATAAGCTACACTTAATGCTTGATGGATGCTATTATCTTATCTATCTTATGTGATCTTTCACTTTTCTTGGTGATGAGTGCATGTATTTCATTCTTATCATTTTAAGCGCTCCACCAAGATGTATGTGACATGGAAGAGTAACCCATGACTCTAACTCTTTGTGCATTTACAGTCCAAAGCAAATTTTAAATATGCACAAATTTAGGGGGAGCTCTTACTTATCACATACTTCTCAAAAGCGACGATATATTTCATGCTTATTATCATTTGTCGAAGCTTTGATCTATATGTTGTCATCAATTACCAAAAAGGGGGAGATTGAAAGTGCAACTATCCCTAGGTGGTTTGGTAATTCATAACAACATATAGCTCATTGAGCTAATGCTATTCCAAGATGATTATTTCAGGAAAGCTCAATGATTGGCATGGCATGGATGTGAAAGTGGATCCCTCAAAATGCTAAGGACAAAGGATTGGCTCAAGCTCAAAAGCTCAAGACTCTTCATTTTATATTTTAGTGATCCAAGATCACATTGAGTCTTTAGGAAAAGCCAATACTATTAAGGAGGGATGAGGTGTTGCTTAATGAGCCTCTTGCTTCATGTGCTTAGTGATATGCTCCAAAACCCTCAACTACTTTCCCATATCCACATATGACCTAAACCCTAAGCCAAACTCGGTCCTACCGATTCTTCCTATCCGGCGCCACCGAGTTTCACTTATCATTAGCCACTGCCAAACCCTAGCAATTCGGTTCTACCGATAAGGATCTCAGTCTCACCGAGATGGGGTTGCAAACTCTCTGTTTCCCTTTCGTAACTTTTCGGTCTTACCGAAAGAGCGAATCGGTCCCATCGAGATTGCAATGTAAACTCAGTGTTTCCCCTTTGTAACTTTTCGGTCTCACCGAGTTCCACTCGGTCTCATCGAAAGAGCAAATCGGTCCCACTGAGTTTGCCTGACCAACTCTCTGGTTAGCTAATTACCAAATTCAGTCTCACCGAGTTTGTGAAATCGGTCTCACCGAGATTACGTTATGCCCAAACCCTAACCGAATCGGTCCTACCGAGTTGCATGTCAGTCCCACCGAAATTCCTAACGTTCACTAGGTTTACTATTTCGGTCAGACCGAGTTTTCTGATTCGGTCCCACCGAGATTGGTAAATTGTATGTAACGGTTGGATTTTGTGTGGAGGCTATATATACCCCTCCACCTCCTTCTCATTAAAAGTGAGAGCCATCAGAACACACACACCATTCCAACTCATATGTTCTGAGAGAGAACCACCTACTCATGTGTTGAGATCAAGACATTCCATTCCTACCATATGAATCTTGATCTCTAGCCTTCCCAAGTTGCTTTCCACAAAAAACCCTCTTTCCACCAAATCCAAATCCTATGAGAGAGAGTTGAGTGTTGGGGAGACTATCATTTGAAGCACAAGAGAAAGGAGTTCATTACCTACACACCATTTGTTACTTCTTGGAGAGTGGTGTCTCCTAGATTGGCTAGGTGTCACTTGGGAGCCTCCGACAAGATTGTGGAGTTGAACCAAGGAGTTTGTAAGGGCAAGGAGATCGCCTACTTCGTGAAGATCTACCACTAGTGAGGCAAGTCCTGTGTGGGCGATGACCATGGTGGGATAGACAAGGTTGCTTCTTCGTGGACCCTTTGTGGGTGGTTGCTTCTTCGTGGACCCTTCGTGGGTGGAGCCCTGTGTGGACTCACGCAACCGTTACCCTTCGTGGGTTGAAGTCTCCATCAACGTGGATGTAGGATAGCACCACCTATCCGAACCACAGGAAAAACATCCGTGTCTCCAATAGCGTTTGAATTCTCCAAACCCTTCCCTTTACATTCTCGCAAGCTGCATGTTTTACTTTCCGCTGCCCATAAACTCTTTGCATGCTTGCTTGAGTGATGTGATGATTGCTTGACTTGTCCTAAATTAGCTAAAATCTGCTAAGAACTAAAATTGGGAAAAGGTGAAGATTTATTTGGTCAAGTAGTCTAATCACCCCCCTCTAGACATACTTTCGATCCTACACTTTCTCAGACAAAAACGATATATCACCATGTTTGAGCCCAATTCGACTTATTCACATTGTATACTCTCTCACGCACATCGTCTATCTAGGTCATTCTCTCCAACCCGTCTCACTCTTTATGTGATCGCTTGAACTTGCTTCCTCCCACGCACAAAATATATCTACACGTCTTTGATTGGATCATCTCTCAAGCTCTATCTTACAGCCCCCACCCTTGCCAAAAAGCTCAATCGGACAATATCTCTCCAGAGCATATATATTTGTTCAATGAATGTCGGACCACACTCACTTTGTCTCTCTCTATATATATATGTCTCTTGATTGACCTTGCTTTCTCACACCATATCTTCCACGCGTTGAAGCTACTACCTCTCCATCCCTCGCAAAGCCGGAGCTATTTACATTGCGAGGGGCACTCCAACCTTGGATTAATTTGTGTAGGAATTTGTTCCGGTCGGTTTAGATTATATTTTCGTAGCATTCGACCCACAACTACTCCAAACACTATTGCAACCCATGCAACTCCCCTAGTTGATTTCCCTCTGGCTCGGTCATCGCTCTCTCGCACGTCCTTTCTCGCCTTCAACGTCGTACCATGGTATTATTGAAAAAACTATGTAGTTCTCTTTAATTATTATAAATAAGCTACAAAACTACACACCGATAGTCCACTTGAAATGGAACAATTACGACCCACAAATTAAAGTGCTACAAACTACACACCGAGGGGCCCACATGTCATGAAACAAATTTGGACCCATATACAAATTAAAAAATAAAGGACAAGGATCGAACATGCGACCGGGCCTTCAAGCCGCACGTCAATAGGCAACATACGTAGAATAGCAATGTTTGTTGTACCCCCTTTGTTCACATAATGTTTTTATATTACCACAGCCTAATTAATGGATAACATGTAATATTATTTGTAGTACTATTCTCCTTCACTTACTGGTGGGTTCCATGTGTGCTCTCTCTGTCCTCCCCTTCTACGTTTAGACACACGGGCAAACAGGAAGAACTCACGGGCGATGTTGCCGTTGACCATACCTGGATGCGTTCACAAGTCACGGCACCAGTTTCAAGTACTAGCAGCACTAGTCAATGCGTACGTGCAATGCACGTTAATTTGGAAGTATATTAAGTGCATGCGGATATTAACTACTAGGATATTATTTGCGTGTTGTCATGTGATTAGCACTATTTTTGGCATGAAATTAACTGTACGCTAAACATGTTAAGCGCTCGACATTGAAGCAGTCTAGGTCGTTGGATGACAAGGATTACATGTGGCTTGATGACGTTTTATATTTAATTTGATACGGCTCTAGCAGAACATTCAATCGATCAAACCATACATTTCGTTCAGTCTGACTCCGACTTTAAATTATACGACGATCGATATAAAATAAACGGAAATGATAAACATTCGGATTTTAAGCATGGCAATCCGAACGTTTTTTATGGCAAGTTTAGATTACGTGGCGGCGGCGGGGGCGTCTCGCGGTGGGAAGCGGCTCCTCTACCGAGCTCTATGTGTCGTCGGGCCACTGACAGACGGTAACAGCGACGTCTTGCGCCGTTGGTGGCGTACTCCTGGACATTGGCCTAGCTTCAAGGAAGGCCAAAATGCTCTGGACTTCGGAGCGAGTCAACAGGCGGGAGGGGGCGACTGGCGTTGGTGCAAGGAAGCGGTCGACGGTGGCCATCGATGCTGCCGAGGGGGGCACTAGCACCCGCGCGGGGACATGTGCTATCAACGATGCGGCGGAGACATTCGTGTGCACGAGCACCGGCACGGGCGCACACGTCAGTGCACGCGCAGGCACATGCGCTGGTAGGTGCGCGGGCACCGGCACGGGCGTGCGCGTCAGTGCACGGGGATAGGCGCTAGCGCAGTCGGGGCGACGGGAGCCGGAACGGGAGCGGGGACAGGCGCAGCGTCTTCCCGCAAGGCCAGTTCAAGCTTGTCCCAAAGCGCCTTATGTTCTTGAGACTCCGGATGGGTGTCTTCCTCAAGAAACTGGAACACTAAGGGCAGACCATCGTGATGCGTCATGGCGTACGTTTAGGTCAGGCTAGTTGGAGGTAGACGACAGGAGAATCGGAGAGGAAGAGAGAGGATTGTAGCGATACCGGGGTAGTGCGGGGTTGATTTTAAACTGCGGCGCCGATGACATTAAAAGTGGGAGCAGTTGGGACAACGGTGGGCGGCGGAGCCTGGTTAAAAGGGCTCGCCTCCCGGTGAGCCTGCACAGCGGTCTGCTCGCACACCTCCCTGACAGCCGACGCAGCGGTCTGCTCGCACGCCTCCCGTCGACTCACATGCTTGCTCGGACGGCACGTGCCGATGAGAAGCGGGGACTCGTGGCGGCACGTAAACACCCACAGTTTCAATAGTGAAAGCGTTCGCCTTAACGTGATAGATCTTTGTTCCAAAATACCTTGGCTCTTCATTTGTGCAACTTGTCATAAGCAGCTTGTCTCAAATTGAAGAAAAAACTTACGAAGTTATATTTGTGCCATATCACGTGACCATGCTTAGTTTCAAGAATTTATGATCACTTTTGGATTTTCTGAAATTTAAGATCCAGTATTCGAAACAATATCATAACCTGCATCATGCAATAAATTTTCAAGCTGTACATCTATCCTGTTGTATTTCTTAAGAAAGGATTTGGTCAAACATTTTGCTTAGTTAGACTTCAGACAAGTTATATATGCAGAGTAAAAGGATAATCCCTCCATACCAGTGCATTGTCTGATATATTAACTCAAGTACTAGGCACGAACAAACGGGCTCAATTCTGTGCTCATCCTGGTGTAGTAGTAGTACTAGGCAATGCAGTTGACGGGTGACCTTGACGAGCGGCGACCGAGGGAATTGAACCATGCTCGGCACGGTAGGTAACATTGTCTAGTTACTAAAGCATCCCTCCGTTGTTCATCGGTAGTCATTATGGACCGGGGACATGAGGGGAATTTCCTAGGGCTGGAATTCTGGCCGCCAGATATTTCGACTTGAAACGCTGAGGCTCGACTGGTTGGGGTTGCCTAATGTGTGTACCACGCACGCCACCGAAGGACACGAGCCCAATTTTTTTTACGATCAACACGAGCCAAGGTCTGGCTGGTACGCCGTTGGGTCCTACCATTCGAGAATACGAAAGGAACCTTTTAAATTGCCGAACGAATCTATGTGTATTACAATACCCGTATTTTCCTTGCAAATACTAATCTCAACGTGGTAATTGATTTATGACGAGTTGTTGAATTAGAGTGAGTTTGTGATATAGTGATCTCAACGTGGATTTCACATTTCATGGTATCCCTAGTAAGTTTTCCAATGCAAATTCAAATTTAAAAGATGAACAATATGGAGGTGAGAAAACTTTGTATGTATCAAGCATATGACCACACACACACACAGAGAGACACACACATGCACGAACACAACAACAATCCAATAAGTATAGTGCATATATTTTTCCAAACCATGCATGTGTGACACGAATTCAAAAATACTCCTTCTATTCCTAAATATTAGTCTTTTAGAGAGTTCAACAAGTGACTACATACAGAGCAAAATGAGTGAATCTAGACTCTAAAATATGTATATATACATCCGTATGTGCCAGTCCATTTGAAGCCTCTAAAAAGACTAATATTTAGGAATGAAGGGAGTAAAATGTAAGACATCCATGGTCCTCAGTTCAATATTTAAAATGAACATGAAACTAAAACATGAATATTAAGTCTAGTACTACAGTACATGCAAATGTTGTGTTTAGGCGGAGCTATGATTGTCAGGGGTCAACCCCTCGACCCTAGATAAAATTGTGGAGCTCTGTTTAGGGTTGTTTAGATTATATTTGTCCCCACCCTCTCAACCACCGATTGGTTGTGCACCCCCACCCCTCCTCCCCGGGAGAATATCATGTGCCCCCATACCTTAGATGCTATATGCCAATACGAGTTGCTTGGAGCTTGTAGATCTGAGATATAGCAGCTCACATGATGTGTCTTAATATTTTTGCAGGAAACCTTGATGAGTTTGAGAATTGCACACAATTTGTACAAAAACTACTTAGATGTCCTTTGATCCCATATCCAACGACCTCGAAGCTCGTATCACCGTAGCATCTAAGATGAAGGAGGACATCATATTCTCCTGTATGTAAGAATATCATGTGCTACCACACCTTAGATGCTTTGGTGATACAAGCTCTTCGGAGGCGTTGGATTTGTGACCCAACACCTCCTCGGTGGTTCGAATGGTTTTTTGCAGAAAAGACCCAAAAGAGTTCGGCCACTACTTACAAGCACAAAGACTGCTCAGATGCCATTGGATCTCAGATCAAACGACCTCCAAGCTCGTATCACCGTAGCATCCAAGCTGCGATAGCACCTTATGTTTTCTCGCACGGGAGAGTATGAGGTGCTCCCGCACCGTAGATTCTATGGTGATACGAGTTCACCGAGATCTAACGGCCCACAGTAGGATGTTTGAATGTTTTTGCAATATTCGGCTGGTAGAGTTTGGGAAATGCACAAAAAGTACAAGTACTACGCATGTGCCATCTGATCACTAATCATATGACCTAGATGCTCATATCACCGTATCGGGTAATTAAGCTACGAGGAGCACCTAATATGAGCACCGGGGAGCCATTGGATCGAAGATGCAGCGGCACACACGAGGCCTGAATGTTTTATTTGCAAAAAAAACCTTTGGAGAGTTTGGAAATTGCGCTTAATTACAAAGACTATTCGCAAGCCATTGGATCTCACTTCCAATGGTGTAAAAACTCGTATCACCATAGTATCTAAGCTGCAGGGTGGATGTGATATTCTATGCTGCTATCATTTTTGTTCGTAAACTTGCAAAATACGTGTAACTCGTGCCGTTACTTGTCTAACCGCGCAAAGTTTTTGTTCAAAAAAACCATCCTACTCTGAAATATCAGAACAACACACGGGGTCCCACTTGTCATTAATTAAATTTGGACCTAAAACTAACAAATCTGAAAGACGAGATTTGAACTGGCAACCTGGACTACAAAGCGTAAGTCGATAGCTTGAAAAAACGAACGGTTGTCGGCTTTGTCCCATAACTTGATTTTATACAGTTCTTGCGTTGAGTAGAGTAGAGGGAGTGCCTCTTCAACACGTGCATGACCGTTGTCTCACTTACTGGTGGGTCCCAAGTCTGTGATCTCAATCTCTCTTCTCTCCATCGTCTAACCTTTGCACGGGCACACACAAAGAGCGGCGCTAGCTTGCCGTTGTGTTATTACAACTAAAAAAAGCTTGGAAAATAGAAGAATCGCCTTGAACAAGAGATGTTGTGGCTGGTCGAGATGGAGCTAACCACATCTATCCTCCGTACCACGTTTGCATGATGAAGCTGTGTGGCTAGTGGGGTGTTCTCGACTGATTGGCTAGGTCCCGAGGTCGAACCATAGGTACTACGTCTGATACAGTATATTTTTACACGCACATTTTTCCTCCGTGCTGAGACGTGGCACACCCTACCGCGCGGTTTCGAGGTCCTCCCGGGTGGTGCACGCATATATTCTTCCTGACGTGGGATGCCCTACCGCGCGTTTTGGTTCCTCCTCAGTCATAGCGCCGAAGCAAGTAAATGAGTCGTCAAATCACGAAAGATCACCTTTCTCGCCGAGTACATTAGTGAAGCACGGTGGCTAGCTAGTTGGGCTAGTTTGACCGATTAGCTAGGCCGCCGCCACATTCGTTTTTTCACCCCTTTTTATCTACTTGCTGGCAGTTAAATTTAAATACCCACTGCGGCGTTGCTCTGGTGTTTGGGTGCGGTAGGATTTTTACTTTTTTGATTGACGGGAGCAGGCACGGCAGGATTTTTAATTTTTTGATTGACGGGAGCAGGAGCGGCAACAATTAGTCACGATGACTCCGCCTGTAAAAACCCACTGCTCCCTGATGTGAGAAGTTGTCGACTGGTGTTTTACCGTGGTGAAAACCAAATGATTCCCCGCTCCCTCCACCTTCCCGTAGATTTCATTGCCTTTCAGCCGTTTCGCCCCCTTTGCTTCCTCTCCCCATTGCTTCTACCTGGTGCCATGGCGGCGCAGCAGATCACGGAGTCCGAGGTGAGGCTCCTGACACAGGAGCTACATGCCAAGGATGCGGAGCTCAGGGCCAAGGACGTGGAGCTCCCTGAGCTCAAGGAGGAGAGGAATGCCATGCTCCTCCGTTATGTGCGGGAGTTCACGGATCTTAAAAAGCGGCAGGCGTCCACCACAAAGATGCTCGAGGCGTCGGCGGCGTTGCTGCAGAAAGCGGGAGATACGATAGGCCGTCAGGGGAGCCGGCTGGAGCGCGAGCGGGCCGATCGTGATGAGGTCTAGGATCGCGTCAGCCACTTGGTGAACCAAGTTGCCACACACGTGTTGCGGCTGCATGATGCCTACCGTCGTGCTAGCGCGACGATGCCGGCCGGCGGGATAAACCCATTCGACCACCCGATCGACTTGAACGAGCTACGGCTTCCTGACCTGGTCACCTTCTTCACCTATATCTCCGAGGAGCTGAGCCGTCTCCGCACAATGGTGGGGGTTGAGCTGGACAAGGAGGGGTTGCGGGCTGCCGTCGCCGTTGCCGGGCGAATCCTTTCAGGGCTCCGTCACCGGAATCCATTCGTGCCATTGGACGCCGTCTTTGACGAGCTGGCTCTCGTCGACCGGGAGCGGGCTCTGCGGGCGGTTGCACCCTGCATCACCAACATCGTGCGCCTCGAGAAGCAGAGGGACTTCGGTGGTGTTTAGGCGCCCTTTGCATGGGCATTACCATGTCTCGACGCAACATGACCGTTGGATCAAACTCAGATGGTGCAGATCAGTCATTGTAGCACAAAGCGTGTGGGTGTGCTTGGTTGCATTCTCATCTGAATATAGTTGTTTCCTCTTCGTGTATTTTTGTCAACCTACTAGTGTGGACTCATGCACCCTTCATGCACTCTGCCAAACACCCAAAAGTGGGTCGAGAAGGGAACTTTTTCTCCCATCCCATGCACCCTTCATACACCCAGCCTAACACTATTCGTGCTTCATATGGTTCATGTTTCGTGGAGTACTGTAGCACCGTACTCTCCGTGCGCTGTGGACCTAGTTCTGTTAACATTGATCTCACCGTTCATTCTCAACCGGACAGTCGAAAAAGTGGTACTATGTTACTATAGGAGTAGTTGACATGCGCACAACATCATTTGTTATCATCATATCTTACTACACTGGCAACAAGATTGTGTAGTACTGACGTATGAACCACTGCACATGCCTAGTAGTAGGAGCACTGTGTATGTTCAAGTGGCTGCCATGTTTCGCACTCCTCCATCGTAAGAGTGGAAACGCTTGTTGTAATCATTTTTTTCTTCAGAAAAACAGTGGACACGCTCTACCGTGTGGATCCTCCTCTAGCCATGCACTAAATTACTCCCTTTCGCCAACGTGTGGGACAACCAGCACCTGGGTCCACCAGCCAAGCACTAAATTACTCTGTAGTAGAGTGACGGTAGACTACCCCGATCGAACCACCGCAGTAATGCCCAATGAGCCGTCAAATCACAAAACCCCCTCCTTTCCAACAGTAAGTTGGACGGATGAAGCAACCATCATTTCACTCTTCTCTCTTAGCTTCCTCTCTTGAAGAAAACCCCCACTCGCTTCGCTTCTCCCTCATCTCGTTCCTCCTTTCACTCTTCTCTCTCAGCTTCCTCTCTTGGATGGACGCCGGAGCACCGGCCGACGTGATGTCTATGGCTCTGGCCAAAACTGTCGAGGCTCATGGTACGAAGAAGCGCAAGCACCTTGCTGAGACTACCACAGACAAGCTCAAAGCCATCGCCCTGTCCAAGCCCCCCTCTTCGGGATCCCTCATTAAGCAAGTCCAGGTAATGTCTCTTGTTGACAATCTTTTTCTCGATCTTGATCATGTTTTTTCATCTAACACGCAGTATTAGTACTAGTAGTACAACTTTCTGGGTGATCTTGCATGTGATTTTAGTGTGCCAAATGACGGTTCTAAATTCCTCTTTTGACCAAAACATGCAAGAGGTTGACACTGATTTCTTATAGATTACTTTCAACTACTCCCTCTGTCCCAAATTTCTTGTCTTAGATTTTTCTAGATACAGATGTATCTAATACTAAAATGTGACTTGATACATCCGTATCTAGACAAATCTAAGACAAGAATTTTGGGACCGAGGGAGGACTTTATGAACATCAATGCTACCTTTTAAGAGGGTATATTTGCCTCAGTAACTTGTGTTATGGATATTTCATGTAATCCCTCTGCTCTCATGCCTTTGAAGACATGTTCTAGTGTCTTTGTTCACTCATTTATGTGCGTATATGTAGTCATATATGGAGTATAATATCGAAAATCATCTTATATTTCTGAATGGAGGTAGTAATAAAATATGGTTTCTGTTTGAATTAGAACCAGGTCCACGGTGGAGACGAAGTTCTCAAAGTCACGCCGTGTGAACTGGAAGACCTGATGATGAGTTCTACTGCTGAACTATCCAGCTGCTATGTGCTTGTCGCCACGTGTCCTGAACTAGTGTTTTCCTGTATCATTGTTGTCAGGCGTGTTCTCGAGGCTGTACTTGACCACAACAATTTCCTGGTTGTGCCTTCGATTATGAATGGTGTGGTTGTTGTAAAGCTTCCCAACAAATATGATGCGGCATATCTTCATCATCATGTTTATGAGTTGAAAGACCACTCTATTAGGTTCTACAAGGTTGACAAGATGGTGATGGTGCATGTAGACATCTCACACGAAGTCCATGGCCTAGTCAGTTATGCGGGGTTCATCCCGTAGGTTGGTGGCAAGAAATAGTCTGCAGAGTTTAGTTAGTGCAACTTTGCTTGTCTGTAGTAAGTACTATTGTTTAGTACTTGATTTGTGTTTGTGAACCCTGTATTGTTTATTAGTACTGCCGCTTTTGGTGTGTGGTCAGTCCTGAGAACGGTCTATGTTAATGTCTGTCCACTCAATTCAGTCTGTATATTTTGAAGTATCCAGATCATATTTTTTGTGAGGACGGTTTATCAATTATGGTTACACTCCAATATTTGGATGCATTGCAGGGTTTATCGCACCCACCAAGATTTCCAATCCCATGGATGTTCAGTCCATACGATTTTTCACGACCTTTGGACTGTCCACGCGTAGTTAGACGATCAATCTTCTGTTTAGTACTTCAACATAGTGATTTCCTGGTAAGGATTCACTCATGTCACATCAAGTAAATCTTATTGATTTACTGTCTAAATCTTATTGATTTAATGTCATGTTTTCTTTCTTTTCCTGCAATTTTACGATGCAGGTCTTGCCATGTGACATTCATCACAGAATAAACCCTTTGGTTTTCTCTACGATGGCTATTTTTGCCGGTTTCACTTCTTATGTCGTGTTAGTAACGAAGGAACTGTCCATCACTTATATTACTGGAAAAAATTGAATCAGTCTGTTGTCTGAGTACAAGCTGAATCCCTATGATGAACTGCAGTTTGGTTTAACAAAAACACCACAATTAGTCCTTCTCACATTTAAAAGAAATGAAGAAAAAAAATTGGATCACGGCCATGGATCCTTGTCAAGTTAGAAAGCTGATTATAGCAGACCAGACACGATCGCCGCTGTCTCGCACAGATCGAGCACCGGCAGTTGCTCTAGCACTGACAGCAGCAGCAGCCCAGTCTGATCCAGCTGAGGATTGGGCACCGACCGCGTCAGTGGATCAGTCTGATCTACCGGAGGATTGGGCATCAACACCGGCACCAGCTCTACAAGGAGCACCATCTCCGACAGCAGCAGCGGCTTCGGCACCTGCACCAACACTTGCACTTGCATCTGCTCCGGCCCGTGCAGTTGCACCGGCAACAGACTGGGCTGCAGTTCACACTTCATATACCAAAGTCCTTACAAAAACCGACATGTCCACCTTCTTGGTAAGCATTGGCCGCCCAAGTGCTTCGTTCTTTTTTCTTTCCATGTTGTTTCACATGATACAATGTGTTGATCTAACTATTTGGGTATGTCTTCTTGTTTGCAAATAGTTGAATTCCTAGAGCAACGAGGGAGTCGTTCAACAATCCGGGCGACCGCGGCCAAGTTTCTCTTACCATGCGCAGCCTTGGTGTGAATGAACCTGATCAATGTACCATAAGTACAAAGGATGGTCGCATGATGATTGATGCTAAAGGATGGTCAAGGTTCAAATTTAAATCATATCTTGTAGTAGGGGATGATGTCAAAATAGAACTTTCTCGGCAAGGAGAGCTGGTCCAAATGAACTTTGAAATTCTTCAGTAGCAGCACGCAACTGCCGAACTGATATATCCACCGAGAGATTATGATGTAATAATTTGGCATGGTGAAACAAGTGTCCTATGTGTATAGGTAGTATGACAGTATTATTTATCACATGGTATATCGTTGATAGAATTGCAACTCTGGTTGCTGGTTAGGAACTGTCGTTCGATTTCATTCCAACAGCTGTCGTGCTTTATTCAATTTTGTGTATTCGCCTTGCGACAACATCTAAAACTAGTGCCGTACCGATCGCTTGCAATATGAAAAGTGCTGAGGTAGAACACATGGGCCCCCAAACATGCAGGGTCGGCCTGTGGCCCAAAGTCCAAAACCGTGAGCCTATCTGAGTATTGTATTCTCAGCTGAACCCCCATAAAAAAAGCTAAACTCCCATAATGCCCGTGCGTTGCAGAGGGAGTATATTTCTCGGCAAGGTGAGCATGTGATATAAAAGATTTGTATATTTCTTTACAGAGGGAGTATCTCTCTATCAAAAATATATTTATGTGTAACTAGTTACTCCTGTCTTTCTACTTCCTTTCGCTGATATGTGGGGCAACCGGCAACAGGGTCCACGTGCCATATGCACAAATTAGAGTGCAAAATTCACGGTAGACACACCACAGTCGTGGCGCCGCAGTAATGCCTAATGAGCCATCAAATCACAACCCCCCCTTCCCAGCTTTAGCAGTAAGCTGGATGGATGAAGCGGCAATATTTCACTGGGCCTGAATCCCCTTCTCCATCATCTGCTTGTTCAGAGAAAACCCCCTCTCAGCGATTGCATAGGGTTTTCTCATGGAGAACTAGGTACGAATTCTTCATCCATCCCCGATAAATCCAAGTCCCTTGGTCGCAGGTAATCCTAGGATGGCAATCGCCACCGTGGATGCATTTTTATTCCTGATGAATCTAGTGTGTTTCATTTGCAATGCCCAAAGTACGAGTACCTTACAGGTTTCTGTGCCCTCGGCAAGATGCCACACTTGTTCCTTCTCATCCTAACACAACATTTTGAAACATGCACAGTATGCTCCTCGAATCTTCTTTTCTATCTGGGAGGGTGGGGTTTTTTTGAACGTGCTGTGTTCTCATATTATTTTTCCTGCAGTGTATTATTTGCTCTGCCAGAACACATGTACTCAAGATGCTCTGCCTTGCCATAACTAAATACACTAGTTTAATGGTCACAGTGAAGACAAGCCATGGATATAAGTTCCGAGTTGGGTTCATGAACCAAGAAGATCGCTGCTTTTTTTATGGCCGAACTTGGATAAACTTTCTCAAGTGTTACAGACTGAAAGTTGGCGCACGAATGTTGATGGAAATAGCAGAACCTGGTCTCATCTTCACTGTGATCTTCCACCCCGACATCATTCCAATTGTTCATCCATGTTAGTTGTGTATCTGGTTCTTTCTTGTTGCCTCGATTACTTCTTAATCCACCTATTCTGTCTAACTAATCACAACTTTAGAAGTAGCGACGAATCTCTCACGAAGATGCTACTTCTAACTAATATTTTCTTATAATTGGTGGCACATGTAGGTTTTTTCAAAGTTAAGCAGTCTGCTCATTTGTTACTCTGTAATAACTCGACTGTTACTAATGGCACTGATGTTGACTGGATCGACATCCACAAGTTCCTACACTTTATTGATCGTCTTGAGGTCCTTGTGGGCCGTTTCAATGGTGGAAGGCCACGTGGGATATGTGTGCCACTGTTGTACTCGTTGAACAGGTCCAACTGTGTCGAGAACCTTATGGTACGAGCTATTTTCTGTTATATATGTTGTTCATAAACTATTGCTTATACACAGTTTTACAGCTGTGATCTTCTTGAAACAGGAACTGTCAAGTTCTATTGTTCCTATACAGATGCCTGACCATGGTCGGGTGTAACGCCTTCTATGCGGCTATATCTCCCACGTGTCGAAGCACGACTTAGAGGCTTAACCGCATTGAAAGCAATGTCGCAAGTGAGGTAATCTTCACACAACCCATGTAATACATAAGGGAAAGAGTTACATAGTTGGCTTACACTCGCCACTTCACACAATTACATGAATAAAGCATTACATCAACCAGATACAATCAAGGTCCAACTACGGAGCCAAAATAAAAGAAGACTACCCCAAAAGCTACACAGATCCCCGATCGACCCCAACTGGGCTCCACTACTGATCAACTAGAACGAAACAACACAACGGACAAGAGCTCCTCCTTGATCTTGGTTTCGTCACATGCATGGTTCAACGGCACCTGCAAACTGGTTTTGTAAGTATCTGTGAGTCACAGGGACTCAGCAATCTCACACCCTCGTGATCAAGACTATTTAAGCTTATGGGTAAGGTAAAGGTATGAGGTGGAGCTGCAGCAAGCGACTAGCATATATGGTGGCTAACCTATTCGCAAAAGAGAGCGAGAAGAGAAGGCAAAAGCATGGTTGAACAACTATGATCAAGAAGTGATCCTAGAACAACCTACGTCAAGCATAACGCCAACACCGTGTTCACTTCCCGGACTCCGCCGAGAAGAGACCATCACGGTTACACACGCGGTTGATGCATTTTAATTAAGGTCAACTTCAGGTTTTTTACAACCGGACATTAACAAATTCCCATCTGCCCATAATTGCGGGCACGGCTTTCGAAAGTTCAAATCCCTGCAGGGGTGTCCCAACTTAGCCCATCACAAGCTCTCGCGGTCAACGAAGGATATTCCTTCTAGCGGGAAGACCCGATCAGACTCGGAATCCCGATTACAAGACATTTCGACAATGGTAAAACAAGACCAGCAAAGCCACCCGAATGTGCCGACAAATCCTGATAGGAGCTGCACATATCTCGTTCTCAGGGCACACCGGATTATCCAAACTTCCGGTAGGCCAGCCCAGAGTTGCCCCTGGTGGCCACCGGCGGCTGACAAGGTGGACCAACACTCAGAGGAGCACTGGCCCGGGGGGGTTAAAATAATGATGACCGTCGAGAGCGCGACTCCCAAGGGAAAAGAAAAGGCTAGGTGGTGAATGGTAAAACCAAGGTTGGGCCTTGCTGGAGGAGTTTTATTCAAAGCAAACTGTCAAGGGGTTCCCATTATAACCCAACCGCGTAAGGAACGCAAAATCCGGGAACATAACACTGATATGACGGAAACTAGGGCGGCAAGAGTGGAACAAAACACCAGGCATAAGGCCGAGCCTTCCACCCTTTACCAAGTATATAGATGCATTAATTAAATAAGAGATATTGAGATATCCCAACAAGTAAACATGTTACAACAAGGAACAACATCTCCATGTTCCAACAAGGAACAAACTTCAATCTTCACCTCCAACTAACAACGCTATAAGAGGGGCTGAGCATAGCGGTAACATAGCCAAACAATGGTTTGCTAGGACAAGGTGGGTTAGAGGCTTGGTTCAACAATATGGGAGGCATGATAAGAAAGTGGTAGGTATCGCAGCATAGGCATAGCAAAAGAGCGAGCAACTAGCAAGCAAAGATAGAAGTGATTTCGAGGGTATGGTCATCTTGCCTGAAATCCCGCAAGGAAGAAGAACGAGTCCATGAAGAAGACAAACATACATAGACGAACGGGTCCTCACAAATGCGGCATTACCGGAACCAACCCGAAGAAGCAACACCGGAAAGAAGCACACAATATAGTAAACAAACCACACATGAACATGTTATGATATGCGGGATGCGATATGCGGTGCATATGCATGATTTGGAAAGGATTGATTGAACCTGGCCTCAACTTGGAACTCCAAGAGTGCCACTGGAAAGGTGATGTGATTTTGGTTGAAATCGATATAAAGATCTCCGGAATCGGATGCAGGGTTTGGAAATGGCAAGCAAAACAAATATGGCACCGGTCTGCGACAATCAGCAAGTAGCCATCTAAAAGCATCAAGATAAATATGCTACAACACTCAAACATGACAACAAAATACATGGAAGGGATCCACTCATGATGCTTGACAAAAGATGAACACTGAGCTACGGCTGATTCACTCATTAACAAGTTCAAACAAGCATGGCAAAAGTGCAAATGACAACAGGTTTCAGACTTAGTGAAATTAACACAAGTCTGGAATTTATCATCAGGAATCATACTTTGGAGCATGAAAACTCTAGGCTAAAAGAACTTAACATGGCAAAGCAAGGCATGGCAGGAAGCTACTCAAAGCACTTAATAAAAGTTCCTTAGTGACCTTGAGCCAAAAGGGATTAGAAAATACAATTGCAAGCATGTGAACATGGAAAAAACATAAACAGATCTCAGACTTAGTGAAAAACCGGAGCATGCAAATGAGTTAACGAGTAGGCATGTTTACGAGCTCGATGCACTCCCTACAGAGCATGGCGTGACAAACTAAGCATACACCCATCAAGAATACATGGCATAGAAGCTAGACATGGCAATAACAACATCATAGCATGCACGGGTCAATAGCAACAACCTCGGCAAAATCGCTAATCATGTCAACGATCTGCCAGGATCACTTTATAGCAAAAGTAGAGCTCGATTGACTCAAGCTAGGGTGCTCCATAAATTCAAACAAACATATGGATGGATAGAGCACCACAATGTTAACAAAACATCCTTATTGATCGTCCTCAAAAGAGGCACGGATCACTAGGAAATAACATGAACATATGGCATAAAGACAAAAACAGGACAAGGACTTTGTGAAATTCTAAGTCCCTGAAATCAACATTACCAATTACGCTACTTTGAAAGCTTGTGCTAGTCACCACAAATATCACAAAAATACATGGCAAGCACCACTATAAAGATGGCATGGCATATAACAAAACACAATGGACAAGATCTTCATCGAGCTCCTCCTTGAGCTTGGTTGCGTCACCTGCACGGTTCAACGGCACCTGCAAACTGGTTTTGGAAGTATCTGTGAGTCAGGGGGACTCAGCAATCTCACACCCTCGCGATCAAGACTATTTAAGCTTATGGGTAAGGTAAAGGTATGAGGTGGAGCTGCAGCAAGCGACTAGCATATATGGTGGCTAATCTATTCGCAAAAGAGAGCGAGAAGAGAAGGCAAAAGCACGGTCGAACAACTATGATCAAGAAGTGATCCTAGAACAACCTACGCCAAGCATAACTCCAACACCGTCTTCACTTCCCGGACTCCGCCGAGAAGAGACCATCACAGTTACACACGCGGTTGATGCATTTTAATTAAGGTCAACTTCAGGTTTTCTACAACCGGACATTAACAAATTCCCATCTGCCCATAACCGCGGGCACGGCTTTCGAAAGTTCAAATCCCTGCAGGGGTGTCCCAACTTAGCCCATCACAAGCTCTCGCGGTCAATGAAGGATATTCCTTCTAGCGGGAAGACCCGATCAGACTCGGAATCCCGGTTACAAGACATTTCGATAATGGTAAAACAAGACCAGCAAAGCCACCCGAATGTGCCTACAAATCCTGATAGGAGCTGCACATATCTCGTTCTCAGGGCACACCGGATTGTCCAAACTTCCGGTAGGCCAGCCCAGAGTTGCCCCTGGTGGCCACCGGCGGCTAACAAGGTGGACCAACACTCAGAGGAGCACTGGCCCAGGGGGTTAAAATAATGATGACCCTCGTGAGTGTGACTCCCGAGGGAAAAGAAAAGGCTAGGTGGCGAATGGTAAAACCAAGGTTGGGCCTTGCTGGAGGAGTTTTATTCAAAGCGATCTGTCAAGGGGTTCCCATTATAACCCAACCGCATAAGGAACGCAAAATCCGGGAACATAACACCGATATGACGGAAACTAGGGCGGCAAGAGTGGAACAAAATACCAGGCATAAGGCCGAGCCTTCCACCCTTTACGAAGTATATAGATGCATTAATTAAATAAGAGATATTGTGATATCCCAACAAGTAAACATGTTCCAACAAGGAACAACATCTCCATATTCCAACAAGGAACAAACTTCAATCTTCACCTGCAACTAACAACGCTATAAGAGGGGCTGAGCAAAGCGGTAACATAGCCAAACAACGGTTTGCTAGGACAAGGTGGGTTAGAGGCTTGGTTCAACAATATGGGAGGCATGATAAGCAAGTGGTAGGTATCGCAGCATAGGCATAGGAAAAGAGCGAGCAACTAGCAAGCAAAGATAGAAATGATTTCGAGGGTATGGTCATCTTGTCTGAAATCCCGCAAGGAAGAAAAACGAGTCCATGAAGAAGACAAACGGACGTAGACGAATGGGTCCTCACAAACGCGGCATTACCGGAACCAACCCGAAGAAGCAATACCGGAAAGAAGCACACAACATAGTAAACAAACCACACATGAACATGTTATGATATGCGGGATGCGGTATGCGGTGCATATGCATGATTTGGAAAGGAATGATTGAACATGGCCTCAAATTGGAAATCCAAGAGTGCCACTGGAAAGGTGAGGTGATTTCGGTTGAAATCGATATAAAGATCTCCGGAATCGGGTGCAGGGTTTGGAAATGGCAAGCAAAACAAATATGGCACCGGTCTGCGATAATCAGCAAGTAGCCATCTAAAAGCATCAAGATAAATATGCTACAACACTCAAACATGACAACAAAATACATGGAAGGGATCCACTCATGATGCTTGACAAAAGATGAACACTGAGCTACGGCTAATTCACTCATTAACAGGTTCAAACAAGCATGGCAAAAGTGCAAATGACAACAGGTTTCAGACTTAATGAAATTAACACAAGTCTGGAATTTATCATCAGGAAGCATACTTTGGAGCATGAAAACTCTAAGCTAAAAGAACTTAACATGGCAAAGCAAGGAATGGCAGGAAGCTACTGAAAGCACTTATTAAAAGTCCCTTAGTGACCTTGAGCCAAAAGGGATTAGAAAATACAATTGCAAGCATGTGAACATGGAAAAAACATAAACAGATCTCAAACTTAGTGAAAAACCGGAGCATGCAAATCAGTTAACGAGTAGGCATGTTTACGAGCTCGATGCACTCCCTAAAGAGCATGGCGTGACAAACTAAGCATACACCCATCAAGAATACATGGCATAGAAGCTAGACATGGCAATAACAACATCATAGCATGCACGGGTCAATAGCAAAAACCTCGGCAAAATCGCTAATCATGTCAACGATCTGCCAGGATCACTTTATAGCAAAAGTAGAGCTCGATTGACTCAAGCTAGGGTGCTCTATAAATTCAAACAAAGATATGGATGGATAGAGCACCACAATGTTAACAAAACATCCTTATTGATCATCCTCAAAAGAGGCACGGATCACTAGGAAATAACATGAACATATGGCATAAAGACAAAAACAGGACAAGGACTTTGTGAAATTCTAAGTCCCTGAAATCAACATTACCGATTACGCTACTTTGAAAGCTTGTGCTAGTCACCACAAATATCACAAAAAAACATGGCAAGCACCACTATAAAGATGGCATGGCATATAACAAAACACAATGGACAAGATCTTCATCGAGCTCCTCCTTGAGCTTGGTTGCATCACCTGCACGGTTCAACGGCACCTGCAAACTGGTTTTGGAAGTATCTGTGAGTCAGGGGGACTCAGCAATCTCACACCCTCGCGATCAAGACTATTTAAGCTTATGGGTAAGGTAAAGGTATGAGGTGGAGCTGCAGCAAGCGACTAGCATATATGGTGGCTAATCTATTCGCAAAAGAGAGTGAGAAGAGAAGGCAAAAGCACGGTCGAACAACTATGATCAAGAAGTGATCCTAGAACAACCTACGCCAAGCATAACTCCAACAACGTGTTCACTTCCCGAACTCCGCCGAGAAGAGACCATCACGGTTACACACGCGGTTGATGCATTTTAATTAAGGTCAACTTCAGGTTGTCTACAACCGGACATTAGCAAATTCCCATCTGCCCATAACCGCCGGCACGGCTTTAGAAAGTTCAAATCCCTGCAGGGGTGTCCCAACTTAGCCCATCACAAGCTCTCATGGTCAACGAAGGATATTCCTTCTAGCGGGAAGACCCGATCAGACTCGGAATCCCGGTTACAAGACATTTTGATAATGGTAAAACAAGACCAGCAAAGCCACCCGAATGTGCCGACAAATCCTGATAGGAGCTGCACATATCTCGTTCTCAGGGCACACCGGATTGCCCAAACTTCCGGTAGGCCAGCCCAGAGTTGCCCCTGGTGGCCACCGGCGGCTAACAAGGTGGACCAACACTCAGAGGAGCACTGGCCCAGGGGGTTAAAATAATGATGACCCTCGAGAGTGTGACTCCCGAGGGAAAATAAAAGGCTAGGTGGCGAATGGTAAAACCAAGGTTGGGCCTTGCTGGAGGAGTTTTATTCAAAGCGAACTGTTAAGGGGTTCCCATTATAACCCAACCGCGTAAGGAACGCAAAATCCGGGAACATAACACCGATATGACGGAAACTAGGGCGGCAAGAGTGGAACAAAATACCAGGCATAAGGCCGAGCCTTCCACCCTTTACCAAGTATATAGATGCATTAATTAAATAAGAGATATTGTGATATCCCAACAAGTAAACATGTTCCAACAAGGAACAACATCTCCATGTTCCAACAAGGAACAAACTTCAATCTTCACCTGCAACTAACAACGCTATAAGAGGGGCTGAGCAAAGCGGTAACATAGCCAAACAACGGTTTGCTAGGACAAGGTGGGTTAGAGGCTTGGTTCAACAATATAGGAGGCATGATAAGCAAGTGGTAGGTATCGCATCATAGGCATAGGAAAAGAGCGAGCAACTAGCAAGCAAAGATAGAAATGATTTCGAGGGTATGGTCATCTTGTCTGAAATCCCGCAAGGAAGAAAAACGAGTCCATGAAGAAGGCAAACGGACGTAGACGAACGGGTCCTCACAAACGCGGCATTACCGGAACCAACCCGAAGAAGCAACACCGGAAAGAAGCACACAACATAGTAAACAAACCACACATGAACATGTTATGATATGCGGGATGCGGTATCCGGTGCATATGCATGATTTGGAAAGGAATGATTGAACCTGGCCTCAACATGGAAATCACAGAGTGCCACTGGAAAGGTGAGGTGATTTCGGTTGAAATCGATATAAAGATCTCCGGAATCGGATGCAGGGTTTGGAAATGGCAAGCAAAACAAATATGGCACCGGTCTGCGATAATCAGCAAGTAGCCATCTAAAAGCATCAAGATAAATATGCTACAACACTCAAACATGACAAAAAAATACATGGAAGGGATCCACTCAAGATGCTTGACAAAAGATGAACACTGAGCTATGGCTAATTCACTCATTAACAGGTTCAAACAAGCATGGCAAAAGTGCAAATGACAACAGGTTTCAGACTTAGTGAAATTAACACAAGTCTGGAATTTATCATCAGGAAGCATACTTTGGAGCATGAAAACTAAAAGCTAAAAGAACTTAACATGGCAAAGCAAGGAATGGCAGGAAGCTACTCAAAGCACTTAATAAAAGTCCCTTAGTGACCTTGAGCCAAAAGGGAGTAGAAAATACAATTGCAAGCATGTGAACATGGAAAAAACATAAACAGATCTCAGACTTGGTGACAAACCAGAGCATGCAAATCAGTTAACGAGTAGGCATGTTTACGAGCTCGATGCACTCCCTACAGAGCATGGCGTGACAAACTAAGCATACACCCATCAAGAATACATGGCATAGAAGCTAGACATGGCAATAACAACATCATAGCATGCACGGGTCAATAGCAAAAACCTCGGCCAAATCGCTAATCATGTCAACGATCTGCCAGGATCACTTTATAGCAAAAGTAGAGCTTGATTGACTCAAGCTAGGGTGCTCCATAAATTCAAACAAAGATATGGATGGATAGAGCACCACAATGTTAACAAAACATCCTTATTGATCATCCTCAAAAGAGGCACGGATCACTAGGGAATAACATGAACATATGGCATAAAGACAAAAACAGGACAAGGACTTTGTGAAATTCTAAGTCCCTGAAATCAACATTACCGATTACGCTACTTTGCAAGCTTGTGCTAGTCACCACAAATATCACAAAAATACATGGCAAGCACCACTGTAAAGATGGCATGGCATATGACAAAACACAACGGACAAGATCTTCATCGAGCTCCTCCTTGAGCTTGGTTGCGTCACCTACACGGTTCAACGGCACCTGCAAACTGGTTTTGGAAGTATCTGTGAGTCAGGGGGACTCAGCAATCTCACACCCTCGTGATCAAGACTGTTTAAGCTTATGGGTTAGGTAAAGGTATGAGGTGGAGCTGCAGCAAGCGACTAGCATATATGGTGGCTAACCTATTCGCAAAAGAGAGCGAGAAGAGAAGGCAAAAGCATGGTCGAACAACTATGATCAAGAAGTTATCCTGGAACAACCTACGCCAAGCATAACTCCAACATCGTGTTCACTTCCCGGACTCCGCCGAGAAGAGACCATCACGGTTACACACGTGGTTGATGCATTTTAATTAAGGTCAACTTCAGGTTTTCTACAACCGGACATTTACAAATTCCCATCTGCCCATAACCGCGGGCACGGCTTTCGAAAGTTCAAATCCTTGCAGGGGTGTCCCAACTTAGCCCATCACAAGCTCTCACAGTCAACGAAGGATATTCCTTCTAGCGGGAAGACCCGATCAGACTCGGAATCCCGATTACAAGACATTTCGACAATGGTAAAACAAGACCAGCAAAGCCACCCGAATGTGCCGACAAATCCTGATAGGAGCTGCACATATCTCGTTCTCAGGGCACACCGGATTGTCCAAACTCCCGGTAGGCTAGCCCAGAGTTGCCCCTGGTGGCCACCGGCGGCTGACAAGGTGGACCAACACTCAGAGGAGCACTGTCCCAGGGGGTTAAAATAATGATGACCCTCGAGAGCGCGACTCCGGAGGGAAAAGAAAAGGCTAGGTGGCGAATGGTAAACCAAGGTTGGGCCTTGCTGGAGGAGTTTTATTCAAAGCGAACTGTCAAGGGGTTCCCATTATAACCCAACCGCGTAAGGAACGCAAAATCCAGGAACATAACACCGATATGACGGAAACTAGGGAGGCAAGAGTGGAACAAAACACCAGGCATAAGGCTGAGCCTTCCACCCTTTACCAAGTATATAGATGCATTAATTAAATAAGAGATATTGTGATATCCCAACAAGTAAACATGTTCCAACAAGGAACAACATCTCCATATTCCAACAAGGAACAAACTTCAATCTTCACCTACAACTAACAACGCTATAAGAGGGGCTGAGCAAAGCGGTAACATAGCTAAACAACGGTTTGCTAGGACAAGGTGGGTTAGAGGCTTGGTTCAACAATATGGGAGGCATGATAAGCAAGTGGTAGGTATCGCAGCATAGGCATAGCAAAAGAGCGAGCAACTAGCAAGCAAAGATAGAAGTGATTTCGAGGGTATGGTCATCTTGCCTGAAATCCCGCAAGGAAGAAGAATGAGTCCATGAAGAAGACAAACGGATGTAGATGAACGGGTCCTCACAAACGCGGCATTACCAGAACCAACCCGAAGAAGCAACACCGGATAGAAGCACACAACATAGTAAACAAACCACACATGAACATGTTATGATATGCGGGATGCGGTAAGCGGTGCATATGCATGATTTGGAATGGAATGATTGAACCTGGCGTCAACTTGGAACTCCAAGAGTGCCACTGGAAAGGTGATGTGATTTCGGTTGAAATCGATATAAAGATCTCCGGAATCGGATACAGGGTTTGGAAATGACAAGCAAAACAAATATGGCACCGATCTGCGATAATCAGCAAGTAGCCATCTAAAAGCATCAAGATAAATATGCTACAACACTCAAACACGACAACAAAATACATGGAAGGGATCCACTCATGATGCTTGACAAAAGATGAACACTGAGCTACGGCTAATTCACTCATTAACAGGTTCAAACAAGCATGGCAAAAGTGCAAATGACAACAGGTTTCAGACTTAGTGAAATTAACACAAGTCTGGAATTTATCATCAGGAAGCATACTTTGGAGCATGAAAACTCTAAGCTAAAAGAACTTAACATGGCAAAGCAAGGCATGGCAGGAAGCTACTCAAAGCACTTAATAAAAGTCCCTTAGTGACCTTGAGCCAAAAAGGATTAGAAAATACAATTGCAAGCATGTGAACATGGAAAAAACATAAACAGATCTCAGACTTAGTGAAAAACTGGAGCATGCAAATCAGTTAATGAGTAGGCATGTTTACGAGCTCGATGCACTCCCTACGGAGCATGGCGTGACAAACTAAGCATACACCCATCAAGAATACATGGCATAGAAGCTGGACATGGCAATAACAACATCATACCATGCACGGGTCAATAGCAAAAACGTCGGTAAAATCGCTAATCATGTCAACGATCTGCCAGGATCACTTTATAGCAAAAGTAGAGCTCGATTGACTCAAGCTAGGGTGCTCCATAAATTCAAACAAAGATATGGATGGATAGAGCACCACAATGTTTACAAAACATCCTTATTGATCATCCTCAAAAGAGGCACGGATCACTAGGAAACAACATGAACATATGGCATAAAGACAAAAATAGGACAAGGACTTTGTGAAATTCTAAATCCCTGAAATCAACATTACCGATTACGCTACTTTGCAAGCTTGTGCTAGTCACCACAAATATCACAAAAATACATGGCAAGCACCACTGTAAAGATGGCATGGCATATAACAAAACACAACGGACAAGATCTTCATCGAGCTCCTCCTTGAGCTTGGTTGCGTCACCTGCATGGTTCAACGACACCTGCAAACTGGTTTTGGAAGTATCTGTGAGTCAGGGGGACTCAGCAATCTCACACCCTCGTGATCAAGACTGTTTAAGCTTATGGGTAAGGTAAAGGTATGAGGTGGAGCTGCAGCAAGCGACTAGCATATATGGTGGCTAACCTATTCGCAAAAGAGAGTGAGAAGAGAAGGCAAAAGCATGGTCGAACAACTATGATCAAGAAGTGATCCTGGAACAACCTACGCCAAGCATAACTCCAACACCGTGTTCACTTCCCGGACTCCGCCGAGAAGAGACCATCACGGTTACACACGTGGTTGATGCATTTTAATTAAGGTCAACTTCAGGTTTTGTACAACCGGACATTAACAAATTCCCATCTGTCCATAACTGCGGGCACGGCTCTCAAAAGTTCAAATCCCTGCAGGGGTGTCCCAACTTAGCCCATCACAAGCTCTCACGGTCAACGAAGGATATTCCTTCTAGCGGGAAGACCCGATCAGACTCGGAATCCCGGTTACAAGACATTTCGACAATGGCAAAAGAAGACCAGCAAAGCCACCCGAATGTGCCGACAAATCCTGATAGGAGCCGCACATATCTCGTTCTCAGGGCACACCGGATTGTCCAAACTTCCGGTAGGCTAGCCCAGAGTTGCCCCTGGTGGCCACCGGCAGCTGACAAGGTGGACCAACACTGAGAGGAGCACTGGCCCAGGGGGTTAAAATAATGATGACCCTCGAGAGCGCGACTCCTGAGGGAAAAGAAAAGGCTAGGTGGCGAATGGTAAAACCAAGGTTGGGCCTTGCTGGAGGAGTTTTATTCAAAGCGAACTGTCAAGGGGTTCCCATTATAACCCAACCGCGTAAGGAACGCAAAATCCGGGAACATAACACCGATATGACGGAAACTAGGGCAGCAAGAGTGGAACAAAACACCAGGCATAAGGCCGAGCCTTCCACCCTTTACCAAGTATATAGATGCATTAATTAAATAAGAGATATTGTGATATCCCAACAAGTAAACATGTTCCAACAAGGAACAACATCTCCATATTCCAACAAGGAACAAACTTCAATCTTCACCTACAACTAACAATGCTATAAGAGGGGCTGAGCAAAGCGGTAACATAGCCAAACAACGGTTTGCTAGGACAAGGTGGGTTAGAGGCTTGGTTCAACAATATGGGAGGCATGATAAGCAAGTGGTAGGTATCGCAGCATAGGCATAGCAAAAGAGCGAGCAACTAGCAAGCAAAGATAGAAGTGATTTCGAGGGTATGGTCATCTTGCCTGAAATCCCGCAAGGAAGAAGAATGAGTCCATGAAGAAGACAAACGGATGTAGACGAACGGGTCCTCACAAACGCGGCGTTACCAGAACCAACCCGAAGAAGCAACACCGGATAGAAGCACACAACATAGTAAACAAACCACACATGAACATGTTATGATATGCGGGATGCGGTATGCGGTGCATATGCATGATTTGGAAAGGAATGATTGAACCTGGCCTCAACTTGGAACTCCAAGAGTTCCATTGGAAAGTTGATGTGTTTTTGGTTGAAATCGATATTAAGATCTCCGAAATCGGATGCAGGGTTTGGAAATGGCAAGCAAAACAAATATGGCACCGGTCTGCGATAATCAGCAAGTAGCCATCTAAAAGCATCAAGTTTAATATGCTACAACACTCAAATATGACAACAAAATACATGGAAGGGATCCACTCATGATGCCTGACAAAAGATGAACACTGAGCTACGGCTAATTCACTCATTAACAGGTTCAAACAAGCATGGCAAAAGTGCAAATGACAACAGGTTTCAGACTTAGTGAAATTAACACAAGTCTGGAATTTATCATCAGGAAGCATACTTTGGAGCATGAAAACTCTAAGCTAAAAGAACTTAACACGGCAAAGCAAGGCATGGCAGGAAGCTACTCAAGGCACTTAATAAAAGTCCCTTAGTGACCTTGAGCCAAAAAGGATTAGAAAATACAATTGCAAGCATGTGAACATGGAAAAAACATAAACAGATCTCAGACTTAGTGAAAAACTGGAGCATGCAAATCAGTTAATGAGTAGGCATGTTTACGAGCTCGATGCACTCCCTACAGAGCATGGCGTGACAAACTAAGCATACACCCATCAAGAATACATGGCATAGAAGCTGTACATGGCAATAACAACATCATAGCATGCATGGGTCAATAGCAAAAACCTCGGTAAAATCGCTAATCATGTCAACGATCTGCCAGGATCACTTTATAGCAAAAGTAGAGCTCGATTGACTCAAGCTAGGGTGCTCCATAAATTCAAACAAAGATATGGATGGATAGAGCACCACAATGTTAACAAAACATCCTTATTGATCATCCTCAAAAGAGGCACGGATCACTAGGAAACAACATGATCATATGGCATAAAGACAAAAACAGGACAAGGACTTTGTGAAATCTAAATCCCTGAAATCAACATTACCGATTACGCTACTTTGCAAGCTTGTGCTAGTCACCACAAATATCACAAAAATACATGGCAAGCACCACTATAAAGATGGCATGGCATATAACAAAACACATGTAGAGCTCAGGGTCATAGCATGCACACATTAATCATGGCAAAAATGACAAAATGCCATTTGCTGAAACAGATCTGAAAAAATACTCACATAGCCCTCTTCCAACAACATTTCGGGCATCAAGATGAGCTCAAATGAAAATGATGCTATGAGATGAAATGATGTACTCGTCGAGATGAACATTTTGATATGCTACACGCACGAATCGGAGCTACGGATGCAGAGTTATGATGCGATGAACATGCGCATATGAATCTGGAAACTTCGGGGGATTTAGTGAAATAAAACACCCGAGCGTAGAATAGTTATATGACGCCCGGGGAGAGAGATAAAGGCACCGGCAGTGGATCACCCAAATGGGCTCGGCCCAGGAAGGAGGGAGAGGCAGGCCGAGGCGGGCCGGGAGATCTGGGCCTCGGGGCGGAGGAGGTGGCCCACGCGGGATGTCTTCCTCCTCCTGATTCCACCTGGATCGAGGAGACAGGAGGCGGCGATGTCAGCTGCCGGCATGGGGAGGCGCCGGGGCGGCGCTGTTGCACCGGATCCGGACGGATCTGGCCACGTAGGGTCCGTTCCCGGCGACGGCAAGGCCAACCGGCGACGAGCGGAGCTCCAAGGCGGCGGGATCGTGAAGACGGGTTCTACAGGCACGGCGGCGGTGCAAGGAATGAGTAGGAGGTGGGGCTCGAACTCCGGCGAAGGTTGCAGGCGGCGGTGGCAAGCGGACATGTCCGGCGCGGGAAGAAATGTCCGGCAGCGTGGAGGGAGTTGGATCTAGGGTTTGTCTGCGCGAGAATTTCGGAGGGAGGCACATATATATAGGTAGAGGGAGCTAGGAGAGTCCAAATGAGGTGCGGTTTTCGGCCACGCGATCGTGATCGAACGACCGAGATGATGGAGGAGGTTTAGGTGGGTTTTGGGGAAAATTGGAGGGGTGTTAGGCTGCAACACACACGAGGCCTTTTCGGTCCCTCAGTTAACCGTTGGATTATCAAACGAAGTCCAAATGGCACGAAACTTGACAGGCGGTCTACTGGTAGTAAACCAAGGCCGCATGACAAGTCTCGGTCCAATCCGAAAACGTTTAACACCTGCACACGAAAAGAGGTAGAAAGGGACACTGGGTGACATAGGAGCGCCGGATTGCAAAACAGACAACGGGGAAAATGTTCGGATGCATGAGACGAACATGTATGCAAATGAAATGCACATGATGACATGATATGCAATGCATGAGACGCAAGAAATGACAAATCAACAACAGCGAATAAGCGGAGGACACCTGGCACATCGGTCTCGGGGCGTTACAACACTCCACCACTATGAGAGGATCTCGTCCCGAGATCTAGGATGGCACCGATGGGACAAACGGAAGAGAAAGAGAAGAGGTAAAGCTAAGTTCCTTCTTTGACAAATGAGTGAAACCAAAGAACCTTGAAAAGTTAAACCATCTCGAGAAAAGGATACAACGGAGATGATCAAAGTTGAAAATACTCCGTTAGAAAAGAGGAATTAGGACGAACAAATTCAGACAGCACTCCGATAGAAAAGAAAAGGAATTGAAAAAGAACTTGATAAGATGAGAAGATACTTGAATGAAAAGAGCAACATCGCTAGGCCTCTAGGAGAAAGAATAGAAGCTGGATCACCGGAACAAAAGAATGGAGAAGAAAACAACATCTTCTACCTCAAATGAGCTTGCAAAAAGCATCTTTAGGAGAAGGTTCGAACGGAGTTGTTGGAAACCCAACAACGAAAAGAATAATATTGATATGGTCTTATGGAATACATCTCAAATTATGAGGTGACAACCTGCCACTCACGGGAAAAAGAACAAGTAGACGAGAAGCTATCTCACTGGGAGGATAAATGAAGAACTTGGATCATTGATAAACACCATAAGAGCGACAATCCTTAAAGGAAAGCTTTAGGTGAAATATAGCCCAAGATAACTCCAATGAAGAGATTGGTGGATTTAAAATACCTCATCTTGATAACTTGTGAATCACGAAGCACGAAGGGAAATATCAAGAATGACATATCACCACCTCAAAAGATATGCATGAAAAGAATTGCACATTGGAATGCAGGAAGAAGAATGCTTGAGCTCCTCTGAAAGGAATGTTGATGAACACTTCTAGAAGGAATTAAATCTTTGATGAACCATTATGTAGAACGTCCATGAAGAACTCCGTTAAACAAAAGAATGATCAAACGGAAGGAAAGGGAAGTTGAAGACCCAAGGTGAAACCTTGTAATAATTTAAATGGAGCTTCGCGACAAGATAAAGTGGAAACTTGGAACTCCAGAAAGGAAGATGAGCAAAAGAAACCAAGAATTTTGATGAACCTCCGAACTAAGGAATTAATCTCTTGGATGAAACAAGAATAAGAATTACATTATGCTTATCCTTCATCAATTAAATTGATGACAATCAACGGATTTGACATATTACTTATTCTCGTAGAAAAGATTAAGAGAGATATAACACAAACTTGAGAATGTCTTCAACGAACCGTCGGTAGGATTGGAACATCGAATAAATTGATATGATAACAAGGTATGAAGAATCTTGAATGAACCATCGTAAGAATTGAAAATGAACGAAGAGAAGATAAAGAAACACCGGGAAGAATTATAAAATGAACGAGGATGCTTGAGAGGATTTAGATACATGAGAGCAAAGAGATCACGAGCCGATTCGATATCACTTGAACGAAGTCTCGGTAAGATTGGAGAATGATAACTGAAAGCTGAGAATGAATAAACCTGAATTGATGGACTCCAGATAGGTGAAAGGAATTCTCACAATCAAAACAATTATAAGAGGATGGCCTTGAACTAGAACCACGAATCTTGAAGAGAATGGAGCAAGATTGAGAGAAAATTCTTCTTTGGTCCTCAAAATCTGAGAATTACGACGAGAAACACCACCGTGAATTGTTGGGATACTTCGAAATGATAAATAGAAAGGTTGAACCAACGATGAAAAGGTTTTGACAGATCTTGGAGAAGACACTTGACTGATGATAATTCATTCTTACGTCAAACTTTAAAAGATTTGAGAATATTTCCGGTAAAAATTGGAAGAGTCAGGTAAGATCCTGGGAAAAGACCTGTGGGTTAGGGCCCACTCAAAAGAAACACCGTTGAAAAGATTACTTGAAAAGAGAGGTTGCACCGGTTGAATTAAATGGCTTGAATGAGATAACATCCTCACAAAAGCTTGAGCGGATTGAGAATGGAAACAAATCTTCTGAGATATCTTGAGCACTCCGGAACAATTGAATAGCGAGAAATGACTGAATATAAGGTGCACCGGCATGAAAAACATTTGAAACAAGGAAAAGAATGTGATCAAACACCGAAAGCTTGAATGGAAACGAATCTTCTGAGATATCTTGAGCACTCAGGAATAATTGAATAGCGAGAAATGACTGAATATAAGGTGCACCGACATGAAAAACATTTGAAACAAGGAAAAGAATGTGATCAAACACCGAAGGCTTGAATTGAATCCACCGGAGAAGAAAAGAATGAAGAATGATGAACTTGAGGCCCGTTAGAATCTTCATGAGAATCACCGGGTAAGAAGATTGAAGGGAAAGAATGGAGAGACTTCACATGAATAAAATGATACTTGATTGAGATATATGAGTCCTCGGAGAAAAGCAAGGGAGGGAGGGCGGAAAAAATAAAAGGCAACTTGGAGATGGATGAAACAAACACCATTGAGAAGAATTGGTAATTGATCTTGCGAATGTTGAAGTGATCAGATTCACTTGAAGAGAAACACGTCGGTAGAGAAGAAATTTAGATGACAATCTCGATGATCACGAAGGATTTGTATTCAAATAGAACTATGAGAACACCGCTTGGAAAAGGTATGGAATCAACATTTGACTTCAAAGCAACTCGAATACCACAACTCAAAACAAAACAAAGGATTGGCTTGCAAAATAAGCCGGAACAAACATATGATAGAAATTTCATCCGAAGTTTTTGTGGTGGGGCCTACACGGGCTCAATCGTACAGCACCATCATGTACAAGGCAGTGCACATGACATACGAACCGTCCCCGAGTCGGCATAGCAAGGACTCTTTAAGACACAACGAGACCACTATAAAACCAACCGTGGATAGGCGGACCACTAGATGTCGAACCCCAATTTCGTATCATACATCCATCGGAAAGATATCCTAAGAGGTACTTGAATTCCCACTTATAAACTCCTGAAATTTTCTAGTTATGCAATCGGGTGTTGGGGATACAGGGGAAGCATAATATCTCACCCAAAACTAGCAAATCCTACATCCAGTTGTATCCATCCTTCAACACATAACCAAGAAACTTTCGGAAATTGTCTATCTCAACCTTCGAAAAGCATCCATTATACGAGTTATGGCAATACTCCCGAACTCCCGCCCCAGTACTGGGTGGCGTCGAGGTTATCTCACCAACAACTGCATAAAAGAGATTTTGGATGTCGGCAAAACTACTCTCAGGTATTCCAGAACTGCAACGATAAAATTGTGACGACAACACCTTGGAGCTCAACTCCCCGGGACACTTCCACAACCCCTAAATGACAGGAGGCACCAAGAACAATGTTCTCGTCACAAATCGATCGGAACGATTCCAAGATACCCGCATGATCCTAAAAAAAAATTTGGTGAAATTTGAGAAGAGAAGAGTCAAAACTCTGCGTTAGGATGCCTCACCAGAGCGACGAAGGGACTGAGGAGTAAAAATAATTCCTAACTCTGCGATATATATCATCCTAAATGACTCAAAACATTTTTCTGGACTCAACAACGCCAGCTATTCGGTTAAGCAGGGGGGCTCCTAAGGTCGGGGAAGGCTCTGATTACCAACTTGTAACGCCCTCGATGCGGTTATATCTCCCACGTGTCGAAGCACGACTTAGAGGCATAACCGCATTAAAAGCAATGTCGCAAGTGAGGTAATCTTCACACAACCCATGTAATACATAAGGGAAAGAGTTACATAGTTGGCTTACACTCGCCACTTCACACAATTACATGAATAAAGCATTACAAGCATTACACCAACTACGAAACCAAAATAAAAGAAGACTACTCCAAAAGCTACACAGATCCCCGATCAATGCTAACTGGGCTCCACTACTGATCAACTAGAACGAAACAACACAACGAACAAGATCTTCATTGAGCTCCTCCTTGATCTTGGTTGCGTCACCTGCACGGTTCAACGGCACCTGCAAACTGGTTTTGGAAGTATCTGTGAGTCAGGGGGACTTAGCAATCTCACACCCTTGCGATCAAGACTATTTAAGCTTATGGGTAAGGTAAAGGTATGAGGTTGAGCTGCAGCAAGCGACTAGCATATATGGTGGCTAACCTGTTCGCAAAAGAGAGCGAGAAGAGAATGCAAAAGCACGGTCGAACAACTATGATCAAGAAGTGATCCTAGAACAACCTACGCCAAGCATAACTCCAACACCATGTTCACTTCCCGGACTCCGCCGAGAAGAGACCATCACGGTTACACATGCGGTTGATGCATTTTAATTAAGGTCAACTTCACATTTTCTACAATCGGACATTAACAAATTCCCATCACCCATAACCGCGGGCACGGCTTTCGAAAGTTCAAATCCCTGCAGGGGTGTCACAACTTAGCCCATCACAAGCTCTCACGGTCAACGAAGGATATTCCTTCTAGCGGGAAGACCCGATCAGACTCAGAATCCCGGTTACAAGACATTTCGACAATGGGGAAATAAGACTAGCAAAGCCACCAGAATGTGCCGACAAATCCTGATAGGAGCTGCACATATCTCATTCTCAGGGCACACCGGATTGTCCAAACTTCCGGTAGGCCAGCCCAGAGTTGCCCCTGGTGGCCACCGGCGGCTGACAAGGTGGACCAACACTCAGAGGAGCACTGTCCCAGGGGGTTAAAATAATGATGACCCTCGAGAGCGCGACTCCCGATGGAAAAGAAAAGGCTAGGTGGCGAATGGTAAAACCAAGTTTGGGCCTTGCTGGAGGAGTTTTATTCAAAGCGAACTGTCAAGGGGTTCCCATTATAACCCAACCGCGTAAGGAACGCAAAATCCGGGAACATAACACCGATATGACGGAAACTAGGGTGGCAAGAGTGGAACAAAACACCAGGCATAAGGCCGAGCCTTCCACCCTTTACCAAGTATATAGATGCATTAATTAAATAAGAGATATTGTGATATCCCAACAAGTAAACGTGTTCCAACAAGGAACAACATCTCCATATTCAAACAAGGAACAAACTTCAATCCTCACCTACAACTAACAACGCTATAAGAGGGGCTGAGCAAAGCGGTAACATAGCCAAACAACGGTTTGCTAGGACAAGGTGGGTTAGAGGCTTGGTTCAACAATATGGGAGGCATGATAAGCAAGTGGTAGGTATCGCAGCATAGGCATAACAAAAGAGCGAGCAACTAGCAAGCAAATATGGAAGTGATTTCGAGGGTATGGTCATCTTGCCTGAAATCCCGCAAGGAATAAGAACTTGTCCATGAAGAAGACAAACGGACGTAGATGAACGGGTCCTCACAAACGCGGCGTTACCGGAACCAACCCGAAGAAGCAACACCGGAAAGAAGCATACAACATAGTAAACAAACCACACATGAACATGGTATGATATGCGGGATGCGGTATCCGGTGCATATGCATGATTTGGAAAGGAATGATTGAACCTGGACTCAACTTGGAAATCCAAGAGTGCCACTGGAAAAGGTGAGGTGATTTCTGTTGAAAGCGATATGAACATCTCCGAAATCGGATGCACGATTTGGAAATGGCAAGCAAAACAAATATGGCACCGGTCTGCGATAATTAGCAAGTAGCAATCTAAAAGCATCAAGATAAATATGCTACAGCACTCAAACATGACAAAAAAAATACATGGCAGGGATCCACTCATGATGCTTAACAAAATATGAACACTGAGCTACGGCTAATTCACTCATTAATAGGTTCAAACAAGCATGACAAAAGTGCAAATGACAACAGGTTTCAGACTTAGTGAAATTAACACAAGTCTGGAATTTATCATCCGGAAGCATACTTTGGAGCATGAAAACTATAAGCTACAGGAACTTAACATGGCGAAGCAAGGCATGGGAGGAAGCTACTCAAAGCACTTAACAAAAGTCCCTTAGTGACCTTGAGCCAACAGGGATCAGAAAATACAATTGCAAGCATGTGAACATGGCAAAAACATAAACAGATCTCAGACTTGGTGAAAAACTGGAGCATGCAAATCAGTTAACGAGTAGGCATGTTTACGAGCTCGATGCACTCCCTACAGAGCATGGCATGACAAAGTAAGCATACAACCATCAGGAATATATGGCATAGAAGCTAGACATGGCAATAACAACATCATAGCATGCATGGGTCAATAGCAACAACCTCGGCAAAATCGCTAATCATGTCAACGAGCCGCCAGAATAACTTTATAGCAAAAGTAGAGCTCGATTGACTCAAGCTAGGTTGCTCCATAAATGCAAACAAATACATGGATGGATAGAGCACCACAATGTTAACAAAACATCCTTAATGATCATCCTCAAAAGAGGCACGGATCACTAGAAAATAACATGAACATACGGCATAAAGACAAAAACAGGACAAGGACTTAGTGAAATTCTATGTCCCGGAAATCAGCATTACCGATTACGTTACTTTGCAAGCTTGTGCTAGTCACCACAAATATCACAATAATACATGCCAAGCACCACTGTAAAGATGGCATGGCATATAACAAAACACATGTAGAGCTCAGGGTCATAGCATGCACACATTAATCATGGCAAAAATGACAAAATGCCATTTGCTGAAACAGATCTGACAAAATACTCACATAGCCCTCTTCCAACAACATTTCGGGCATCTAGATGAGCTCAAATGATAATGATGCAATGAGATGAAATGATGTACTCGTCAAAGCTGTCAGGACCCCGACTCAATGCCACATCGACCTAGCATGTAACACCTCATATCACTTTGCGGCCTCACGCACGGTATTCCCACGGGTGTCGCCTTACCTTTGCCCGGGACCGTTTGCGCCTTTTGGCACACGTATATGACAGTGTCGCTAGCATCCATATGATAAGGAGCCCGGGCTGACATGGCTAGTCGTAAACCCAAAGTGGCACAGACTTACAGGGACAGGCATCCATGACCCAGCATCGAACGTGTCGGTCATCAGCGAGTGAATCCAGGCTGTAGCACTGGGCTAGCAGGACTCCGGTGAACCGGGCTGTAGCGGGCTAATAGGACTCCGGTATTCATCTAGTGACATTTCCCCGAAGGGACAGACACAGGAACGAAGAAGGACACATGCCGGCCAGCCTAAGTGTTCCGGAGCAGTAGCAAGCTACCAAGGCTCAATGGAAACACTAGGAGTCATTTCCCGGTAAGAGAGGCTACTAAAGATAAACAACTAGATGGTCAGATCCCACACATACCAAGCATTTCAATAACATACACACAATATGCTCGATATGTGCAAATACAACATGGCATCACAACATGACTCTACGACTCAAGTATTTAATCAATAGGCTCCGAGGAGCGAGATATTACAAACAGGGGTCTCATGACCCAACAATCAGAGCATACAAATCAAAGCACAAGCGGAAGCTATCATGTCTGAGTACAGACATCTATAAATGAAAAAGGCTGAGAAGCCTGACTATCTATCAGATCCTGCCGAGGGCACAAGATCGTAGCTGAGGTATCAAGCTAAACGTCGAAGTCCACGCGAAACTACTAGTGAGACCGAAGTCTCTCTGCAAAAACATAAAATAGGCAAACGTGAGTACAAATGTACCCAGCAAGACTTACATCAGAACTATCTACATATGCATCATTATCAACAAAGGGATGGTGGGGTTTAACTGCAGCAAGCCAGCTTTGACTCGGTGGCTATCCTGAACTACGACTGCAAGTAACTCTTTTGAGGTGGCGCACACGAGTCCACATATTCCCCATATCAATACACCACTATGGATCCGCTCCCGTCTCCCTACGAGAACGCCATCCATAGCACTCACGCTTATCTTGCGTATTTTAGAGTATCCACTTTCACTTGTCTATGAACTGATATAAGCAACCCAGAAGTCCTTTTCCGCGGACACGGCTATTCGAATAGATGATGTTAACCCTGCAGGGGTGTACTTCTTCACACACGCTCTCACCACTTACCGCCGTTTACACGACATGTACTCGGCAACCTTCAAGCGGAAGCCCAACGTGGGTGTCGGCCACGGCCTGCCTAAACACTCAAGTCTCTAGTCCAGGTTTATCGCCTATTCGGGTTCCATCCATGAGGAGATCCGGCCGGAGTTTCGCTCACAGCCCCAAACGATGTGAACAGGGTTCCCGAGACACCAAACGGGCGCCCGGTACACCGTGCCACGTGCCTACCGCATCACAGCCCACCCCTACGATCAGCGCTGCGCACGGCCTCCAGCATACTACAAACACCAGAAACTACTTGCAACTCCTGGACAGAGGACAAGGGTGATCAAGAAGCCGAGAGGGTCCATTGGTTTCGGGCCCAATGCGTGGTAGTAGCTGAATCATGGATCACAAGCACAGAACTCAGTTCCTGAGGATGGCTGCAATGAGACAACCCACCATGTACTCCTACATGGCCTCTCACCGCTACCTTTACCAAATCGTGTTCACACACTTAGCTCACACACAGTAGGACATGTTCACACGCCTCTGATTCATCCCCGATGAATCAGACCTGACTCAACTCTAAGCAGTAGCAGGCATGACAAACAAACATGAATGAGTAGGCACAACAGGGCTCAAACAACTCCTACTCATGCTAGTGGGTTTCATCTAATTACTGTGGAATGACAGGTCATGCAGAGGATAAAGGGGTTCAGCTACCGCGGCAAGTAACAGATGAATCGATGTTGTCCTAATGCAGTAAAAGAGAGCAGGAGCGAGAGAGTGGGATTTTATCGGAATGAACAAGGGGGTTTTGCTTGCCTGGCACTTCTGAAGATAACATTGAGTCTTCATCAGTGTCAACGATCACATCATCGGTATCATGTCTATCGAGAGGGGGCAAATACAGGCAACACAGAAGGGAACACAATCAATGCAATGCACAATATGATGTATGATCATGACATGGCAAAATGAATGTGTTTTGAGCTAATGCAACTAGCAACAGATTAAATGAAGTTGGTTTGAATACAAGATTCAAATTCAAACTCCATATGTGATTATTTAAATGCCCTTTAAACGTTTTGTCCAAAACAGAGGACAAACATTGTTCAAACATGCATGAAAATGGTACAGATAGATTCCTTGAATTTTTCTGATAATTTTTCATATATAAATTATTTAATTTGGAGTTACGGTTAATTTTCTATGAATTTTAGAAGTTTTGGTTATTATCTGAAATTCCTGAAATAATAATAAATCCAGAAATGATTTATGGCGTCAGCCCCACGTCACAGTGACGTCAGCAGGGTCAACTGGGCGCTCAGAGTCAAACCTGACGTGTGGGGGCCACACGTCAGTGACACAGGTTAGACAGGGGGGGTTAGTTTAATTTAATTAAAGATTAGGGCACTAGGGCCCACATGTCAGTGGCTCTAGGGTTAGATTAGGTGGTGATTAGCTTAAGCTAATCACCTGATGGCGGGGGCCCACCTGTCATGGACCCAGGGGAGGTCAAAGGGTCAAACCCCCTGGTCGGCGGGGTCAACTCGCCGGCGTTTAGCCGCCGGCGAGGCTAAACGCGGCGGTGCAGGTGCGGGTTTCACGTACAGGGCACCGTTCGGGGCGCCGTTGGGCGCTATGGATAGCTGGGAGTGGCCCGCGGCGAGTGGTGCAGGTAGTTGGGTTCGGGGTCGCCGGAAAAGGTGCCGGCGACGTGTTTGGCGACGGCCAGAGCTACGGGTTCGAGCGGGGCGAGGCCACAGGGAACGGGAGGGATGGCTAAGGGGCTCACCGAGCTCCTGAAGATGCTAGGAGCACGGCGCCGTGCTCGGTTTCGAGCCTTACTGGCTGCAGTGACGGCGGCAACATCGCCGGCGGCGTGGAGTTCTCGGTTCCGGTGGTTGATGTGGCTAGGGGGCGAATTAGGCAACGGGGCATGGGGGAAACGATGCAGCGGCTCACCGAGGTTCTTCTGGTGCTGCTGGCGAGGCAGGGAGGCACGGGGTCCGGCGAATCGACGGCGGGGATCACCGGCACCCGAGGTCGGAAACGGCGGCGTTGGAGATGCAGCAGAGCTTCTGGCGTCGCGTGACTCGATGGAGAGGACGACGACATCGTGGCGGAGCTCGGGATCACGTCGGAGAGGTGGGGCAGTGGCTGTGGGTGCGGGGTTACGGCAGCGCGTCCGTGGAGGCTTCGGCCATGGCGGGGAACGGGCGAGGAGAGGCGTAGGGGGGGCGAATGGGAGGCCGGATCGATCGGGACGGCACCGAGGAGGAAGACCCGCGGCGTTGCGCTGTCCGGAGGACGCAGGCAGGCAGGCAGGTGGCGTGGCAGCACGGCCGTGCGCGCGCGTCGGGCACGCGCTCGGCGTCCGACTGGCGCGGTGGAGGCGACGACTGGCAGTTGGGCCGGTGGGCCGCACTACTGGGCTGGGTAAGTGGCCAGGTATCCTCTCTCTCTATCTCCTTTTTTTCTAATATCTCAGTTTTCTATTATTCTGTAAATTTAGGGCTTTATTAAAAATACTCAGACACTTTCAAAAATCATGAAACTAATCATGGCTACTGTTTAGAAAATATCCAACAGTAAACATTTTAGTTTATGATTATTTGAGCATTTGAAATATTTAATAGCATTTAAATGCCCAAATGCAAATACTATATAATTTAATTCAAAAATCCAGGAATAGCCTATAAATATGTTCATCATTCTTGGAAGAGGTTTTCACCTTTAACAGAAATTATGAACATTTCCAAAGGGCATTCTGGGTTATTGAAAATATTTTTATTGAACCTAGTTAAATTTCATTTGGTGCTAGGGTTTCAACAATCCCCATTTCAAATTTCTTTGGAATTTAAACATGATGGCATGATGAACAAGCAAAGTCAAGCAAGGGCTGAACTGGGGCTGTGACAACTCACCCCCACTAAACAAAAATCTCGTCCCGAGATTCAAGCGTAGGGTAAGGTGAGGGGGGAACGCCACTAGCACAATCTTCACGATACAGGTTGCACTTCAAATGAACGTTGATTTGAACACCATCTTTGTCTTGTCGTCTTGCTCTGAGAACTCCAGCTAATCATGACAAGAAGAGGAAAGGAAAACTCTGGAAGGATCGGTCTTCTCGAAGATCGAACAACTCAGGATTAACTCCCGGAATGAGACATAACAGCATCTCTCGAGCTGAGAGACGAAGCACATCAAGAGGGGTGGAAAGAGACGGATGACGAAGGTTCACTAGGTAGACCACAATTCCACACCTAAGAAGGTGGTAAACGATTGCCAACGTAGCAAGGAGTTGAGTTGCCATGATACCACAGCGAGGCACCTTAGGGATGGTGACTCGTAGAAATATCTCCTTAAGTGGCAAAAAGAATTACCTTTGATTCAGAGATCATTGAAACCCTTTAAACCAGCCTAAGGCAATTCTCGAGCGATCGTTTGGAGGGGGTCGGTAGAATGGCATACTCAGACTTGGATGATGTGGATTACCTTGTTGAAGACAACGTAATGGATGAATTTTCTTATCACCGGAAATGGAAGAGACCCATGGTAGAATGGCACATTGGCGGTGCAAGCTGGGAACAAAATGCAAATGCTGGGAATGATTCTGGTAACTGGGGAAGAACCCAACAACAGAGAGTGAATTCACTGTTTGAAAAGATCATAGCATTGCCGAGGAAACTGAGAGCAAACCCAGTTAGTGCCGATGATAACACCTAGCGCTTGTGCGTGCTCTCAAGAACTTGAGCAATTCCATAATCATCAAGGTTTTACCAATATCCGTGTCAAGGATCCTGGCAACACAACTTACTACCATGATGAATGGTGATGGAGGATGCAGATGCAAAGGAAGATAACACCTTCTCAGATTTCACCCTTGGCAGGGCCAAGGAAATAAAATCTGGATGATCGACCGAGAGACATTTAGCACTCCGCTTCTAATGTTCTCCTTGATGTGCTAGTGTAACCCATTCATAGATATGGTTTGATATCTAGAACATCAAGTAAAAAGGTCGGACTTCGGGAGCACAAGAATCCATAAGGAATAACTACGGAGGTAAATCCTGCGAAATCCTTATGGGGAGGTGGCCAACTTCTTTGATCAAGATACTATAATAACAGGTCTTTCGGCTGGGTGGTGCTGGCCACGACATCCACTTTACCAGCTATCGAGGGACCAATATTATAGTTCTTGGGAAATGTTCCAACCATCATACCTGCCCGCGATTCAGATCTGGTTGGTGTCAGGATATTCCAGACTCATCGAGTCTAGGAAGAAAAATAAAAGTTTGCAACTCAAATCGACGAAATGACGTTGCGAGATTCTCGGGAAATGAACTATGATAGCAAGCTCCAAAACATGAGCTGGGTCTGCTACAACATGTGAACACGCTGTCCTAGACAAACATTATCACATGGTAGTCTTACAATAAAACACTACCGAGTTCAGGTGGGAACCATCACCGTGGATAACGAAGTCCTTGCATAAGTCATATGATTAGCTCTTATGAAGGAACTTCTTCTCCTTGAACAAATCAATCAGTGGCTTGGTGTGCTCGGGACACATGTGGAATGAAGGTTGCAAGTCTCCAAACCATAAAATACTTCGCACATATGCATGACTGACTTGGGATGATTCCAGAGGAAGCAAAACTAACTTTCTCAAATTCACGGCGGCAACTTTCACCAAATGCACGTGTATAAGAGGAAGTCACTCCTTTCATCAAACAAATACTTCATGAGCTAGCATGAAGAAAATGCTTCAAAAGTTTCCAACACTAACTTGTTGTCCAACAAGACCATGGAGGAGATAAGGATGTTGTCAATGGGCTCAACAACAATTCATCTAGGTTTCCTTTTAAAAGGAATTCCATAGTTAAGTGAACACGGTGATAGCATTGGTCAGACCAAAGATGTAATGGTGTATGCTCGAGGGATCAACCACGAATAAGACAACATTACGAGCATCATTGGTACTGATTTGATTTGACGATAGCCCACACTCAAATCAAAGGATTGATAAGACAATAGGTCCAGCAACTGATCACAGGGACCAATCGATGAAGATATCATCTTTCTTCAACACACACTACACAAGATTATCCCTTTGGAACGAACTAAGTCAGGCAAGCTTTTATCTTCCAACTCTCCAAGTTGTTGTCTAGCTTAACCAACTAGCTCAGGGATATCTAACACCGATTCTTGGAGAGAAGGTGGTTCACAAGAACTCAACTTGATCACAAGCTCAACACAGCGGTCAGGTGACAACCTGGTGATACTTCCGAGAAGATATTCGGAAAATCACGAACCACCGGTATGTTACTAAGCTCGAGAACAATCTTGCTTTTCAGGGCAAGACGATATGATCAGTAGGGCAAGGATTTGAAATAATCCTAACTCATCGATCGAGGAGTGAACCAGTAGAATGGACTAGGTAGCACGATCAATCTTAGAATGATGATTCACTAACCAACATGCTAAGAATGAAATTATTGTCCTTTAACTACCAAGCAACAAGGTTGCTAGGAGTATTTAATTCACACATCACGATTCACTTGTCGGCATTCCGGTTGCGACAACACGGAACCGAGGGATGAATAATGATGGCGAGAAGTATCACTACATCAAGAATTCACAAGAGTCGGTGCAATCCTCATGAAAATCCTGACATAAAGACGGTAATACTTCAGGGTAGAACAGAATCAAAAGCTGGATTGCATCTGATCTGTGGAAGACAACTTCTTTGACCCGATCCTGGATATGGATGAGGTACTGGAGTTTGTTTCTCCTAGTCATTCCGCGATAGAATGGCTTGACGGACCACAAGAGTAATAGGCATCGACAAACGAACGCACGCATACTCTTGACTATCAATTGATAGACGAGGGTCAGAAGGCAACTAAAGAGAACATCTCAAAGGAACATATAATTTTCTGAGTTGTGGATGCATGGTTTAGCATGTCGAACGAAGTTCAACATATTTCTTCCGGATAACCCATGTAGAAAGGTAGAACTGGCAGAGCCACAATATATAATGGAGAACTCATCAAGAATAATCCTGTTGTGATATTTCAGTTCAACGAGGAACTTCTGCCATAAGTAGTTCATGGTATTTGGAAGAAGAAGATACCACGGACTTCAAGGACTATCGCAAAGGTTACTAATATCCTAAAGGCACTAGCAATTACTATCAACATGAAGTAGGTAGAGTGAATCTCGGGTTCAAGAACCCAGGAACGGAATACCTATTACTAAGTAGCATCACGGGATGCTTTCAAAAATAATGGCCAGAATCATCACACTGGGGATACAAAAGCATTGCTAAATTACTAGATGATCCCCTAAGACACCTAGGGTCATAATAATATCTCCAACATATATGTCAAGGTAACGGAGTACCTCAACTCACTGATTAGTGTGGTTAATCTGGCCCATGGGAACATTGAAACGGAAAGAAAGGATTTGCAAATGCATCAGACTACTTAGAAACCTGGGATGACTCGGATAGCATAACGGCTGTAAATGCTCAAAAAGATTTGAGACATTCACAAAAATGGTGGCATAACCACTTAGAAGCACAATATCAAGGTTTCGAGATCAACAGTTAACGTACGGAAGTAGTAGCAACTGAACTCAAGCTTAAATCCAACAATCTATAAGTCTACGGATTAGGAACACGTGATCCTAATAGAAAGAAGAGATAGCCTAGTTCTTAATCCCCGTAGAAGAGAAGATGATGTCTCAGATCAGAAGGCCATGAGGTATAAGGAGTAAAAAGATCCTTACGTTCCATCCCACAATCAATTCCCTTACATAACTAAAGAATTTCTAGACTCAACTTCGACCAGTTTGGCTTGGTAATCCTACAGGCAGTCAAGCTCTGATACCAACGCTGTCAGGACCCCGACTCAATGCCACATCGACCTAGCATGTAACACCTCATATCACTTTGCGGCCTCACGCACGGTATTCCCACGGGTGTCGCCTTACCTTTGCCCGGGACCGTTTGCGCCTTTTGGCACACGTATATGACAGTGTCGCTAGCATCCATATGATAAGGAGCCCGGGCTGACATGGCTAGTCGTAAACCCAAAGTGGCACAGACTTACAGGGACAGGCATCCATGACCCAGCATCGAACGTGTCGGTCATCAGCGAGTGAATCCAGGCTGTAGCACTGGGCTAGCAGGACTCCGGTGAACCGGGCTGTAGCGGGCTAACAGGACTCCGATATTCATCGCGTGACATTTCCCCGAAGGGACAGACACAGGAACGAAGAAGGACACATGCCGGCCAGCCTAAGTGTTCCGGAGCAGTAGCAAGCTACCAAGGCTCAATGGAAACACTAGGAGTCATTTCCCGGTAAGAGAGGCTACTAAAGATAAACAACTAGATGGTCAGATCCCACACATACCAAGCATTTCAATAACATACACACAATATGCTCGATATGTGCAAATACAACATGGCATCACAACATGACTCTATGACTCAAGTATTTAATCAATAGGCTCCGAGGAGCGAGATATTACAAACAGGGGTCTCATGACCCAACAATCAGAGCATACAAATCAAAGCACAAGCGGAAGCTATCATGTCTGAGTACAGACATCTATAAATGAAAAAGGCTGAGAAGCCTGACTATCTATCAGATCCTGCCGAGGGCACAAGATCGTAGCTGAGGTATCAATCTAAACGTCGAAGTCCACGCGAAACTACTAGTGAGACCGAAGTCTCTCTGCAAAAACATAAAATAGGCAAACGTGAGTACAAATGTACCCAGCAAGACTTACATCAGAACTATCTACATATGCATCATTATCAACAAAGGGATGGTGGGGTTTAACTGCAGCAAGCCAGCTTTGACTCGGTGGCTATCCTGAACTACGACTGCAAGTAACTCTTTTGAGGTGGCGCACACGAGTCCACATATTCCCCATATCAATACACCACTATGGATCCGCTCCCGTCTCCCTACGAGAACGCCATCCATAGCACTCACGCTTATCTTGCGTATTTTAGAGTATCCACTTTCACTTGTCTATGAACTGATATAAGCAACCCAGAAGTCCTTTTCCGCGGACACGGCTATTCGAATAGATGATGTTAACCCTGCAGGGGTGTACTTCTTCACACACGCTCTCACCACTTACCGCCGTTTACACGACATGTACTCGGCAACCTTCAAGCGGAAGCCCAACGTGGGTGTCGGCCACGGCCTGCCTAAACACTCAAGTCTCTAGTCCAGGTTTATCGCCTATTCGGGTTCCATCCATGAGGAGATCCGGCCGGAGTTTCGCTCACAGCCCCAAACAATGTGAACAGGGTTCCCGAGACACCAAACGGGCGCCCGGTACACCGTGCCACGTGCCTACCGCATCACAGCCCACCCCTACGGTCAGCGCTGCGCACGGCCTCCAGCATACTACAAACACCAGAAACTACTTGCAACTCCTGGACAGAGGACAAGGGTGATCAAGAAGCCGAGAGGGTCCATTGGTTTCGGGCCCAATGCGTGGTAGTAGCTGAATCATGGATCACAAGCACAAAACTCAGTTCCTGAGGACGGCTGCAATGAGACAACCCACCATGTACTCCTACATGGCCTCTCACCGCTACCTTTACCAAATCGTGTTCACACACTTAGCTCACACACAGTAGGACATGTTCACACGCCTCTGATTCATCCCCGATGAATCAGACCTGACTCAACTCTAAGCAGTAGCAGGCATGACAAACAAACATGAATGAGTAGGCACAACAGGGCTCAAACAACTCCTACTCATGCTAGTGGGTTTCATCTAATTACTGTGGAATGACAGGTCATGCAGAGGATAAAGGGGTTTAGCTACCGCAGCAAGTAACAGATGAATCGATGTTGTCCTAATGCAGTAAAAGAGAGCAGGAGCGAGAGAGTGGGATTTTATCGGAATGAACAAGGGGGTTTTGCTTGCCTGGCACTTCTGAAGATAACATTGAGTCTTCATCAGTGTCAACGATCACATCATCGGTATCACGTCTATCGAGAGGGGGCAAATACCGGCAACACAGAAGGGAACAGAATCAATGCAATGCACAATATGATGTATGATCATGACATGGCAAAATGAATGTGTTTTGAGCTAATGCAACTAGCAACAGATTAAATGAAGTTGGTTTGAATACAAGATTCAAATTCAAATTCCATATGTGATTATTTAAATGCCCTTTAAACGTTTTGTCCAAAACAGAGGACAAACATTGTTCAAACATGCATGAAAATGGTACAGATAGATTCCTTGAATTTTTCTGATAATTTTTCATATATAAATTATTTAATTTGGAGTTACGGTTAATTTTCTATGAATTTTAGAAGTTTTGGTTATTATCTGAAATTCCTGAAATAATAATAAATCCAGAAATGATTTATGGCAACAGCCCCACGTCACAGTGACGTCAGCAGGGTCAACTGGGCGCTCAGAGTCAAACCTGACGTGTGGGGGCCACACGTCAGTGATGCAGGTTAGACAGGGGGGGTTAGTTTAATTTAATTAAAGATTAGGGCACTAGGGCCCACATGTCAGTGGCTCTGGGGTTAGATTAGGTGGTGATTAGCTTAAGCTAATCACCTGATGGCGGGGGCCCACCTGTCATGGACCCAGGGGAGGTCAAAGGGTCAAACCCCCTGGTCGGCGGGGTCAACTCGCCGGCGTTTAGCCGCCGGCGAGGCTAAACGCGGCGGTGCAGGTGCGGGTTTCACGTACAGGGCACCGTTCGGGGCGCCGTTGGGCGCTATGGATAGCTGGGAGTGGCCCGCGGCGAGTGGTGCAGGTAGTTGGGTTCGGGGTCGCCGGAAAAGGCGCCGGCGACGTGTTTGGCGACGGCCGGAGCTACGGGTTCGAGCGGGGCGAGGCCACAGGGAACGGGAGGGATGGCTAAGGGGCTCACCGAGCTCCTGAAGATGCTAGGAGCACGGTGCCGTGCTCGGTTTCGAGCCTTACTGGCTGCAGTGACGGCGGCGACATCGCCGGCGGCGTGGAGTTCTCGGCTCCGGTGGTTGATGCGGCTAGGGGGCGAATTAGGCAACGGGGCATGGGGGAAACGATGCAGCGGCTCACCGAGGTTCTTCTGGTGCTGCTGGCGAGGCAGGGGAGGCACGGGGTCCGGTGAATCGACGGCGGGGATCACCGGCACCCGAGGTCGGAAACGGCAGCGTTAGAGATGCAGCAGAGCTTCTGGCGCCGCGTGACTCGATGGAGAGGACGACGACGTCGTGGCGGAGCTCGGGATCACGTCGGAGAGGTGGGGCAGTGGCTGTGGGTGCGGGGTTACGGCAGCGCGTCCATGGAGGCTTCGGCCATGGCGGGGAACGGGCGAGGAGAGGCGTAGGGGGGGCGAATGGGAGGCCGGATCGATCGGGACGGCACCGAGGAGGAAGACCCGCGGCGTTGCGCTGTCCCGAGGACGCAGGCAGGCAAGCAGGTGGCGTGGCAGCACGGCCGTGCGCGCGTGTCGGGCACGCGCTCGGCGTCCGACTGGCGCGGTGGAGACGACGACTGGCAGTTGGGCCGGTGGGCCGCACTGCTGGGCTGGGTAAGTGGCCAGGTATCCTCTCTCTGTATCTCCTTTTTTTCTAATATCTCAGTTTTCTATTATTCTGTAAATTTAGGGCTTTATTAAAAATACTCAGACACTTTCAAAAATCATGAAACTAATCATGGCTACTGTTTAGAAAATATCCAACAGTAAACATTTTAGTTTATGATTATTTGAGCATTTGAAATATTTAATAGCATTTAAATGCCCAAATGCAAATACTATATAATTTAATTCAAAAATCCAGGAATAGCCTATAAATATGTTCATCATTCTTGGAAGAGGTTTTCAGCTTTAACAGAAATTATGAACATTTCCAAAGGGCATTCTGGGTTATTGAAAATATTTTTATTGAACCTAGTTAAATTTCATTTGGTGCTAGGGTTTCAACAATCCCCATTTCAAATTTCTTTGGAATTTAAACATGATGGCATGATGAACAAGCAAAGTCAAGCAAGGGCTGAACTGGGGCTGTGACAAAAGCGAACATTTTGATATACTACACGCACGAATCGGAGCTATGGATGCAGAGTTATGATGCGATGAACATGGACATATGAATATGGAAACTTCGGGGGACTTTGTGAAATAAAACACCCGAGTGTAGAATAGTTATATGACGCCCGGGGCGAGAGATAAATGCAGCGGCAGTGGCTCACCCAAATGGGCTCGGCCCAGGAAGGAGGGAGAGGCAGGCCGAGGCGAGCCGGGCGATCTGGGCCTGGGGGCGGAGGAGGTGGCCCACGCGGGAGGTCTTCCTCCTCCCGATCCCACCTGGATCGGGGAGGCAGGAGGCGGCGATGTCGGCTGCCAGCATGGGGAGGCGCCGGCGCGGCGCTGCTGCACCGGATCCGGACGGATCTGGCCGCGGGGGGTCCGTTCCCGGCGACGGCGAGGCCAACCCGCGACGAGCGGAGCTCCAAGGCGGCGGGGTCGTGAAGACGGGTTCTATGGGCACGGCGGCAGCGCAAGGAACAAGCAGGAGGCGGCGTTCGAACTCCGGCGAAGGTTGCAGGCGGCGGCGGTGAGCGGACATGTCCAGCACGAAGGGAGTTGGATCTAGGGTTTGTGTGCGCGAGAATTTCGGAGGGATGCACATATATATAGGTAGAGGGAGCTAGGAGAGTCCAAATGAGTTGCGGTTTTCGGCCACGCGATCGTGATCGAACGACCGAGATGATGGAGGAGGTTTAGGTGGGTTCTGGGCCAAATTGGAGGGGTGTTGGGCTGCAACACACACGAGACCTTTTCGGTCCCTCGGTTAACCGTTGGAGTATCAAACGAAGTCCAAATGGCACGAAAGTTGACAGGCGGTCTACCGGTACTAAACCAAGGCCGCATGAAAAGTCTCGGTCCAATCCGAAAATGTTTAATGCCCGCACACGAAAAGAGGTAGAAAGGGACACCGGGTGACATAGGAGTGCCGGATTGCAAAACAGACAACGGGGAAAATGTTCGGATGCATGAGACGAACATGTATGCAAATGAAATGCACATGATGACATGATATGCAATGCATGACACACAAGCAACGACAAAGCAACAACAGAGAATAAGGGAAGGACACCTGGCACATCGGTCTCGGGGCATTACATCGGGTCAGACTTGCGCTTGGTCACAACATGATGTTTATGTCGACCTACTCAATTCCCCTTGGAGGTGAAAAGATACTTATTCATGGGTGGTCTCAAATAATGAAGGCCCGTCCATCTTGGAGTATAGGACAGAAGATTATGTTCATGCTTTTCCATGGCTCTAAAGCAAATATCCTGTTTATTGACCACGTTGCGAGATGAAGCCGCTTTCAGAAGGTTGTGGATGCGCGGGGTGGCGCCTAGGCCTTGTCCTGGGGCTTGGCAGCCTCACCCTTGGTTAACTGTAGGCAAAGTAGCACTGTTCGAGGCGTGCTTTGTACGGTTGAACCTGTATAAGTACTCATAGTGCTTTCAGCTTTGGTTGTTAAGTGCCCCTGCTGGTTCAGTTAAGGTTGTTAAGTACTCCTGCTGCTTTTACAGTCTATCGTGTTTCTTCAGTCCTGTCTTCCTCCAGCCGCCAAAACCAAACCAGCGCCAGCGAGGCCGCCTGCTTCCGCCTCCCATGACTGGCTGCGCCTCAGCGCATGCATCGCCGCCGCACCGTCTCCAAAATCGTTAACGCCGATGTCCTCCACGAGCTTTGGTGCACTCGCCGCGGCGCCGCCCTCTCGCGTTGTCAACATGGTCAACAAATAACAGGAATCGGCAGAAGTACGTGGAGAGGATGATAGTAGGGGCCCACCACATTAGCGTATGGAAAAATAAAATGCTTCATCCTAGTGTTTTCCTGACATCTGGGACCCACGACATTGTGAGCGTATATAGTCAATAGACAAGAGAACAACACAAGATCGGCTGACACCTGGGACGTAGCTACTCGAGCAATATTTTTTTTGTTTCGTATTGTTGAGATGGAGTAGGGTTTGAACTGGGCTATGGCCCGTCTAGCCCAGGCTTATATTTTATGTTCACCATGTGACCAGCCCAGCTATTTTTTCTTTGTGAAAATGAGCCCAGTTTATTTTTTCTGAAGAATACCCAATCCAGGCCTACTTATTTTTCTACGCCCTGATGGGTTGCAACTCTTTCAAGACGCATGCAAATCTTGAAAGTAATATGAAATGGGTTGTAAATATAAAAACAGATGACAAATTGGCAATTACTTTATAATTTCTGAATTTTTTCACATTTTCAGATTTTTAATCTGGCTTGACATTTCGGTATTAAAATAGTTTGGAACCCACAGAAATATGCAAAATTGGCCCTGGCCAACCAAAAAAACAACTGCAATAAATTGCATAAGAAGTTGCCATGAGCTATATATAAATTATTAAAAAAGAGAGGGAGTGGTCTGACTTGTGGGCCTGTTTAGTTGACGTGTATGCAAGATTTTTTTAGTTATTATATACGTCAACAAATGATTCTAGTAGACGTAACCATTGGATGTCAATCCAACGGCCGTCGTGTTTCTTCAATCTCTGATCTTTTTGCTCCAGCCGCCAAAGCAGCGCTGGCGGGACCGCCTACTCCCGCCTTCCATGGCCGGCTATGCTGCCGTGCAGGCCTCCGCGCCCCCTACTACTCCCACCGCTGGCCAGGGCATCCCTCTACTCACCCACACCCCCTGTTATTCTGCGGCGATGGCAGCCTCACACCGCAGCCGAACCGGTGAACCCTCGTATTCCTCTCCGCGCGGGCTTCCACTACCACGTCTTCCCCAGCTCCGCGTCGTCCCCTTCCTAGGCCTCGCCGTCGTCCACCACCGTGGTGCTCTCGGCGCGGGGTGGTCAATGTGGTCAACAACCGACTTCCATCAGAAGAGTACTATACGTGGAGAGGCTGATAGCTGGGTCCACGGCAGCCGCATGGAAGTGCCTCCTTATTACGCGGAAAATAATTATTCCTCCACCTGACAGCAGGGACCCACCGGACAGGCCACCAGTATTTCGTGAAAAAACATTTCCCCCTGACTGCTGGGACCCACAGGAGGGGCCACCGTATTTCGTGAAAAAATGTTCCCCCGCTGTCAGCTCAGACCCACCAGAAGTGCCTCCTTATTATGCACAAAAAAATGAATACCCCCTGCTAGCTGGGACCCACCTTGGTGGGAGGCTGACTTGTGGGCCTACTAAGTTGACTGGGACGGAGGCCTTTGTCAACTTTAGTCAATATATGAACGATTCTAGCTCCGGTGACCGTACGATGTCCATCCAATGGCTGTAGTGCTTCTTCAACCTCTGGTCTTCTTGCTCCAGCCGCCCAAAGCAGCGCCGGTCGTGCCGCCTGCTCCTGCCGCCCGTGGCCGGCTGTGATGCCGCGGAGGCCTCACCGCCCCCTACTACTCCCACTGCTGGCCAGGCCATCCCTCTACGCACCCACACCCCCTGTTATTCTGTGGCGACGGCAGCCTCACACCACAGCCGAACGAGTGAACCCTCATACTCCTCTACGCGTGGGCATCCACTGCCGCGTCTTCCCCCGCTCCGCGTCGTCCCCTTCCTAGGCCTCGCCGTTGTCCACTGCCCTGGTGCTCTCGGCGCAGCGTGGTCAACGTGGTCAAGGAATGGCTTCCATCGGACGTGGATTGTATGTGGAGAGGCTGACAGTTGGGTCCACGGCCGCAGCAAGGAAGTGCCTCCTTATTACGCGCAAAATAATTATTCCTCCACCTGACAGCGGGGACCCACCAGACGGGCCACCATATTTCGCGAAAAAACGTTTGCCCCTGACTGCTGGGACCCGCCAGCTACATCTTCGCACACAAGGAAGTGCGTCCAAAAAAAATGATTCGGCCCCCTGACTGCTGGGACCCACCAGCTATATCTTCGCACGCAAGGAAGTGCGTTCGAAAAAAAAACGATTCGCCCCCCTGACTGCTGGGACCCACCAGCTACATCTTCGCACGCAAGGAAGTGCGTCCGGGCAAAAAAAACGATTCCCCCCCTGACTGCTGGGACCCAGCAGCTACATCTTCACACGCAAGGAAGTGCGTCCGGGCAAAAAAACAAAACGATTCGCCCCCTAGCTGCTGGGACCCACCAGCTACATCTTCGCAGGCAAGGAAGTGCCTGACAGTTGGGACCCACCTAGTCGAAGCGTACGTAGCGTTGTCATTCTGGTCGCGAACGTGTACGTACATATATACTGGTCGATGTAGAGGCGCGCACATGTCGTAGTAGAGGCGCGTATGTGTCGTAGTAGAGGCGCGCACGTAGCATGTACACATACGTACAGCGGCCAGGGTACAAGAAATAAAATACGGCCATGTATGTACATACGGGCAGGGTCTCGAACGCCTACTCGCGCATACGTACGGCCAGGGCTCGTGGACATGGCTGGGTCGGAACGGAGAAACAACATCGTCGTCGTGTTCATGGGGAGGCCACGAAATGCGTCGTGTTCATGGGGAGGCAATGGAATGCATCGTGTTCATGGGAAGGCAACAGAATGCGTCGTGTTCATCGGGAGGCAACGGAACGCGTGGGAGCCAACCGACTAGGTCGGAACGGAATGCGTGGTCGAGTTCATCGGGAGGGCTTGGACGGAACAGGCAATGGAAACGAGGCCCGTCTTACCGGAAAACGGAGGAAACGGCCTTGTGTTCGACCGACCATGTTCGAAATGGGATCCTGTTCATCGGGAGGGGTCTGGCGTACCGCAAAACGGAGGAAACAGACCTCCTACGGTCGAAACGGGGGTCATGTTGATCGGGAGGGGTGTGGCGTACCGCAAAACGGAGGAAGCAGACTTGTGTTGGAGCACTACGGTGGAAACGGGGGTCCTACTGATCGGGAGGGGTGTGGTGTACCGCAAAACGGGACTCCACGGGATACTGTTAATCTCCACCGTCGACCTCCTCTAGCCTCCACGGGCTCCTGTTCATCCAGCCTCCACTGCGCGCTACTCTACCAGCTACTGTTCAACCACCCCTCCACGGGCACCCCTCCACCGTCTACTGTTCATCTAGCCCTCGACACCACGGGGTCCTGTTCAACCACCCCTCCACAGGCACCCCTCCACCATCTATTGTTCATCCACCCCTCAACACCACGGGGTCCTGTTCATCCAGAGGCAACGCCACCGCTCACTGTTCATCCAAACCCCCCCCCGCAACGCTCACTCTTCATCGAATCGATCGGCTTCAGTTAGCAGCAGTAGCGGAGGAATCGCTCGATCGGGTTCAGTTAACAGCCATCGATCAATCGCTCGGGTTCAGTAACGCGTAGCCTGCAGTGCAATCGCTCGGGTTCAGTTAGAGCCCAACGCCTCGCTCGGGTTCAGTTAGAGCCAACGCCTCGCACACACGCGCGTACGTGTACGAGAGAAACACGCATCGCTCGGCCCCCGACCTCCCACCGTAACCAGGAACTCCCTGAAATTTTCCTCCACCTCGCTTCTACCATGGTTTTTTCCGTCATGGACGGCCCAAAGAATGTCATGCAGCTGCGTCTCCGGCCCTCCCAAGAAGAAAAGCCCATTTTCTGTCATGATTTTTTGAGATAGAAGTAGGAGCCCACCACATCTATGATGATACCGGGTTTTGTCACAATTATCGTCATAGAAGTGTCATATGTACGACAAAATTTTTTTCGTTCGGCCCAAACTGTCACGGATGTGTCTTTTTTTTGTAGTATTCTACCTATCCATCCCTAATCAGAGCATTGCTTCTGATCCCTTGTCTTGGAATTCATAATTCCTTTGCAATTGAGCTTTGATTTAGTCAGTTGTTTCTATAATCTGATCTCCTTGCATTCTTTCTTCCTCTGCTTGAATACTGATGCTCGCATCAAATCCCTTGTGGACCACCAGACCCCCTTTTTCGGATTTTATCCAATAGCATCCTTCATATTCAATAAGCTTGTGAGCCTTTCCTCTAATACATAATGCTTTTGGTAAATTGTATCCTCTGCTTTGTCAAGCATGCTCTACTATCGTGCATGTGTTATTTATTCTTGAAATTTATGATATATGTTCCTAAGATGCCCCGATGGGTTGAACCTATGCCTTCCTTAATCTGTGTGAACTCGAAGGTTATGCCGGTTATACTCTACTGGCTTTTCGTCAGATAAAATTTCAATACTACAGCTTCATCAAGAGCGGTAAGTAAAATGAAAGGTTATGCATTCTAGAAGTGGGAGTCAACCCTCAACCTTTGTGTTCATGCCCACGGACACGGTGTGGAACTTATCATGAAAGCTTCTTGCAAGTATATTTAATCATTTGAATAATTCTTCCGGTATCGTAAATTGGATCCCTTGAAGTTATGGTCCCGACCATATTTCCTCCTTGATCCCATTTACTGGGTAAGTTAAAATTACTTATCCTCTGCAAATCATTTCCCCCGTCCAACCTCTACTCCGATTTACCTTCTAGCATTACACCTAGTACTTGATACTAGGAAGCCTTATACCCCATCACATCATTCCTAGCCTGATCGACTATATTTTTTTATCGTGTCAACTTTTAACTGTGCTACCTGGTCCTTATGCCCGGAGCAACTTCCGACGATGAGCTAAGCTTATGTCGATCTTCCTCATCTTATCTTTTCGCCTTGAACAGCAAGCTTAATTTCGAGTTTGTGTCGTACCCATGGTTCCAATAACCTTTCGCTTCATCATTCCTTTGACTGGATGTCATCGCCAATCGGTTACATCATCATGAAATCTCTCGACTAAGGTGTCGTGATCATCACCAACATTCTAAGCTGTTCTAGGATATCAATCGAATTCAAGATGCGAATTACCATCCTTGCCCCCTTGATGAATTGTTGCTGAGCCCCTGGGCCCCATCCTCATCTTCCCTTGCTGAAATTGTACGACTTATTTTATAAGTTGTTTCCGATGGATCCTTTGTGTATTCGAAGTTTGACCTTTCCCTGAAGACCATGCCAATGCTATCTGTAAGCATGACTGTGGTACTCAAACCTCAACAAGAGCATTGGAAGCGCAATGCTAAGTTTTCTTTATCCAAACACCGTTGTATGGGTAATGTCATGGAATTTCTCTCCCCTTTCCTAAAGGGTTTTCTACAATTATATCCCGTCATGGATATCATGCGCTGCTTGTCCTTGGGAAGGATATACCCCCTGAATTATGTGTTTCAAACACATTTTCCTTTCCATTGTTCTGTTTAATCTAACAATTACATTTTCCTTTCCATTGGTTTGTTTAAACCTTGTTGTGATCTATATTATATAAGCAGTAATATTTCCCTGCTTATGCAAACACCTCGTTGTATCACTCTGTTAGTAAGACCCTGTTACTATTGTTGATGACATTCCGGTAGCCACCGATAGACGAGAACTTCACCTAATGGCCCGCCTTGTTCAACGAGCAGGAAAATGGTTCTCTTCATCCCTCGCCCTTGGTACCAATGTTGTTGTCGACATAACTGACAAGCTACCCTCTGACATGCCTTGCTATCATGACCATGCAAGATGTCATCGCTCCTTCTATTTTAACCCACATGGTGGGCCCATAACCCACAGTTCCACATGATCAAAACCTGACTCTCCTGTACATCCCTGTTTTCAAAAATTGTTCCTCGCACTTGGCTTCGTATGTAAATCACGAGCCACCTTCCAAGAGATCACCAATTCTAGTATCAGACAAAATACTTATTCCCGTCGCTCTGAAACCCTTTCACACTCTGTTTTAGGCCACGAATGATTGCCTACCCGATTGAAGCTTCTTGTTGCACCTTCTTACCTTGCTCTCAATGACTTTCTTGAATTTCAACTTGAGAGATGTCTCTTTGCCACGTTCATTGAGATAGTCCCTAGGTAACTATCTTGTGTTGAGCTCCGTCCTTCCCGAGTCTTTTCCCCTTACTCCACCCCTTAAATCTTGGGACGAGATTTCTTGTAGTGGAGGAGATTTGTAACACCCCCAGTGTCATGCAACAATAATCCCCTGTTAATGGTGACATGTCATCATGTTATTGTTGCTAATATTCACTTGATCCAAATCAAAATTCAAATTCAAATCCAATCTAAAGTCAAAAATTCAAATTGCTCAAACATGAAAACTAAAATGTTCATCATGTGGCAAATATTGTTTTGATAATATGGTAGTGAACTAACCTTTTTCCTAAATGTCTAAGTGCCGAAAACTAGTTAAAACAGTGGCTAAATATTTTTATTTCAATGCTTTTTTAATTTATAAAAATACTAAACTACTTTATTTTTGGTGCCAAGTTAATTATAGCAGTGGCCTAAGTTAAAGTGGTATTTTAGGTGCAAGATTAGTTTTATAAAACTATTTTTGCTTTCTGCATTTAAAAAGAAAATAAAAAGGAAAGGAAGCCCCTGCCTCCCTGGGCCTTGGCCCATCCGGACCAGCTGGCCCATCCTAGGCGGCCCACCTCCCCCGATCACTCTCTTCCTCCCATGTTCAGCCGACCGGGGCTCCTCTCGCGTGTCCCCGCCACACCACCTCGCCGGGGCCGCCCCGAGGGGATAAGGGCAACAGCCGCGCCCCCTCGAGCTCCTCCCCGGTCTCTTCCACCCACTCACCCTCCTGGCTTCCCACTCCTCTTTCCCCCCTTCCCCTAGATCTGCCACGTCGCACCGGCCCAGGCGTAGCCGTCGCCGCGGCCTCACCGTGCGGGTGGCCACCATCGGCCGTCCTCCGTCCGCCTGCGTCCAGGAGATCCCCCCTCGTCCTCGACCACGACGGCCGCGACCACGCCACGGACCTCAGAGCCCCTCTGCCTCGCCGGATCACCACCTTCCTCCGCTTCGGTCATCGCCGTTGCCGTCCACTCCGGCCACCCCCTGCTGCTACTAAGTTTTGTCGGGCCTCCTTGTGCCTTCCCGGTGAGCTTCGACTCCTTCCCCTCTCCGCGCGCATCTCTTCTCCCCCCGTAGTTGCTTCCCCCTATCGTGCACGAGCTCGTCGCCGCGGTGGTGCTCGCCGCCGTGGCCACGGCTCGCAGAGCTCGTGGCCGACCACCCCGTCATGCTCAGCACCTCCTCCTGCACCCACTGCACGCACCCCCTACTCCTCCTGCTCCCCCTGGTGCCGTCCTAGATGGGCCAGTGCTTCCGCCGACGCCGCGAGCTCGTCTCCGGTGAGCTCGTCGCCTCCCGCCTACTGTTGACTGCGGCAATGGATAGGCGCGAGCACCAGTCGCCCATAGAGCCGCTCCGCATGATGAGCCGTGTCCCGAAGCACCATCGCCGTCAAGCGCCCGAAGGCCACCGCCGCCCCTGCTCCACGCCGGTGCAGTTTCCGACGAAACCACCACCACCACCAGCTGCGCCGCTCACTCCCCGTTCGAACGAGCCTAGCCCCATCCCCGAAAACCCCCTATAGACGAATCCCGACGAGGCTGAGTGCCCTCCACCCCGTTTTCATGCTCGTCGGTGTTCTGCCACCGGCCCGCCAACGTGGCTGGCCTGGGGCCTCCCCTGTGACACTGCCGCTATGCCCCACGGGCCCAAGTTGACCTTGTTGACTGGGTCAACTGCTGACTGGGCACTCAGTGACACTGACACGCGGGCCCCCACATAATTAACCTAATTAAAACATTTTCCTAAATATACATAATTAGCTAAACTAATGAGTCACTGATAGGTGGGGTCCAATTGCTAATTAACCTAGATTAGTTAGTTTAATACACTGTTAGACTAACATAGGCTGACATGTGGGTCCCACGGGACCCATAGGTCAGGTTTGACATGGTCAGCGAGTGTCTTGACTGCTGATGTCATCAACATGTCAAGCTGACATCATATTTTCTTTTCTGTTATTTTAAATAATTCCAAAATATGTTTAAAACTTTGAAAATCATAGAAATTATGCCGTAACTCGGATGTAAATGTTTTCTACATGAAAGTTTCTTAGAAAAATGAGACGAACCCGAATACGCGACCCACATACCTGTCAGATGCCTCTAACTATCTAAACATGGAACATTCCCCCTCCGGTCACCTGTTTGACACAGGTCCGGAACCGGGAATACATTCCTTGTTGAATTCCCCCTTCACCTGTGTCGTGCAGCACTACGTTAGAACACTCCTGGCGCTGCGTATTGCCATGTTATGCTTTGTGATGCTTTGTTTGCTCTGTATTTACTGTTTCTCCCACCTCTTCTCTTCGGTAGACCCCGTGGCGGTTGCCGATGCTGTTGTGATTGACTATGTCACTGATGACCCCTCCTTCTTGTCTGAGCAACCAGGCAAGCCCCCCTTTTGATCATCCCTATATCGCCCATTCCATTCTCTCATGCTTGCATTAGATTTTGCTACTATAATTGTTTGCTCCTATTCTGATGCATAGCCTGCTTTTGAATCTGATGTTGTACCTTACCTGCTTATCCTAAACTGCTTAATATAGGTTGGTTAGTGATCCATCAGTGACCCCCACCGTGTCCTTGTTGCCCCTACTTTATCATCAAAGACCCAATCAACGGGATTGAAGACCAGGCCCCGGCACCGCACGTCACTTTCCCTTTTTATTGCACGACTCTGTAGAGTTACCATCGAGTGTCGAGGTTGGAACCTCTTACATCACTCTCGATGAGATCTCTGTAGTGTAGCTATCTGGTCGTCTTCATCGAGGGTGATTTCCTCCATAACCACTTCTGATACGGCTCTGTCGTGCAACCCCTCAAGTGTGAACCTCGAGGGTGGATCCTCTTATGTTCACCTTGATGATTACATTGAGTGGAATTCACCAGGGGTGATTCCTTGGGTTTTCCCCTGGGTGTAAGACACACAGTCACTATGGTTACTATGACTTTACATTGAACCATTTTACTAAAGATGGGTCGGCCCTGAGGGGTACCCGCGCAAGCTTATTTGCGAGTGATGTGGAGTCGGGTTGAACTGGAAGGTGCCCATGAGATTCTTACGAGGCATGGCCGGGCATTCTTAACCCTTGCCGCAAGTCCTCGAGACGGGGCGATGGGGTCACATCTTTCGTGAGTCTCTGCTTGTTACCGTGCGTTCCTAATCCACTATGATTTGGATACTTGATTCGAGGGGCCTCTGGCCTGATAGCACTAACCATCACGTGGGCATAGTATGCGCGTTCTACGTCATATACATCAGTCAAAGCTTAATAGATGCCAGCGACTGAGCGGCGCGCGTCGGGTTGGACTGCGTGAGCACCTTCCTTTTTGAAGGAGGTAGCTAGGTCTGCTCACCGGCCGGCCACGCAACGTGCGGGAGTTCCCGGGGCAATGGCTCATGACCCCTGGGGGCATAGGTTTAGTCCAGCGTGTTTGACCTCTCTATTAAGCCTAGGTCGGGTTGCGGCATATTGTTTGGCCGAGGCTGGGTATGACCCAGGAAAGTGTGTCCGGCCAGAGTTAATCGAGCGTGATGGGTAAGTTGGTGCACCCCTGCAGGGAAGAAAACATCTATCGATAGCCTGTCCTACGGTAATGGACACTTGGAGTTGTATCCCGATCGATACAACTAGAACTGGATACTTGCGATGAGAAATGGATAGTATGGCTCTAGGATTGCTTTCTCACGGGGAGTCGAGAAAGGATCTTTGGTCGAGGTGGATAACACTACTACTACTTTACTTTATGCTACTCTTATCTCTTCTGATGCCGCAAGATGCTTGGAGCTGCTTGAAGATGCTAGTCTTCAATAGGCTAGGCTTTCCCCTTTTCTTCTGGCATTCTGCAGTTCAGTCCACATATACTACCCATTTCATTGACACCGATGCATATGTAGTGTAGATCCTTGCTTGCGTGTACTTTGGATGAGGACTCACTGTTTCTTTGCTTCCCTTTTCCCCCTTTTTTCTTCTTTCCGGTTGACGCAACCAGATGTCGGAGCCCTGGAGCCAGACGACACCACTAACTACTACTACTACCACGAGGGTGCTTACTACTACGTGGAGGCCGCCGCCGACTAGGAGTAGTTAGGAGGCTCCCAGGCAGGAGGCCTTGCCTTTTCGATCAATGTTGCTTTTGTGTTAGCCTTCTTAAGGTGAAACTTGTCTAACTCATGTCTGTACTCAGATATTGTTGCTTTCGCTGACTCTTGTGTATTCGAGCTTATGTATTCGAGCCCTCGAGGCCCCTGGCTTGTAATATAAAGCTTGTATTATTTTTAATTTGTGTCTAGAGTTGTGTTGTGATATCTTCCCGTGAGTCCTTGATCTTGATCGTACACATTTGCGTGTATGATTAGTGTATGATTGAATCGAGGGCGTCACATATGGTTTAGCAAGAAACCGAAGCTGACGTTTCTTAAAGTTTGGGGTTGTGATGCTTATATAAAAAAGCTTCAGCCTGATAAGCTCGGACCCAAATCGGAGAAGTGCGTCTTCATAGGATACCCAAAAGAAACTGTTGGGTACACCTTCTATCACAGATCCGAAGGCAAGATCTTTGTTGCTAAGAATGGATCCTTTCTAGAGAAGGAGTTTCTCTCGAAAGAAGTGAGTGGGAGGAAAGTAGAACTTTATGAGGCAGTTGTACCTTCTCCCGAATTCGAAAATAGTTCATCACAGAAATCAGTTCTAGTGATTCCTACACCAATTAGTGAGGAAGCTAATGATAATGATCATAAACTTCAGATCAAGTTACTACCGAACCTCGTAGGTGAACTAGAGTATGGTCCGCACCAGAGTGGTACGGTAATCCTTTCTGGAAGTCATGTTACTAGACCATGACGAACCTACGAACTATGAGGAAGCGATGATGACCCAGATTCCGCGAAATGGCTTGAGGCCATGAAATCTGAGATGGGATCCATGTATGAGAACAAAGTATGGACTTTGATTGACTTGACCGATGATCGGCGAGCCATTGAGATTAAATGGATCTTCAAGAGGAAGATGCGCACTAATAGTTGTGTTACTATCTACAAAGCTCGAATTGTCAAAAAAGGTTTTCGACAAGTCCAAGGTGTTGAATACGATGAGAGTTTCTCACTTGTAGCGATGCTTAAGTCTGTCCGAATCATGTTAGTAACTGTCACATTTTATGAAATCTAGCAAATGGATGTCAAAACTGCATTCCTTAACGAATTTCTTAAAGAAGAGTTGTATATGATGCAATAAAAAGGTTTTGTCAATCCTAAAAGTGCTAACAAAATATGCAAGCTCCGTCAATCCATATATGGACTGGTGCAAGCATCTCGGAGTTGGAATATACACTTTGATGGGTTGATCAAAGCATATAATTTTATACAGACTTGCAGTGAAGCCTGTATTTACAAGAAAGTGAGTGGGACTACTACAGACTTTCTGATAAGTATATGTGAATGACATATTGTTGATCGCAAATGATGTAGAATTTTCTGGAAATCATAAAGGAGTGTTTGAAAGAAGTTTTTCAAAGAAAGACCTCGGCGAAGCTGCTTACATATGGAGCATCAAGATCTATAGAGATAGATCAAGATGATTGATAAGTTATTTCAATAAGGACATACCTTGAAAAGATTTTGAAATAGTTCAAAATGGAACAATCAAAGAATGAGTTCTTGCCTGTGTTGCAAGGTGTGAAGTTGAGTAAAGACTCAAAACCCGACCATGGCAAAAATTAGAAAGAGAACGAAAAGTCATTCCCTATGCCTCAATCATAGGTTCTATATATTATGCTATGCTGTGTACTAGACCTATTGTGTACCACACTATGAGTTTGGCAAGAGGGTATAATAGTGATCCAGGAGTGGATCACTGGACATCGGTCAAAATTATCCTTAGTGGAATAAGGATATGTTTCTCGGTTATGGAGGTGACAAAAAGTTCGTCATAAAGGGTTACGTCCATGCAAGCTTTGACACTGATCCGGATGACTCTAAGTCTCAATCTGGATACATATTGTAAGTGGGAGAAATTAGCTAGAGTAGCTCCGTGCAGAGCATTGCAGACATAGAAATTTGCAAAATACATACGGATCTGAATGTGGCAGACCCGTTGACTAAACTTCTCTCACAAGCAAAACATGATCACACCTTAGTACTCTTTGGGTGTTAATCACATGGCGATGTGAACTAGATTATTAACTCTAGTAAACCCTTTGGGTATTGGTCATATGGCAATGTGAACTATAGAGTGTTAACTCACATGGCGATGTGAACTAGATTATTGACTCTAGTGCAAGTGGGAGACTGAAGGAAATATGCCCTAGAGGCAATAATAAAGTTGTTATTTATATTTTATTATATCATTATAAATGTTTACTATTCATGCTAGAATTGTATTAATCAAAAACTTAGTACATGTGTGAATACATAGACGAACAAAGTGTCCATAGTATGCCTCTACTTGACTAGCTCGTTAATCAAAGATGGTTAAGTTTCCTGACCATACACATGTGTTGTCATTTGATGAACGGGATCACATCATTATAGAATGATGTGATGGATAAGACACATCCATTAGCTTAGCATTATGATCGTTTAGTTTTATTGCTATTGCTTTCATCATGACTTATACATGTTCCTCTGACTATGAGATTATGCAACTCCCGAATACCGGAGGAACACCTTGTGTGCTATCAAATGTCACAACGTAACTGGGTGATTATAAAGATGCTCTACAGGTGTCTCCAATGGTGTTTCTTGAGTTGGCATAGATCGAAATTAGGATTTGTCACTCTGTAATGTACTAATGAGTTAGTCACTATGAGCCTTGCAAGCAATGTTACTAATGAGTTAGTCATGGGATGATGCATTACGGAACGAGTAAAGAAACTTTCCAGTAACGAGATTAAACTAGGTATGATGATACCGACGATCGAATCTCAGGCAAGTAACATACTGATGACAAAGGGAACAATGTATGTTGTTCTGCAGTTTGACCGATAAAGATCTTCATAAAATATGTAGGAACCAATATGAGCATCCAGGTTCCACCATTGGTTATTGACTGGAGATGTGTCTCGGTCATGTCTACATAGTTCTCGAAGCCGTACAGTCCGCACGCTTAACGTTCGATGACGATTTGTATTATGAGTTATGTGATTTGATGAACCGAAGTTTGTTCGGATTCCCAGATGAGATCACGGACATGACGAGGAGTCTCGAAATGGTCGGGAGGTAAAAATCGATATATTGGAAGGTTATATTCGGACACCGGAATGGTTCCGAAGTGTTTCGGGTATTTTTCGGAGTACCGGGAGGTTAACGGAACCCCCCCCGGGAGAGTAATGGGCCTTAATGGGCTTTAGGGGAAGGAGAGAAGGGCCTCAAGGGTGGCTGCGCGGCCCCTATGGGCTAGTCTAAATTGGACTAGGAGGGGGCGGCGCCCCCCCTCCTTCCTTCTCCCCACTTCCCCCTTCGCTCCTTCTCCTAATTGGAATAGGAAAGGGGGGGCGAATCCTACTTGGACCGGGAGTCCAAGTAGGAGTCCCCCCTCGGCGCACCCCTCTAGGGCCAGACTCCTCTTCCCCTCCTTTATATACGTGGTAGGGGGCACCCCAAAGGCACATCATGTCTTCTCTTAGCCTTGTGTGGTGCCCCCTCCACAGTTACATACCTCAGTCATATCGTCATAGTGCTTAGGCGAAGCCATGCGCCGGTAACTTCATCATCACCGTCGCCACACCGTCATGCTGATGGAACTCTCCCTCGTCCTCAACTGGATCAAGAGATCGAGGGACGTCATCGAGCTGAACGTGTGCTGAACACAGAGGTGTCGTACGTTCGGTGCTTGGATCGGTTGGATCACAAAGCCGTTCGACTACATCAACCGTGTTACTAAATGCTTCCGCTTTCGGTCTACAAGGGTACGTGGACACACTCTCCCCGCTCGTTGCTATGCTTCTCCTAGATAGATCTTGCGTGATCATAGGAATTTTGTTTGAAATGCCACGTTCCCCCACAGTAATAGTAGTAGATGCAGGCAGGAGTCGATCTACTAAGCTTGGACGTGATGCCTATATAATGATCATTGCATGGATATCGTCATGATTATTTGAACTTCTATCAAATGCCCAACAGTAATTTGTTTACCCACCGTTTGCTATTTTTCTCGAGAGAAGCCACTAGTGAAACCTACAGCCCCCGGGTCTCTTTCTCATATTATTTGCCTTTGCGATCTATTTTATTTACCTTTTATTTTCAGATATATTAAACCAAAAATACCTTGCTGCAATTTATTCTTATTTATTTTATTTGGCGTTCGATCTATCAATCTACTACAATTTATTCACGTCCGTTTTGCCAATTTCTGGCACCATTACCTGAAAGGGATTGACAACCCCTTTTAATATGTCGGGTTGCGAGTAGTTGTTATTTGTGTGCAAGCGCCACTTACGTGTTGTTGCTTGGTTCTCCTACTGGTTCGATAACCTCGGTCTCATCACTGAGGTAAATACCTACCGTCGATGTGCTGCATTATTATCAACAACATATTCATCATGAGGCATAAACAAATTTTCAGGGTCATAAGAAGAATCACCCCAATCATGACCATAGCAATAAGTAGTGGACATAACAAAATTAGCATCCCCAAGCTTGGGGTTTTGCATATTATTAGCACAATTGACATTAATAGAATTTATAATAACATCATTGCAATCATGCTTTTCATCTAAGGAGCTTTCATGAATCACTTCATAAATTTCTTCGTCATAATTTTATGATTCACGAATCTCAAGCAAAACTTCATAAAGATAGTCTAGTGCACTCAACTCACTAGTAATTGGTTCATCATGATTGGATCTTTTAAAAAGATTAGCAAGTGGATGGGGATCCATATCAATAGATTTTTAGTAAGCGAAGATGCAAAGAAATTGAAGACACATGGCACACAAGCCAATAAGAGATCTGACGAGAAAACGGCGAACGAAAAAGAGGGCGAATAAAACGGAAATTTTTTGTGAAGTGGGGAAGAGGAAAACGAGAGGCGAATGGAAAATAATGCAATGCGAGGGAGAAGAGTTTATGGTGGGTACTTGGTATGTCTTGACTTGGCGTAGATCTCCCTGGCAACGGCGCCAGAAATCCTTCTTGCTACCTCTTGAGCATGTGTTGGTTTTCCTTTGAAGAGGAAAGGGTGATGCAGCAAAGTAGCGTAAGTATTTCCCTCGGTTTTGAGAACCAAGGTATCAACCCAGTAGGAGACAACACAAAAGTCACCTAGTACTTGCACAAACAATCAAGAACTTTGCAACCAACGTGATGAAGGGGTTATCAATCCCTTCATGGTCACTCGCAAAAGTGAGATCTAATAAAGATAGTAAAGTAAATATTTTTGGTATTTTTGTTGTATAGATTGGAAAGTAAAGATTGCAAAATAGTAAACGAGGTGTGATGTAAATAAAAGAGATACAATATAATAAGAAAGAGACCCGGGGGCCATAGGTTTCACTAGTGGCTTCTCTCAAGATAGCATGTATTACGGTGGGTGAACAAATTACTGCCGAGCAATTGATAGAATGCATAGTTATGAAGATATGTAAGGCAAGGATCATGAATATAGGCATCACGTCCGTGTCAAGTAGATCGAAACACTATTACTCCACACATCGACCGCTACCCAGCATGCATCTGGAGTATTAAGTTCATAAGAACAGAGTAATGCATTAAGCAAGATGACATGATGTAGAGGGATAAACTCAAGCAATATGATATAAACCCATCTTTTTATCCTTGATGGAAACAATACAATACATGCCTTGCTGCCCCTACTATCACTGGGAAAGGACACTGTAAGATTGAACCCAAAGCTAAGCACTTCTCCCATTGCAAGAAACATCAATCAAGTAGGCCAAATTAAACCGATAATTCAAAGAGACTTGCAAAGATACCAAATCATGCATATAAGAATTCAGAGAAGAAGCAAATAATATTCATAGATAATCTTGTTCATAAACCCACAATTCATCGGATCTCGGCAAACACACCGCGAAAGAGTATTACATCAAATAGATCTCCAAGAACATCGATGAGAACTTTGTATTAAGAATCAAAGAGAGAGAAGAAGGAATCTAGCTAATAACTATGGCCCCGAAGGTCTGTGGTAAACTACTCACGCTTCCTCGGAGAGGCAATGGCGTTGATGTAGAAGCCCTTCGTGATCGATTCCCCCTCCGACAGATCGCCGGAAAAGGACCCAAGATGGGATCTCACGGGTATAGAAGGTTGCGGTCGTGGAAAAGTGGTTTTCTGGCTCTCTATGATGTTTCTAGGGTATAAGAGTGTATATAGGTGAAAGATGTATGTCAGTGGAAGTACGAGGGGCCCACGAGGGTGGGTATGCGCCCTCCTGCCGCATGGCTTCCTCGTGGAGTTCCAGACTTCGACTCCAATTCTTCCGGATTGCTTTCAGTCCAAGTGTCGGGGGACTAATCCACGAGCACCTATGGGACCGGCGGACCGAGTCCCTTTCGGTTCGGCAGGGGCGAGGGTCGCATGAAGAGTGGATCGAGGCGAAGCACACGAGCAGTTTACCCAGGTTCGGGCCGCACGGATGCGTAAGACCCTACTCCTGCTTTGTGGTTTGTATTGAGTTCTTGCTCGGGAGCGCGGAGTGCTACAGTACACCCCAGCAGCCAATGAGACCGAGCGTGAGTGTTCTCTTCCTCCCGCCTCCTCTACGTTGCGCATGGGCCTCCATTTATATGCTCAAGGGGTCACCGACAGGTGGCAACGTAGACAAGGGTAAAAATGGAAAGGTGTTGTGGTTGGTACAGCTACCTGCTACAGTGTATCATACCTAACCCTGACGGCAGGGGACCAGGGCATTAAATGCCCGTCTGCGTCGCCTAAATAGTGCAAAAGGGACCGTCAGGGACGCCACCGCTCTCCATGATGGCAATCTTGTCAGTGCCACTTGCCACCGCGCACCGCTGGCTGCACAGCCTCCCGCCACATACGCCTGGAAGGGTCCCAGAGCGACACGTTGGTGGATGTGCTAGAGCGCGGGCATAGAGTGGTGGCTTGCCGCGGCAAGCGCCTTGCCGCGGTTGTTGTCTTGTCGCGTCCGGGAGCTTGTCGCTCACCGGGCCTTGCCGGGACGCGTGGCGCGTCGCAGCAAGTTCCTTGAGATGCCTTGGTCGGCCTTCCCGGCAAGCTCCTCTTGCCGGGGTCTTGTCTCCTTGGCTTGGATACTTTGTCCTTGAATGGCTCCAAAGGAACCACGGAGGACCTTGGCGGTCACCCGGCAAGCCTTGCCGCGGAATGCTGCGACTGCCCGTGCACAAGTTCGGGATACTAGGGTACCCCTACTCTAGTACACCGACAGGAGCCCCCGGGCCTGGGCCATACACGGTGCCGAGCGCTGTTGGGCCAGGCCCAAAACAGGGCACGGGCACGCGCGGCCTGGGTTATGCCGTATCTCTCCCCGTATCCATCGCGCCCTCCCCGAATGGCACGCGTTGAATGCGGCATCGTGGGAGAGATCGTGGGTGGTTTCTTTATTCGGAAAGGCGGAACGTCCGCCCCCTCCCTCTTTATAAGCATGGGAAACAGGGGTAGTTCGCCCATTCGCTGGTTGCTACTCCAATCTCGGAAACCTCCACCGCTCCCTCGTCTTCCCGAAGCTGAAAGAGAGCAGCGCCCCGCCCCCCATCGCCACCAGCACCACCAACGCCGTCGACCTCCTCCACCACTTCCGCCATGGTTCCGAGAGCCGACAAAGGGAAGGTTGTGAAGTCGACCGAGGTGCAGCGGCTTGCGGCGCTGTGAAAGGAGCGGGCAATCTTCCACCCAAGCTCGCCGCGAGGGAGCTGAGGGAGAATTACTACCTCTTCTGGTCGACGGAGACGCGAGCGCATCCGCGCACGAAGGTACTTCCAGCCGCCGCTTGGAAAATGGCTCCAAATGGATATCCTTTCTTCGCCTTGTTCTTCTACTGCGGGCTCTGCCCGCTTTTCTCTGAGTTTTTCTGCGATATTATGAACACCTACGGGTTCCGCCTCCTTGACTTCACCCCCAATGTTGTTCTGACCATGGCAGTTTTTCGCACATCTCTGCGAAAACTTTGTCGGAGTCTATCCCAATCTAGCCCTTTTTCGCCACTTCTTTATGCCCCGAGTAGAGAGAGGAGAGCCTTTATCCGGCGGAATCGCCTGGATCTCAAGGGCCGGGAAGAAGGACACTTATCTGGAGGGAGAGTTCTGTGGCAAGTGGGAGGAATGGAGAGCAGACTGGTGCTGGATTGTCGAGGAGAACCCGCAGCCATTTACCGCCCGGCGCCAAGCCCCAGTAGCACGCGGCAGCGATTGGAGTGACGTGGCCTCGGAAGACGATAGGCTGAAGATTGCTGTCACCTGGATCCAACGCCTCAGGCTTGCCGGGCTCACTGTAGGTGCTGTTGGCGCAGATTTTCTTCGCCGCCGCATCGCCTCGCTGCAGGAACGGAGGAGACCCGCCTGGGAATTCAAGAATGCGGCGGATATCATGAGGCTGCGTCTGGGCCTCAACTTCAACTTCACTGTTCTGGAGCTTAATGCGATGCTCCAGGAGTTGTTCAAGTACGACCCTCAACATCCCGAAGTGTTCAGGTTGCCGAAGGGTGTCGTTCCGCTGTGCAACAACTCCGCGCTCGACCGCATCCATGCAATGATGCCGCTGTGCGATTCGAATGGAATTGTCCCAACTTGGCAAGAGCCTGCAGACGACATCGTGCAGGAGTTCTTTGACGGCTTGGTAGAAGTGCCGGTCCGCTCCGACGAAAAGAATAGCCTCACCCGCGACACCACCGACGCGGAAATGACACGCATCGCCACTAGGCTGGAAGAGGCGGCGGCAGCCGCAGCCGCGGGCGAATTTGGATTCACCATGGAGGAGGCAGAGGCAGCAGAGGCGGCAAGCCGTGCCGAGCGAGAGGAGCTCGTCGGCAAGAAAGAGCTTGTCGGGCATGACGTCAAGTCGAGCGAGCCCGCCGAGGATACGAGTGGCTCGCTGGAGATCAACTCCTCTTCCTCCTCATCTTCAGGCAGCTCGCCGCAAGCAGAGCCTCCATCCCCACCAAGAAGGCGTCTCCGCAAGGCCGGGGATGTAGCGGGGCGGCGGGCGAGTCAACAGTTGTCGCGCCGCGCGACACGCTCCACCGCGGCAAGCACTGTTGCCATGGGAGCACCTCATGCTGTTGCGGCAACTGGAGCGGGGTCCACCCGGACCACCGCTTCTGCTCCTGTCGCTTCTCACGCCGCGGCGACAGCCGGAGCAGGGTCGTCTCAGACCACCGCCACTATTCCCGCCAAGTGGCCAAGGGAAACTACTCCTCCGCCTCCTCGCGCCGGACGTGAGCCGGACTTTGACTTCTCCGCGTTCAGCTCCGACGAGGAAGAAGAAGAGTAAGATTCTCTTGTTGTACTTGTAGTTCTTCAATTCTTGTTGTTTTGTCTTGTATCTCATTTGCTTTACTCTGAACTTACTCCTTTTTAGGACTCTGGCCCAGAGAGCAGCGAAGAGAGCCAAGGTCCCGGTGATTGTCATTGAGGACGAACCCACCGCGACAGCAGGGGGTGCGTTCGAGACAACCTTGCTGGACCCGGCAACTGTTCTCCAGAGCAGCCCCCAGCGTAAGTATATGGTTCGCTTTCCGCTGTTAGGCGCGCATGGATACTCTTTCTTTGCTGACATCTAACCATTGGTTTGTGTAGGAGCAGAGCAGCCCCACCAGGAGCGCCCGGAGGCCGCCTCCGAAATGCCAAGGGAGAGTCCTCTGGCAAGGGAGAGTTCTCCGACAAGGGACAGCACCAGCGTCCCCCCGGCGGCGGAGACTACGACTGCCGAACCCAGTACAGGTAATCTTCTCTTCAAAGCTTCCCTTGGGTTCTTCTTCTTTTTGGGTATTTGCTTGACTTTTCTCACTTTTCCGGCCATCAGACGCATCTGCTGCGGAGCCGATTGAGACCGAGGTTGCTGCCGACGATGCCGCTGCCACTAAAGAAGCAGTCGGTGCTGATGATCCCGCTGGCGACGAGGCCGCCAAAGCTGCCGCCGTAGCAGCTGGCGAGGGGTCTGGCGATCGCACTGACGGCCCTGAGGCCGCAGGAGCGCCAGACGCTATGTCGACCGCCGACCCGTCCACTACTGCCGCAGCGCCAGGCTCCGAAGAGCCCCAGCGAGGCGTCTACTTGAAGGCCGGCGATGGTGTCTTCATCAACCTCCCCTGGGCGTCAAGCTCCAGGGCGCCGGTCGAGGGAGAGAGCTTTGATGGAGAGGTGCTCGCCTCCGCTGGGCTGGCGCTAGTTGATGCACCGAGCAGCAGCAGCAGCGAGCCTGAGAAGGAGCGGCTGCTGCGGAAGCTGTTGTCGCTCTACCGCGCGCGGCAAGCCAAGCTGGAATCCCGCGAGGCGCTTGTCACGAAGGCGGGAGCAGACATCGAGAAGCGTGCGGAGGAGCTCCGGGGTCTCAACCAGGAAGCTCTCCAGTCCCTGGCAGAGGAGCGGGAGCAACTCGCCGAAGAGCAGAAAGGCCTTCTTCCTCGAGAAGGCCGAAGTTGAAGAGCAACAGCGGCTTGCCGCTGAGAAGCTGTCTGCGCAGGAGGGCGAGCTGGTGCAGCGGGAAGTTAACCTCGACAGCCATGAGGAGGAGCTTGCCGCGCGTGAGCAAAAATTCGGCGGAGCCCTTAAGCAAGCAGAGGATGCTGCCGCAGTTGCCGAGGCCGCCAAGAAGGAGCTGGAGACGAAGGTGGCGCAGCTAGAGGCTGATCTCAAGGCGAGTGGTGAAGACCTTGCCGCGCTCAAGCGTGAGCGGGAGAAGGACGCCCACAGCAACTCAGAGCTGCAGGTTCGTCTCGCCGAGAAGGGCAAAGAGCTTAGCACCGCCAAGGACTCCAACACAGATCTTGAGTTGAAGTTGACCACTTTGACCAAGACGCTGGACGGCGCCAGGGAGTAGGAGGTGGCCTTGAAGGAGGAGATCAAGGCCGACAAGGCGCTGCTGGCGAGTGCTGCCGCCGCCCAGAATGGTTTTAGGGAGAATGTGGAGCACTGGACGGAGGGCCTCGTGAAAGCTGCCGCAGATATCGACAGGGAGCTGGCGCAGCTGGGGGTGGAGGATCTCGGGTATCCCTCTGATGAGAACCTCCAACCCAGCGCCAAGCTCACCTTGTTCTTCAAAGGCATGGCGACGGCCCTCCAGCGGCTCCGGGAGAAGATCCCAAAGCAGCTGGCCGACGAGTCGCGCAAGATCTGCATGGGAGCTCTTCAAAAGGTGTTGGTGAAGGTGGCCTTCCGCAACCCGGGCCTCAACCTCACCAACGTCCTCAAGACCCTGCCGCCGGATGCTGATCTAGAGGCGTTCAAGACCCTTGTCGCACCCATTGTGGACAAGGTGAGCGGGATCAAGAGGATTGAGGGCGATCGCATAGACTAGGCCGTCCGTTTTCTTCTTTTCTTGTCGCTGCTGGTCATGTTATGAGAACAATCTGTTAGAGCCGCGACAAGCTACGTTGTAATATAACTCTATTCCAGGTAATGATTGCAATGTTATTCCCTTTACTTGATTCCTCCCTTTGTATGTTTTTGCCCTACGCTTTTAGGGAACTTGCCGGTGCAGGCACCTTAGCCGCGAGCACTGAGTGCGGGACGTCAGCAGCCTGCTGGCGGTGCCGCTACCGACAAGAAACCTTGTCGCAACTAGTCGCAACTCACTTAAGTTGTTGAGCGGACTCGAAACAAAGTAAGGGCGCAACTAGCTACGAGTTGGTTCCTCCGCGCACAGTTTTTCCATAAAAAGTGCGGTCGTTCAAGGGAGATAACTTAAAAATTTTAAAAATCTGATTGCTCAAACTTTGGCAACTTAGCTTTTTTGTTGCTTGCTTCCCGGTAAGGCAAAACTTTCTTGAACGACGCCTGGTCCATACTATTATCTTCTCCTTCCCCCCCCCCCCCCGGCAAACTTGTGGGCGAGGGAACCTTCCTTTCCTTGAGAAAAAAGAAAAAGGAGAAAATAAAGATAAGGAGCCTTACGGCTCGTTATTGCTTACCGGGGAGTAGGTGCTGCACAAAGTGTCAGATCACATATGCAAAAAATAGAAAGCATGAAATTGACAAGATGTGCGGAGCATATGAGCTTTACTTATGCGCGGGGTCTGCGCCCGGCTTTGTACAAAGGATTACATGCAACAGCGGCAAGACTTGTACAAAAGGTGGTTGCCGGAACAGGTTCTGGCAACAGCGCCTTACGGGTAAAACTTACGAAGATGCTCAATGTTCCAGGAATTGCTCACCGGAATGCTATCTTCGGTCTCAAGGCGAACAGCGCCAGGCCTAGTGACTCGTTTCACCCGGTAAGGGCCTTCCCACTTCGGCGTCAACTTGTTGGAATTCTTGGCGGACTGAACACGCCGAAGAACAAGGTCGCCTTCCTCGAGACTTCTGGCGTTAACTTTGCGGCTATGGTAGCGGCGCAAAGCTTGCTGGTAGCGAGCAGCTCGTACAGCAGCCTGAAGATGGTCTTCCTCAAGGAGTAGCGCGTCATCTTGTCGCAGCTGCTCTTGCTCAAGCTCATCATAAGCGAGCACTCGAGGTGACTCGTATACGAGTTTCGTGGGGAGAACTGCCTCTGCTCCATAGACTAGAGCTAAAGGTGTCTGGCCAGTGGCTCGATTTGGCATCGTCCTGATCGGCCAAAGAACCACCGGCAGCTCCTCGATCCAGTTTCTTCCGCACTTGTGCAGCCTGTCAAAAGTCCTGGTCTTGAGCCCACGCAGCACTTCAGCATTTGCCCTCTCCGCTTGACCGTTGCTTCTCGGGTGAGCAACAGAAGCGAAGCAGACCTTGGCGCCAAGATCTTGGACGTACTGCATGAAGGTGCGGCTCGTGAATTGCGTACTGTTGTCGGTGATTATCCTGTTAGGGATCCTGAAGCGGCAAACAATCGACCTGAAGAACTTGACTGCTGACTGTGCTGTCACCTTCCTCACTGCTTCCACTTCCGGCCACTTTGTGAACTTGTCGATTGCAACGTACAAGTACTCAAAGCCCCCGACTGCTCGGGGAAAGGGGCCGAGGATGTCGAGCCCCCAGACCAAAAATGGCCTGGATAAAGGGATCGTCTGAAGATCTTGAGCTGGTTGGTGTATCTGCTTGGAATGGAACTGGCACGCTTCACACTTGGTTACTTGTGCAGTTGCATCCTGGAGGGCTGTCGGCCAAAATAAACCTTGCCGGAATGCTTTGCCGGCAAGTGCTCTTGCGCCAATGTGGTGACCACATATGCCTCCATGTATCTCTGCCAACAGCTTTTGTCTGTCTTCCCGGTGAATACACTTCAATTTCACACCGTTGAGTCTTCTTATGTACAGTGTGTTGTCGACAAACTGGTACATACTTGACTGCCGGGCTACTCTTTCCGCTTCTTCTTGCTCTTCGGGAAGTTCTCCTGTCTGAAGGAAACGGACAATCTGTTGTGTCCATGCTGGAGCTTGTGGCTCGACAACAAGGACTAAAGGAAAATCTGCTACTGCGGGAACATCTGCTTCTATGGCGAGAACCTGCGGCTCTGCCGGAGCTTGACGTTCCCCGGCAAGCTTGCCGGAGCAAAACTTGTCGGGAGCTTCTGCTTCAACGGAACAAACCCTAGGCCTTGCCGAAGCAGACTGCTCCTCAGCGCTCTTGGCGTTGATCTTGGGGACCTTCTTGGCGGCGTCTTCGGGAAGCTCTGCCGAAAAATAGTCACCAGAAATCAACTTCCTCTTCTTGCTCTGTCCAGTTGATGGCGTTACAAACGGTTGAGTCAGCTTGAGCGCAAAGATCCCTGGTTCCACAGGTAACTTAAGTGCGGCGCACTTTGATAGGCCATCGGCAGTGGCTTTCTGAGCTCTTGGAACATGCTCCATCTGTAGGCCGTCAAAGTGCTCTTCTAGCTTTCTCACTTCGTCGATGTAGGCTTCCATCAACGTACTCTGATAGCTCTTGTTCACTTGGCGGACGACAAGCTGCGAGTCACCCCTAACAATGAGCTTCTTGATCCCAAGGTCTGGCGCGATCCTGAGACCGGCAAGCAAGCCTTCATACTCTGCAGTATTGTTTGTTGCTTGCTCCTTGGGAAAGTGCATCTGGACTACGTACTTGAGGTGCTCTCCGGTGGGTGCGACAAGCAACACGCCAGCGTCGGTGCCTTGCAGCGAAAAGGCACCATCAAAGTACATCAGCCACTCTTTGCTTGCTTCCTCGACGGGGATGCTCGTTTCTAGAGTACAGCGGAGGAGATCAGGTTCAAGCCGGCCCCGCCGTCAACTAGCATCTTAGTGACCTTGAGGTTGCGGATAGTTGGTGAAACCAACATCGGCAAGCACCCGACCGCAGTTGTGCGATCAGGGTGATCCTCAATATCAAAGATGATAGGCGTGCTGGACCATTTCAGAAGCTTGCGTGACTCGATAGGTGGTTCCGCCGCATTGACTTCCCGCACCCACTGCTTGAGTTGGCGGTGCGAAGTATGCAGAGAAGCACCGCCGTCAACGCACAAGACCTCTGTGGCTTTCTGGAACTCCTGCTCACTGGTCTCGACACCATCCATGTCTTCTTCGTCGTCGTCATCTTCATCCTTGTCGCGGCCGCGGGGAGGTCTGTCTCCTTGCCGCTGCTTGGCCTTGCCGCGGCGTCCTCCCCGGCCGGCGCGCTTCTTGCCGGATTCTCCAGCGCCTCCTTGGGCCCTCTCCTTGTCGCGTCGCTCGTATTCAGCCTTTTGCTGCTGGACAAGCTGCTTGACCTTCTTGTAGCTCTGGAGGTCATGGCCCTTGGTGCGGTGGATCTTGCAGTACTGCTTGTCGGCGACCGCCACAGTCTGGCAATTGGTGCATGCGGCAATCTCCTTGCCGGAGCTACCAGCTTTGGCTTTCTTGGCGCCACCTTCGTTGCCGGACTGCTCAATGACTAGCACATCTTTGCCTTTCTTCTTCCTGTTGTTCCGCCGCCGGTTTTTCTTTGCCGGGGCAGCATCCTCGCTGTCAGATCCTCCTGCTCCTGTATTCTCTTCGGGGAGTTTCCTCCCTTCCTCAGCACGTGCACACTTGTCGGCCAGGGCATACAGCTCACTGACGTCTCTGATCTTGCACATCGCCATCTCCTCCCGCATCCTGCGGTTACGCACGTTCTGATGGAACACGCTGATGACCGCGGCAGGGTGGACATCTGGGATGTTGTGCTGTACACGGCTGAATCTCTGAATGTACTTGCGCAGGGGCTCTCCTTCCTTCTGGGCGAGCAGATGAAGGTCACTCTCTTGGCCATGAGGTTTGTGGCCGCCTGTAAAGGCGCCGACAAACTGATGGCATAGGTCTGCCCAGGAGGATATGGAGTTGTCCGGCAAGTGCATGAGCCAGGACCTGATGTTGGGCTTGAGCACCAGCGGGAAGTAGTTGACAAGGATCTTGTCGTCCCGCCCCCCGGCAGCCTGCACCGCGCTGGTGTAGATGCTGAGGAACTCCGATGGGTGCGACTTGCCGTCGTACTTCTCTGGTACGTCTGGCTTGAAATTCTTCGTGCTGGGCCACTGGACTTGCCGCAGCTCACGAGTAAACGCAGGGCAACCTACCGCGTACGGCAAGTCGCCAGGTTCCCCTGGCGCATGCATGTCGACAGAGGGCCCAGCGCGCTGGTCCGATTGACGTCGCGCTTCTCTTCAGTGCTCGATGTGAGTACGAGCGTCTTCTTGTTGTCGTTCGTGAAGAACTTGGCGCTGATCGCGACGATCTCGTGGATCTGATGACGCGGTGGAGTCGCTGTCGAGGTGGATCCGGCGAGTCGGCGATCTTGGCCTTCAGGGCGGAGAGTGCACAGTGGTTGCACCCCCACCGGTCTTGTCGCCACCGGCTCGTGCCTGGCTGACTTGCCGCGGCTCCGACGTGCTCGGCTGCCGTTGAGTGTCGCCGTTGGCGAAGCCGATGAGACTCTGAATGGCGGCCCTCCAGTCGTCGATCTTGTCTGCCGTTGGAGGGTAGTCCAGGAGCAGTTGAGCTCGCGCCAAAGCTTCTGCTGTAGTGGCGGGTGGCGGTGGCGAACGGTGCGAAGAGCGGGATATGCTCGGACTTCTAACTATGTTAGAAGGAGCAGTATCCCGTCCAGGCGACCGTGCCTCGCTCGTGCCAGCATGTTGGCGTGCATGCTGGTCTTGAGCACTCCGAGATCCACTAGCTCGATCTTGGTCCAGCAAACGCATGGTACCGTGAGTACCATGACGCTGCCGGTCCCGCGCCTCCTGAGATGGGCGCGGTGCATGTACGGACGCCGAGGTCTTGGAGTGCGCCCGGTCGTTGTGGGAGCCGGCTACGTCGCCGATGGGCAGCGCAGCCTTGTCCTTGGACCTGGCAGCACCGTGAGCTCCCTCGTCGACGCCCGTTCTTCCGTCGGCGTCTGCCCCATCAGCCGTTTGCTCTGGCAGTGGTGGGTTCGGCGCGGACGGAGCAGCCGCCTCCGAAGCCTTCTTCTTCGATGGCATGTTGATGAAGATGATGAAGATCTAGCTCGTGTGAACGCCGGATCTGGTTCACACCACCTCGACCCCCCCTACCTAGCGCGCCAAAGATGTCGGGGAACTAATCCACGAGCACCTATGGGACCGGCGGACCGAGTCCCTTTCGGGTTGGCGGGGGCGAGGGTCGCACGAAGAGCGGATCGAGGCGAAGCACACGAGCAGTTTACCCAGGTTCGGGCCGCACGGATGCGTAAAACCCTACTCCTGCTTTGTGGTTTGTATTGAGTTCTTGCTCGGGAGCGCGGAGTGCTACAGTACACCCCAGCAGCCAATGAGACCGAGCGTGAGTGTTCTCTTCCTCCCGCCTCCTCTACGTTGCGCATGGGCCTCCTTTTATATGCTCAAGGGGTCACCGACAGGTGGCAACGTAGACAAGGGTAAAAATGGAAAGGTGTTGTGGTTGGTACAGCTACCTGCTACAGTGTATCATACCTAACCCTGATGGAAGGGGACCAGGGCATTAAATGCCCGTCTGCGTCGCCTAAATAGTGCAAAAGGGACCGTCAGGGACGCCACCGCTCGCCACGATGGCAATCTTGTCAGTGCTGCTTGCCACCGCGCACCGCTGGCTGCACAGCCTCCCGCCACGTACGCCTGGAAGGGTCCCAGAGCGACACGTTGGTGGATGTGCTGGAGCGCGGGCACAGAGTGGTGGCTTGCCGCGGAAAGCGCCTTGCCGTGGTCGTTGTCTTGTCGCGTCCGGGAGCTTGTCGCTCACCGGGCCTTGCCGGGACGCGTGGCGCATCGCGACAAGTTCCTTGAGATGCCTTGGTCGGCCTTCCCGGCAAGCTCCTCTTGCCGGGGTCTTGTCTCCTTGGCTTGGATACTTTGTCCTTGAATGGCTCCAAAGGAACCACGGAGGACCTTGGCGGTCACCCGGCAAGCCTTGCCGCGGAATGCTGCGACTGCCCGTGCACAAGTTCGGGATACTAGGGTACCCCTACTCTAGTACACCGACACCAAGAAAGATCATCGCGAAGGTTTCATTCCGTTTGGACTACGTTTGGTTTTCCTTTTCTGCAAAACTCTAAAATAGGTAAAAAAAACAGAAACTGGCACTGGGCCTCCGGTTAATAGGTTAGTCCCAAAAATAATATAAAAGAGCATATTAAAGCCCATTAAACATCGAAAACAGATAATATAATACCATGGAACAATCAAAAATTATAGATACGTTGGAGACGTATCAAGCATTCCCAAGCTTAATTCCTGCTCGTCCTCAAGTAGGTAAATGATAAAAACCGATTTTTGAGGTGCAATGCTACCTAACATAATTATCAATGTAATTTTCTTTATTGTGGCATGAATGTCCAGATCTGAAAGATTCAAGACAAAATTTTAATATTGACATAAAAACAATAATACTTCAAGCATATTAACAAAGCAATCATGTCTTCTTAAAATAACATGGCCAAAGAAAGCTATCCCTACAAAATCGTATAGTCTGGCTATGCTCTATCTTCATCACACAAAATATTTAATCATGCACAACCCCGACGACAAGCCAAGCAATTGTTTCATACTTTTGATGTTCTCAAACTTTTTCAATCTTCATGCAATACATGAGTGTGTGCCATGGATATAACACTATAGGTGGAATAGAGGGGTGGTTGTGGATAAGATAGTCTCACATCAACTAGGTGTATCAACGGGCTTTGGAGATGCCCATCAATAGATATCAATGTGAGTGAGTAGGGATTCCCATGCAATGGATGCACTGGAGCTATAATTGTATGAAAGCTCAAAAGAAACTAAGTGGGTGTGCATCCAACTCGCTTGCTCATGAAGACCTAGGGCATTTTGAGGAAGTCCATCATTGGAATATACAAGCCAAGTTCTATAATGAAAGATTCCCACTAGTATATGAAAGTGACAACATAGGAGACTCTCTATCATGAAGATCATGTTGCTACTTTGAAGCACAAGTGTGGAAAAAGGATAGTAGCATTGTCGCTTCTCTCTTTTTCTCTCATTTTTTATTTTCTCTCTTTTTTGGGCCTTATTTTTTTGCGCCATTATTTTTTTTCCTCACATGGGACAATGTTCTAATAATGATGATCATCACACTTCTATTTATTTACAACTCAAAGATTACAACTCGATACTTAGAACAAAAAATATGACTCTATATATGTGCCTCCGGCGGTGTACCGGGATGTGCAATGAATCAAGAGTGACATGTATGAAAAAATTATGACTGGTGCCTTTGCCACAAATACGATGTGAACTACATGATCATGCAATGGAATATGACAATGATGGAGGGTGTCATAATAAACGGAATGGTGGAAAGTTCCATGGAAATATGTCTCGGAATGGCTATGGAAATGCCATAATAGGTAGGTATGGTGGCTGTTTTGAGGAAGGTAAATGGTGGGTATATGGTACCGGCGAAAGTTGCGCGGTACTAGAGAGGCTAGCAATGGTGGAAGGGTGAGACTGTGTATAATCCATGGACTCAACATTAGTCATAAAGAACTCTAATACTTATTGCAAAAATCTACAAGTCATCAAAAACCAAGTACTATGCGCATGCTCCTAGGGGGATAAATTGGTAGGAAAAGACCATCACTCGTCCCCGACCGCCACTCATAAGGAAGACAATCAATAAATAGATCATGCTCCAACTTCATCACATAACGGTTCACCATACGTGCATGCTACGGGAAACACAAACTTTAACACAAGTATCTCTCAAATTCACAACTACTCTACTAGAATGACTCTAATATCACCATCTTCAATCTCAAAACAATCATAAAGAATCAAACTTCTCATAGTATTCGACGCACTTTATATGGAACTTTTTATTATAACCATCTTGGATGCCCATCATATTAGGACTAGTTTTATAGCCAAAGCAAATTACCATGCTGTTCTAAAAGACTCTCAAAATAATATAAGTGAAGCATGTGAGATCAATAATTTCGACAAAATAAAGCCACCACCGTGCTCTAAAAAGATATAAGTGAAGCACTAGAGCAAAATTATCTAGGTCAAAAGATATAAGTGAAGCACATAGAGTATTCTAATAAATTATGATTCATGTGTGTCTCTCCCAAAAGGTCTGTACAAAAAGGATGATTTTGGTAAACTAAAAAGCAAAGACTCAAATAATACAAGATGCTCCAAGCAACACACATATCATGTGGTGAATAAAAATATAGCCTCAAGTAAAGTTACCGATAGACGAAGACGAAAGAGGGGATGCCTTACGGGGCATCCTTTAATTTTACCTTTGGGTGCCTTTGGCATTCCCAATCTTAGGCTCTTTCCACTCCTTATTCCAAAATCCATCAAATCTTTACCCAAAAACTTGAAAACTTCACAACACAAAACTTCAACAGAAAATCTCATGAGCTCCGTTAGTATAAGAAAATAAACCACTACTTTAAGGTACTGTAATGAACTAGTTCTTTATTTATATTGGTGTGAAACCTATTGTAATCCAACTTCTCTACGGTTCATACCCCCCGATACTACTCATAGATTCATCAAAATAAGCAAACAACACACGAAAAATAGAATCTGTCAAAAATAGAACATTCTGTAGCAAACTGGAGATTTCGAATACTTATGTAACTCCAAAAATTCTGAAAAATTAGGACAACCAGGATAAAAGGTATATTGATCTACTGCAGTCATAGTTGGTATTTTTTCGGTCTCTGGTAAAAAACGATAATTATTTTTGTGAGCGCATACTTTCTGTTTTTATCAGGAAGATCAAACAACAATCACCCAAGAAGATCCTAAAGGCTTTACTTGGCACAAACACTAACTAAAACATAAAAACACAATCATAACAGAAGCTAGATGAATTATTTATTACTAAACAGGAGCAAAAAGCAAAAACCAAAAATAAAATTGGGTTGCCTCCCAACAAGCGCTATCGTTTAACGCCCCTAGCTAGGCATAATATTTCAACGATCCTCACATGGAAGATAATAATTGAAACACGAAGAAAGCATCATAAAATGTGAGAAAAATAAGTTTAAGTCTAAAATAATTCCTATGCATACGCATTTTGTAAGAAAACAAATTATGAAGACAAGCGAAAACTAGCATATGCAAGGAAGAAGAATGAAACAATATAAATCTCAACATAACGAGAGGTAATTTAGTAACATGAAAATTTCTATGACCATATTTTCCTCTCTCATAATAATTACATGTAGGATCATATTCAAATTCAACAATATAGATATCATACAAAATTTTCTCTTCATGATCAACATGCACAAAAGTCTTATAATCTTCCAAAATAGTGGGATTAACATCAACTAAAGTCATGACCTCTCCAAACCCACATTTATCAAAGTTTTCATAAGATTGAACACTCCAAATATGTGGGATTATTTTTACCTAAGTTTGACTCTCTTCCAAACCCACTTTCAATACAATTGCAAACATTATTATCAATAGCATATTCATCATGAGGCATAAACAAATTTTCTGGATCATAAGAAGAATCACCCCAATCATGACTATAGCAATAAGTAGTGGACATAGCAAAATTAGCATCCCCAAGCTTGGGTTTTTGCATATTATTAGCAGAATTGACATTAATAGAATTTATAGTAACATCATTGCAATCATGCTTTTCATCTAAGGAGCTATCATGAATCACTTCATAAATTTCTTCATCATAATTTTTTGATTCACGAATCTCAAGCAAAACTTCATAAAGATAGCCTAGTGCACTCAACTCACCAGTAATTGGTTCATCATGATTGGATCTTTTAAAAATATTAGCAAGTGGATGGGGATCCATATCTATAGATTTTTAGCAAGCGAAGATGCAAGCAAATTGAAGACACATGGCACACAAGCCAATAAGAGATCTGACGAGAAAACGGCGAAAGAAAAGGAGGGCGAATAAAACGGAATTTTTTTGTGAAGTGGGGGAGAGGAAAACGAGAGGCGATTGGCAAATAATGCAATGCGAGGGAGAAGAGTTTATGGTGGGTACTTGGTATGTCTTGACTTGGCATAGATCTCCCCGGCAATGGCGCTAGAAATCCATCTTGCTACCTCTTGAGCATGCGTTGGTTTTCCCTTGAAGTGGAAATGGTGATGCAGCAAAGTAGCATAAGTATTTCCCTTAGTTTTGAGAACCAAGGTATAAATCCAGTAGGAGACAACACAAAAGTCACCTAGTACCTGCACAAACAATCAAGAACCTTGCAACCAACGCGATAAAGGGGTTATCAATCCCTTCATGGTCACTCGCAAAAGTGAGATCTAATAAAGATAGTAAAGTAAATATTTTTGGTATTTTTGTTGTGTAGATTGGAAAGTAAAGATTGCAAAATAGTAAATGAGGTGCGATGTAAATAAAAGAGATGCAATATAATAAGAAAGAGACCCGGGGGCCATAGGTTTAACTAGTGGTTTCTCTCAAGATAGCATGTATTACGGTGGGTGAACAAATTACTGCCGAGCAATTGATAGAAAAGTGCATAGTTATGAAGATATCTAAGGCAATGATCATAAATATAGGCATAATGTCCATGTCAAGTAGATCTAAACGATTCTGCATCTACTACTATTAATCCACAGATCGACTAGATAATTCAAAGAGACTTGCAAATATATCAAATCATGCATATAAGAATTCAGAGAAGAACCAAGTAATATTCATAGATAATCTTGTTCGTAAACCCACAATTCATCGGATCTCGGCAAACACACCGCAAAAGAGTATTAAATCAAATAGATCTCGAAGAACATCAAGGAGAACTTTGTATTGAGAATCGAAGAGAGAGAAGAAGCCATCTAGCAAATAACTATGGACCCGAAGGTCCGTGGTAAACTACTCATGCTTCATCAAAGAGGCAATGGTGTTGATGTAGAAGCCCTCCGTGATCGATTCCCTCTCCGGCAGATCGTCAGAAAAGGTGCCAAGATGGGATCTCACGGGTACAGAAGGTTGCGGCGGTAGAAAAGTGGTTTCGTTGCTCTCTCTGATGTTTCTAGGGTATAATAGTATATATAGGCGAAAGAAGTACGATGGTGGAGCTATGAGGGGCCCACGAGGGTGGGGCGCGCCTACCCCCCTGGGCGCGCCCTCCTGCCTTGTGGCTTCCTCGTGGAGTTCCAGATTTCGACTCCAAGTCTTCTGGATTGCTTTCGGTCCAAGAAAAATCATCGCCAAGGTTTCATTCCGTTTGGACTCCATTTGGTATTCCTTTTCTGCAAAACTCTAAAATAGGCAAAAAACCAGAAACTGGCACTGGGCCTCCGGTTAATAGGTTAGTCCCAAAAATAATATAAAAGAGCATATTAAAGCCCATTAAACATCCAAAACAGATAATATAATAGCACCGAACAATAAAAAATTTATATATACGTTGGAGACGTATCAACGGATTAATGGGTCGTTAATGGGTATAAAGGCGATACACTGTTCATTATGGGTCAGTTTCATCTCGGGCCTTTAATGGGCCCAGAGTTACAAAGGGCTCCTATGGGCCAAAAGACGTCATGGGCCATACATGGGCCGGAAGTTACAACGGGTTGGTATCATATTGGACGGCCCAGATGACGCTACCGGGCCAAATTCCGGTAGGCCGTGAGTTAGCGGGTTGTAAATGGGCTATATGCGAACATGTCGTTAACAGGATTTCCGTGGGCTGGCCCGCTACCTTTTGGCCAAGTCAAACGGGCCGGCCTTTTCACTGGAATGGGCCTCTGTTGGGTCGTGCCATGTGTCGAGGAATCATAGGCGCCTTCGGTCCAATGAGTGGATGACATCTGTCCCAACGGTGAGCTGACAGGTGGTTACTCTGTCCATTGAGAATTTTACACGTGGAAAATCCCCATTGGTCCGGGTTGTTAACAGGTTATCGGATCTAAACCAGAACATGATAGCTTAACGGCGACCCGTTACGGTGGATGCCACGTGTCGGTCACCCTTGACGAAAGCACTCCTATGACGTGCAATTTATCGTCATGGAAGTGGACACTTCCGTGATGATAATTTTGGTAATGTCATGAACACTTCTATGATAGCACAGGTATGACTATCTTGATTCTGTCATAAAATCGTCATGGATGTACATGCATGACAGAAAACGTGACCTACTGTGACAAACATGTATCATCACAGAAGTGTATTTTTGTAGTGATATATCTTCTTCTCATCAAGATAAGCGTACTTGAAAGTGTCTGGCAATTGTTTTAATTCAAACACAGGATCACCTTTAGGTGGAGGGGGACCTCCTAGAGTTTCAATAGGCAAATTGTTTTTAAGCAGAGGACGTTTTTCAAAGAAAATCTTATCTATTTCATTTCTTTCATGCATACATAAATCATTTTCATGGTCTAGCAGATATTGTTCTAGTGGATCAGTAGGAGGCACAACAATAGAAGCAAGACCAATTATTTCATCCTTACTAGGCAATTCTGTTTTATGACGTTTTCTACTAAACTTGGAAAAATTAAACTCATGAGACTCATCACCAAAGCTAACACCAATCGTTTGTTTCTCACAATCTATTTTAGCATTGAGGGTGTTCAAGAAAGGTCTACAATAGATAATGGGACAAAAGTCATCTTGTGGGGAACGAAGAACAAGAAAATCTGTATGATATTTTATTTTTCCACAGAAGACTTCAACATCTCTAACAATCCCAATTGGTGATATAGTATCTTTATTAGCAAGTTTAATAGTACCATCTATGTCTTCTATTTCAGCGGGTGCTATGTCATTCATAATTTCATGATATATGGTAAAAGGAATAGCACTCGTGCTAGCACCTATGTCACATAAACCATGATACCAGTGATCTCCTATTTTAACTGAGACAACGGGCATGTAAACAATAGGTCTGTCACTGGTGCACGTCGGTCCTAAACAAACGGTTTAAAACCCCTTTCCACGACGGCATTTGGAACCGTCGCTAAGTAAGTGTATGCGATAGGGTGTCCTTCCCACACGACCCAGAAATCGTCGGGGATAGGCCCTCCTGGGACCCAGGCTGGGGCCGTGTGCGATCGGGCGAGGCATCGAAACCCATTCATTTCCGTAGGTATGTACATCCCACACGGTGAATCCCATAAATTATTTCTGTAGGTATGTACATCCCACACGGTGAATCCCAGAAACCATCTCCGTAGGTATGTACATCGCACACGTGAATCCTAGAAAAACATTTCCGTTCGTATGTATATCACACACGGTGAATCCAAGGAATACGTTTCCATTCTTATGTACATCCCACATAGTCAATCCAGGGAAAACATTTCCATTCGGATGTACATCCACATGGTTTTATGTATACACTCATGTGTGAAAGGTGTAACTAGCACACACGCTCTGCCTTGGTTAACTGTTTGCTTTCATTAACTACATCACACATGATTTTATGAAGAAAACTGTGTGGCATTGGACTATCCATCGCAAGCGCTTTTATTGCTAGAACTGTTTGCAAAGGTCCATGACCGTCTGTTCTATTTTTATTTTTGCCTATAATTTATTATTCTAATTGGAAATTTTGAAATATGAAAAGTGCAATTAAAATTCTTAGCACAATGGTTCAACAATGAATCCATAATTAAAATTGCTAGTACAATATGTTCAGTAATTACAGGATTTGGCAGCAATTGACTATGATGAACCGTAGTATTTAAAGGCGGTAAAGGTGGAGAGACAAGTGTAAATCATTTTGACTACAGACGGTGTTAAAGAAGCGGAATGCCCATAATGTGCCTTCCTGCTTGCCATACGCACGAACCACTTTTGTCCAACCCCTTGTGACGATCGCTCGCCCATCCTTCACCGCCTTCAGGAAGACTTCTAGAGCATTATCATGGTAGCATGAATTATAAACTTTAAGCTTAGTTGCCTCCACCCCGGTCATGTAGTTTGCAAGGTAATCATCGGTAAATAGCTTCGGAAACCACTGAAAAGAGAAAAATATCAGATACTGAGGTCTAATAGAGTAACTTGTTGTGGGCAGGGGGAAAAGGCAACACATTACTTACCATCCTAAAGTTCACTGTTGTCTTCGACAAAGTGTAAATAAAGAGCTTAATTCCAATCACCCGTTTCTTTCGCCTAACAATCTTTCTTACTTTCCTCACTTGACGCGTGTTCATGAATATCTCATTGCCCCATACACAAAAGGGATCGAAGCGTGGATCAGTACCCCTCATATATGTACCTACAAGCAACCAGTAAATGTTAGAGGCTAAACTGAGATTGCACAAAATGATGTAAAATACAACTACTTATGTTCCTAAGTACAAGTATTTTTTTTTTGAGATTTCAATATGAACTACATACGGATGTATATAGAATTATAGATATAGTTTAGATTAGAATCTAGATTCACTCATTTTGCTTCTTACGTAGTCTATATTGGAATCTCTAAAAATACTTATATTTAGGAATAGATGGTGTATAAGACATGGGATGCAGCTAACCTTGATGGCAAACAACAGCATCGCCCATTGTAGCCCTATGTAAGTACATGGAAAGCCAATGTTAACTACAACTGGGTTAACATCCACCAAAAATAGCAAATGGTAATAAAACGGCAGCATCTGTAGTGATATCTTCATTTCGAAAGAGTAGCACGGTAGCAAAGGGACGGGTTAAAAAATGGATACAACTATTAATTGCAATAAGCTTAACAACATCCTAATTCATGTTTTGTAAGTTTGTAGCCATTGAAATACAACTCTTTAAAATAGATACAACTGTTAATTGCAACAGGCTTAATGGCCATTGAAACCAGTATTGATAAAAATGCAATTGGCAGAGTTAAACATCACAGGGCAGGTGCTGCCAGAGCAGATAATGGCCCAATTGTCTATAAAAAGGTAGGGAAAATAGCTCAAATGTGTCCGGCATGTTTACTACAACATGCTTAGTACATCAACAGTACAAAACATAGCCATTAATTGCAACTGGTATTGGTAAGATTGAACTGGTGGGTACATACTTGGTAAATCCTGAGAGGTAGTTGCTGGGGCACTTCATCTTGGCCAGAGCCCACCCAAAGTCAGCGGCGACGGAGGCGAGCTGTTCCTTAGGGTCGAAGCGTTGATCAGTGCCACTGATATGTGTACCTATAGGCAACCAGTAAATGGTAGAAGTTAAACTGGAATTGCACAAATGATGTGAAATACTGTAAGACATGGGATGTAGCTAACCTTGACGGCAAACAATAGCATCGGCCGTTATGACCCTGCGTAAGTACATGGACAAGCATGTTAAGTACGACAGGTTAGCATCCACCAAAAATAGCAAATGGGGCAGCATCTCTAGTATATCTTCATTGCGGAGAGTAGCATGGTAGCAAATAGACAGATTAAAAATGGATATAACTATTAATTGCAACAGGCTTAACAACATCCTAAGTCATGTTTTGTAAGTTTGTAGCCATTGAAATGCAACTGTTTAAAAATGGATTCAACTCTTAATTGCAACATTCTTAATAGACATTGAAACCAGTACTGATAAAAATGCAATTGGCATAGTTAGACATCACAAGGCAGGTGCTGCCAGAGCAGAGAATGGCCCAGATGTCTATAAAAAGGTAGGGATAGTAGCAAAAACGTGTTAGGCATGTTTACTAGAACATGCTTAATACATAGACCATATAGAACATAGCCATTAATTGCAACTGGTATTGGTAAGATTGAACTGGTGATTACATACTTGGTAAGTCCTGAGAGGTAGTTGCTGGGGCACTTCATCTTAGCCAGAGCTCGCCCAAAGTCAGCTACGGCGGAGGCGAGCTATTCCTTTGGGTCGAAGCGTGGATCAGTGCCACTGACATGTGTACCTACAAGCAACCAGTAAATGGGTAGAAGTTAAACTGCAATTGCACAAATTATGTGAAATACTATAAGACATGGGATGCAGCTCACCTTGACGGCAAACAAAAGCATCGGCCGTGATGACCCTGCGTAAGTACATGGGCAGGCATGTTAAGTGCAATAGGGTTAGCATCCACTAAAAATAGCAAATGGGCAGCATCTCTAGTGTTATCCTGAGTCATGTATTTTAAGTTTGTTGCTGGTATTTGTGAAATTGAGCTGGACACGGTAATATTTGAACATCACACAGTGTGTAGTACTGAAATAAACAACACACGAACATGCTTAATACATCAACCGTACAAATCATAGCCGTTGCAAGTGGTATTGGTAAGATTTAGCTGGTCAGATCTTACATGTTAAGTCCTGGGGGTAGTCGCTAGGGGACTTCATCTGGGCCAGAGCCTGCACCATGTCGGCGGTGGTCGAGGAGGCGAGGTGTTCCTCCGGGTCAACACGCACAGCGACCATCACGCCATGGATCGCCATCAGCTCCTGGCAGGGGGGATTTGGAGGCATGAGGATGTTTCACAGTCGCTATTTAAGCAATCAGGCCAGGGACATGATAGAGATCGGTGGGTTACCTGACTGGTTCCGAGCAGAACGTAGATGTGATTGAAGCTATGGTTGCGGTGGCGGCGGTTTGAGATGCCAGTAGGGGGTGGCGCGAGGGAGGGAGATACTGAGGGGAAGGGGATGTGGTTGGAGGAATAAATTCTGAAATCGCGTGCCTAATGAAAATTTCGGTGCGAAATTTGAAACTTGGGCGGGGGAAACACACAACGCAGACGAAGCGCGTAAAATACTCATGTGTGAGAAAAAAGAAATTTGGCAGATCCCGTCTCCAAAAAATGCACATGTGTACTTGATTTTTTTCGGCCAATAGTACGCCTGGTTTATTAGGAAATATCGCACAGGTAACTGACTTATGGGTCATTAACGCAAAAAACGCAGACGGGTACGACATAGAAACCGTGTGTTTTGTGATCTTCTAACGATTAACGCAAAAAATGTACATGGGCACACATGCTAATCAACGCTCAAATCCCTCAAAGGATGCTCTTACCGACATTGTATGTTAATACTACAAACTTAAAGTACTACTGGTAATTTGCTCTAATACTATAAACTTAAACTACTTCTCACATGCTGCCATCAGGGCATGCTGGCCAGACGTCGGCATTCTCCTTCCCGGCCTTGTAGGCGTCAGCCCACCGTGCTTCGATCTCCGCCAAGCTCTCCTCACCACAGCGTGCGGCCTCTTTTTCTTGTGGAGGTGGGACTCTCTTTTCTTGACTTATTTCTGTCTTTTGCGCTCCTTTTGTGCGGCTTTAGCCGCCTCTAGATCCACCACCCATTCAGCCATGGCAGCCTCAAAGTCCGCCCATGTAACTGTCTGGCCGCCAGCGGCGATGAACTCGGCACGGCGAGATGACATCGCTTCCTTACCATGTCCGCGGTCGCGGGCGGCGAGGAAGGCGGCGCGGCAGGATGCCATCGCTTCCTTACCAGTTACTGTGCGCTGCAATGCCATGGACGATACCTGGAGAGAGCTCTGAGACGGAGGTGCCGGGCAGCCGTACAATGCGGTGGTATTCAAGAGCTCAACCACAAACAACAACAGAAATTTGGCTTCCCTTACAATTTTTCTCGTTCATTATCGCACATGGTTCATCTCCGTCGCTTCGGGAAACAGTGTGCGCTGAGCCTATTGTGTGTTAGGTTATGATTGGCCGGAACCCCAGCCACGGGGATCGCGCGTGTGCACCATTGGATGCGCCGCGATCGAATGGCAATCCACGTCCCTCACATCACACCTGTGCACCTGTAGCTGGATTGGATTTATATGCGCTAAATGCCTAGAAAATGCACATAATCCCCTAAATAAGGTAAATGAGCCCGGAAAAAATGCCAAATTTGAACATGCTGATTTGCAGGGTGTATGTTTGTCATAGAAAAAAACTCCAGGGCAAAGAACGAAGAAAATTTGGATTCCCCTTCAATCTTGAGGATTTCCCTTTCGAAAGCATGGAACTTCCTCGGTGATGGTTCGATTTATGAAGGGCGTGCATGACAACATAAACCAAACCTTCTCAAATTTTTACCAAAGTATGGTGAGGTCATACCATGGCACCATGCCAGGCGTCATGTTTTCAAGCATTTATTTCATTTTTTATAGTTGAAAACCCAACAAACAGATATTTGTGGTTGACTATTGCCACATATTTCATCTAAATATCTGTCCATTCCTTGTAAAAGGCATGAGAATTTACTAAATGGCACGAGCATGGTTTTCTAGGCCGTTCTTGTGGACCATTTCATGCATTGATTGTTTTAACTTGAATTATGCGCATTAATGCCTAGGAAATGCACATAATCCCCTAAATATGGCAAATGAACCCGGAAAAGTGCCAAATTTGAACAAAATGATTTGCAAGTTGTATGTTCATCGTAGAAAACACTCGTGGACAAAGGACAAAGGAAATTTGGACCCCCCCTTCAATCTTCGTGATTTCCCCCTTCAAACCATGAAACTTTGTCAGTGATGGTTCGATTTATGAAAGGCGCGCATCACGACATAAGGAAAACATTCTCCAATTTTTACCAGGGCATGGTGAGGCCATACCATGGCACCAAGCCAGGCGTCATGTTTTCCAACCATGTGTTTCATTTTTTGTATAGTTGTTAACCGAGTAAACGACGCGTTTATGGTTGACTATTGCCACACCTTTCCTTGAAATATCTGTCCATTCCTTGTAAAAGGCATGAGAATGTGCTAAATAACACGAGCATGGTTTTCTAGACCGTTCTTGTGCACCTTTTCATGCACCAAATGTTCGAATTTGAATTATGTCCATTAATGCCTAGAAAATGCACATAATCCCCTAAATATTGTAAATGAGCCCAGGAAAATGTCAAATTTGAACATGTTGTATTTGAGGCGGTATGTTGATCGTTGGAAAAAAACTGAATAGCAACTTAGAATGGCAATTAGGACTCCCCTTCAATCTTGGGGATTTTCCCTCTCGAAAGCATGGAACTTCCTCGGTGATGGTTCGATTTTTGAAGGGCGTGCATGATGACATAAGCCAAACCTTCTCAATTTTTTACCAGGGCATGGTGAGGTCATACCATGCCACCATGCTAGGCTCATTTTCTGAAAGGCGCGCATCATGACATAAGGAAAAAATTCTCCAATTTTTACCAGGGGCATGGTGAGGCCATCCCATGGCACCACACCAGGTGTTCTGTTTTCCAACCATGTGTTTCATTTTTTGTATAGCATGAGCATGGTTTTCCAGGCCATTCTTGTGCACCTTTTCATGCACCGATTGTTCGAATTTGAATTATGTGCATAATTAATGCCTAGAAAATGCACACAATCCCCTAAATATGGTAAATGAGTTCGGAAAAATGTCAAATTTGAACACGTTCCATTTGAGGCGGTATGTTGATCATTGGAAAAAAATCTAAAAGACAAACTAGGACGGAAATTTGGATTCCCCTTCAATATTGGTGATTTCCCTCTCGAAAGCATTGAACTTCCTCGGTGATGGTTCGATTTATGAAGGGCGTGCATGATGACATAAATCAAACCTTCTCAGCTTTAAACCAGGGCACGGTGAGGCCATACCATGGCACCATGCCAGCCGTCATGTTTTTCAAGCACATATTTCATTGTTTAATAGTTGATAACCCAGTAAATGACACGGCTGAATCCATTGAAATCTCTGCCCATTCCTTGTAAAAGGCTTGAGAAATTACTAAATACCACGAGTATGGTTTTTCCAGACCGTTCTTGTCCACCCTTTCAGGCACCAATTGTTTGAATTTGAATTACGTGAATTAATGCCTACAAAATGCACATAATCCCCTAAATATTGTAAATAAACCCGGAAAAGTGTCAAATCTGAACACAGTGATTAGCAGGGTTTATGTTCATCGTTGAAAAAAACTCCTGGATGAAAGACAAAGGAAATTTGGATTCCCATTCAATCTTGGTGATTTACTATCGGATACGGTTCATCTCCGTCGCCTCTGCGAAGCATGTGTGTTCACTCACACATGCAAAAGGAAAAGAAAACCCTCGCCCACTTCGTCCCCACTCACTCGCCGTGGACTCCTATGCAACTCTGCACCCTAAGCTCGACAGCTGTTGGCGGCGGCCGTAGGTCGCGCTCCAAACGGCACCGGATTTCACCTCCATTGCTTTCCGCCGCCTATCTGCACCGACATTCTAGACTCTGGTCGACAGGGGTTTTCTGCGGGATAGGACCGGGGGTTTTTCTCATGGAGAAGGTAATCAACTTAATTAGTGAAATATTCACTCATCTCTTATCGCAGTCCGTCCGTCGTTGTTAATCAACCAACGGAAATCGTTGTGGAATCATTTTTGTTCTAGCTGATTCATGGGTGTTCATTCATGTGTGCACAGTGCGAGCACAAATCAGGCAACTGTGGTCATGGCCAGTCGGAAACGAAGTTCTATCTCACCATTCCGGATGACTTCAGGGAGCACTCGGTATGTTCAATCTCAACCTACCACGGTCGGCATGGCCTAAATTTGTGAACATATACCTTTTGTTGCTACATTATCTATATATTTGCATCAAATCTTTGTTACATTATCTATTTTTAATTCTATATTTTTGTACTTTGCTTGCATCTATATATGGGTATGTTCTATCAGTTACTCCCATATTTGCATCTTGCTTGGTTATTTCAATATATCTAATTTACGATCTTAATTTTCATTTCAGCAGTACATCCCTTGCTTTGCAAGAACAGGAGTAGAAGGAAATCTTGGGCTTTACTTTGCTGATGACTCCCAGGATGTCATATTGACAACACAACATGGGTTTACAATGACGGTTAGCGTAAAACTTAATAAATATGGTCACTCCTATTTTAATGCGGACCTTTGGAAAAAAAATGTCTAAGTGTTATGAACTGAAAGCTGGAAATAAAATTCTAGTGCGTGCACCATAGCCTGGTCTAATTAACATGGATGTTTACTTCCCCAACGTCATCAGCCGATCAAAGTATGATCGGGGTTAGTGTCCTTTCAACTTTCTCCATGATGTCATATTACTATTTAAGCAACCAATTGATCACTATTTAAGCAACCAATTGTGATATCATATTCTGACTCTGTTCCTAGGCAGTAACAAATTCTGTTTACCAATTTATGCGCACTATATATTCTTCTACCATGTTCTGAATAAATAATACATTTCCACCTTTTAAGCAGGATATGTTAATGTTGGATGCATAGTGAACGATCTGTATGTTACTAAGCATACCAAATTTCACTGGAAGGACTTGAAGCATGTCATAAACTTTGTTGATAATCCGACATAGATAGCATAGTGTATGAACACTGGATTTTGGATGGGATTAATTAGACCTATGGTGCACACACTGAACAAGAACAATTGTCTACACAAATCGCTGGTAAAAAGTCTTATTTTAATGTTGATGCTCATAAACTATATATATCTTCAGCGATATGTTACAATTGTTTTTTATTCTACATGTCAACAGAAATTGCCCCTGTAGCCGTTCCTGGATCGATTTCCCGGCGTGGTCGAATTACACTTGTGCCTGCTAAAATGCCAAAGTGATTGCAAGGTACTGCATTTCCTGCAAAAATGGAACCATTCAAATTAACAATTCTTGCTTCTCGTGGCAATGCATCCATATTGGAAAATTGGAGACACTGTTCTACTCCTACTCTACCAAGGCACATGAGGGCTCTTCCTTTTCATTGACGAGATGCCGAGTCGCCGTGATCAAGCTGCTTCCAGTGGATAGCTGTGGTTGTTGGCCCTCAGCCTCTTTAAAATGTGCTAGCTGTTACTATATATGTTAAGTATGTAGATATGGACCATATGGTTGTTGGCCCTTAGCCTCTTAAGCTGCCCTCCAATGCGCAGGCTCACCAAGAAGCGTGTGAGCTTTACGCTGCGCAGGCTCACTGGGAGGCAAGCTCTTTGACTTCCTTGGCCGTCCGCCTTCCTCTCCATTAATGGCGCCCGAGCCATTGTTTAATACAGGCATCCTTATTGTTCCCCCCTCCCCCCCCCACAGACCTCCACCGCCATGGTGCAGAATGATCATATGCCACTAGTCTTCAAGTTTGGTGAAATCGACTCCGAGCCAGAGGAGATAGAAAATAAGTAGGAATGGGGCCTCATGGACATTGCCCGGAATGAGCTGACCATGGTTGTTGCTGCCCCCGCTCCCGTCCCAGCTCCCATACATGCGCCCGTGCCAGCGACCATCCCTGTAGCATTGACAGGCTGGTCGCCGAGCACTATCGCAGAGCTGGAAGCCGCGGGCGTCAACGAGGTCTCCACGGACCCGCACGAGCTCATGTACATGCCAGCGCCAGCGCCCGTGCCCGCCCCTCCACCCACTATGCCGTTGGCCCCTGTGCGTTTGGTTGCATCCGCCGCGCCCGTGCGCGCCCCTCTACCCACCGCGGCGTCGGTCCCCGTGCGTTTGGCTACACCGGCCGCGCCCGTGCATGTGCCCATGCCTGTGTGTGCCCCCTGAGGGAGTCCTGGATTAGGGGGTGTTCGGATAGCTGAACTATACCTTCAGCCGGACTCCTAGACTATGAAGATACAAGATTGAAGACTCCGTCCCGTGTCCAGAAGGGACTTTCCTTGGCGTGGAAGGCAAGCTTGGCGATACGGATGTTCAGATCTCCTACCATTGTAACCGACTCTATGTAACCCTAACCCTCTCCGGTGTCTATATAAACCGGAGGGTTTTAGTCCGTAGGACAACATACACATCAACAATCATACCAAAGGCTAGCTTCTAGGGTTTAGCCTCTCTGATCTCGCGGTAGATCTACTCTTGTACTACCCATATCATCAATATTAATCAAGCAGGACGTAGGGTTTTACCTCCATCGGGAGGGCCCGAACCTGGGTAAAACTTCGTGTCCCTTGCCTCATGTTACCATCCGGCCTAGACGCACAGTTCGGGACCCCCTACCCGAGATCCGCCGTTTTTGACACCGACATAGGTGCTTTCATTGAGAGTTCCTCTGTGCCGTCGCCGTCAGGCCCGATGGCTCCTACGATCTTCAATGGCGATGCAGTCTAGGGTGAGACCTTCCTCCCCGGACAGATCTTCGTCTTTGGCGGCTTCGCACTGCGGGCCAATTCACTTGGCCATCTAGAGCAGATCAAAAGCTACGCCCCTGGCCGTCAGGTCAGATTCGGAAATTTAAACTACACGGCTGACATCCGCGGGGACTTGATCTTCGACGAACTCGAACCACCGCCGAGCGCGTCGCACTGTCATGACGAGCATGATCTAGCTCTGCCGCCGAACAGTGCCCTGGAGGCCGCACCCGCGTCGGCTCCGACCCTTAGTTCGGAGCCAGCCGCGCCGATCGAGGATGGGCAGTTGGATGCCACCTCGGGGGCTGTGATCCCAACGGCGGTTGAGCCAAACACCAGCCCCGTACTCTACGAGACTCGTGACTCCATGAAGCCGGATTCTTCTCCGGACTCTGAACCCTCCGCGCCCCTGCCGATCGAATCCGATTGGGCACCGATCATGGAGTTCACGGCCGTGGACGTCTTTTAGCACTCGCCTTTCAGCGATATCGTGAAGTCACTGAAGTCTCTCTCTTTATCAGGAGAGCCCTGGCCGGACTACGGTCAGCAAGGTTGGAGTACGGACAATGAAGAAATTCAAAGCCCACCCACCACCCACTTTGTAGCCACTGTCGACGATTTAACCGACATGCTCGACTTTGACTCCGAAGACATCGACGGTATGGACGCCGATGAAGGAGACAATGAAGAACCAGCGCCTGTTGGGCCCTGGAACGCCACCTCGTCATATGACGTATACACGGTGGACGCACCAAAAGATGACGACGAGGAGCGGAAGGACGCACCGAAGGCATGTTCCCTCGAAAAGCAGTCAAAACAGCGACGCAAGCGCCGCCCCAAATCCCGCCTCGACAGAAATAGCGATCATACAGACCCAGCGCTGGAGCAGGGCGAACCGCTGCCAGACAACGGCAATCCGGATATCCAAACCAAACAAACAAATCCTATCAGGGATAATGGTCTGGACGACATAACGCCGGACAGGCACCCGGAGCATCAGAATGCCCGCGAAAGGCTCGTTGCCACCGCAAGGAGCCTTAAAAAGCAGAAGCGAAGGCTCAAGGTCGCGCAAAACAAACTCCAATTCAGATGGAGTGAAATACTTAATACAGCAGCAATGTACGGTGACGATCGCCCCTCAAATAGCTACCCAAAGCGGAAGCTGCTACCCGAATTCGATGAGGAGGCCTCCAACCCCCCACCACCAAATATCAAAGCAACCACCTGGTCGGATAGACGACCCCTCTATCAACACAGAACGGCATACAATGCCGCTCACAATACAACACGCGACCCACGCGAGGGCTCGCACCCAAAGGACGGCGCAACAAGATCCATCTATGGACCACGCAAGCGCGCCCCAGCATACAATGCAACACAACAAGCATCAGAACAACGCGGTACACCCAGTTACAGGGGTGCCGCACACCCCCTATGTTTCACCGATGAGGTGCTGGACCATGAATTTCCAGAGGGATTCAAGCCCATAAACATAGAGGCATACGATGGGACAACAGACCCTGGGGTTTGGATTGAGGACTATATCCTTCATATCCATATGGCTCGAGGAGATGATCTCCACGCCATCAAATACTTACCCCTCAAGCTCAAAGGGCCATCGCGTCACTGGCTCAAAGGCCTCCCCGAAAGCTCCATTGGAAGTTGGGAAGAGCACGAAGACGCCTTTCGGGCAAATTTTCAAGGAACTTATGTCCAACCTCCAGATGCGGACGATTTGAGTCATATAACTCAACAGCCCGGAGAGTCAGCCCGAAAGCTTTGGAACAGGTTCTCACTAAAAAGAACCAGATTGTCGACTGTCCGGACGCCGAAGCCTTGGCAGCTTTCAAGCATAGCGTCCGTGACGAATGGCTCGCGAGACACCTCGGCCAAAATAAGCCGAGAATGATGGCCGCATTAACAAACCTCATGACCCGCTTTTGCGCGGGTGAGGATAGCTGGCTAGCCAGATGCAGCACCAGTGGCCCTAGTACATCTAAAGCTAGAGATGGAAACGGGAAATCACGGTGCAACAGCAATAGCAAACGCCGGAATAAAGAAGACAACACGAAGGGCACGGCAGTAAATGCCGGATTCAAAAGCTCCCGGCCAGGTCAAAAGCCGCCCACTAAAGGCACTAGGGATGAACCGTCCAGCCTCAACAAAATTCTGGACCAGGTATGTCAGATACATAGTACCCCTAGCAAGCCCGCTAATCATACCCACAGAGAATGTTGGGTCTTCAAGTAGTCCGGCAAGCTCAACGCCGTACACAAGGGGTGACGGTGTCCTGGACTAGGGGGTACTCACCACGTCGTCTCCCAATCTATTAGATTGGGCCGAGGCCCCCATGGCCGTATACTCATGGGCCAGTTCGGACAGTTGCCGCATACAAGGAAGATTCCACAAAGACTTGGCGATCAAGACAAGGACTTCTCCCCACCGGCGTATTCGGCTAGGACTCTTGTTAACCTAAGCCTCTGGTGCATTATATGAACCAGGGCCAGGCTAGTCGATAGAATATACAACTTCATCATACAACAATCATACCTTAGGCTAGCTTTTAGGGTTTAACCTCCCTGATCTCGTGGTAGATCTACTCTGTACTACCCATATCATCAATATTAATCAAGCAGGACGTAGGGTTTTACCTCCATCAAGAGGGCCCGAACCTGGGTAAAACATTGTGTCCCTTGTCTCCTGTTACCATCCGGCCTAGACGCACAGTTCGGGACCACCTACCCGAGATCCGCCGGTTTTGACACCGACATTGGTGCTTTCATTGAGAGTTCCGCTGTGTGATCGACAAAAGGATCGATGGCTCGCTTGCAGATCAACAGCGACTTCGGCATCTTCGTCACCAGATCGAGTGGTCACCTTGGTTCGACCAAGAACTGCGCCCCGTGTTTGGATCACCATGTTCGGATGAGGTCCTTCATCAACACCAACTCCGATCTCTACCAAGATCACAGAGGAATCATCTATGGAGCTTGGGGGCTCAACGTCAACATTGCCCTCAAGCGGCCGTGCTGTTTTTTTTGGACAGCGAACTCGTATCTGCCGCCACCTCCTCCTCGAGTATCGCTTTGACGATCGCTTTGGTGAAATTGTGCGAAATTGAGTCTATAACAACCATGGAAAATTTCGTTGAGTTCCGATGGAGGAATCTCTGGTAATCCACAATATACCGGAGCCCTGTCAAATCTGGATGGGAATTTGGATGAGTTTAGGGCGTGGTGTCCAGCTTATAGCTCGAATGTCCTTTGGAAGATCCAACCGTTGATCGGCTGTGGAATTCCTATATCTACCACCTCTCAAAATTTCAGCTCGATCCGACCGACCAAACTCCGGGAACCTTCCAATTAGTGCATCACTTTTCGGATCTGTTTTCTGCGTGAAAACGAATCCGACCCGAGTTCATCTTTTTTATGGACAGGATTTCGGACACCCCTTTTGAAGGAAGTTTTGTATGGGGTATTGTGTTTTGTTCCCGAACACACCCCACTAACTTTAAGATCTTTTGAACATGATCTTCAACATCATGCTGGTGTTAAAGCAGTCCAGCAATATTACTCCACAGCTGCTGTTGAGGATATTACTACTGGGTGTAAACCGGCCTATCTGGGCCGGGTTAACTTCGTCAGTAGTAAAGTAAGTTAAAGCCCAAGAAGACAGAGGAGGGCTCAAGGCCCATGGTCGGCTCAAGGCCTGCGGCCGTAAACTGGCGTTAGTAGTTAACCTGTATTGTAAGTTAGGAATAAGAAAAGACCAAACCAGACACATCTATTAGCCGGTATTGGGACTCTGTAAGCCGACGAGAGTCACCCGTGTATATAAGGGGACGACCCGGCGGTGGTTCAAGGACAACAGACAACAACTCGAGACATAGGCGAAGCTTGTTTGCTCCCTAGTCATCGAAACCCCATCAATTCCATCACAACTAGACGTAGGCTTTTACCTTCATCGAAGGGGCCAAACTAGTATAAACTCTCTTGCGTCCTTGTGTCCGCTTTAACCCCTTCAAGCTAACCCGTCGTGATGGCTCCACGACTAAGTCCTTTCTCTAGGACATCTGCCGTGACAAAACTACGACAGTTGGCGCCCACCGTGGGGCCATCGCACGATGGTTTCCGGTTCTTGGAGGGCCGCTTTGAAGGACTCGAGGACTACACTGTAGGCCGGATGACTAAGAGTCGTCGTGGCAAACTCTACATCGACGACGCAGGCTGGGGTCCCGAGGCCGGCTCAATTGAGTACGGGTACCGGGTCCCCTTTGGTAGCATTCACATTTTCATTGGCAAGATCGGTGAACCGGGCCCTGAGCCGGACATCTGCACCAACCTCGTCGAGATGGCTCAGCGTGCGCAATCCGCCCGGGTTAATGCGGCCATGAAGCATGCGTTCGTGGGAGTCATCCATGGAGGAAGTTATGAGGACGGATCGGAATTTCGCGGGGCGACTGTCATTTGTTCTGGTGACGAATCTTCGACCGGAGAAACCGAATCTCTTTATCAGCTACAAGATGGCCGGATTGGGAGCTGTTTCGATGGCGACAGTATTTCGGACCCCTCTGATCTGCCCAACCGGGTTGGAATATTCATGGCCGGAACACAAGCAGCGCTTCATTCTTCGACAGCTGCGGCAGCGATCTCCGGTTCAGCAGCAGCGACGGCTACCGGGGCAGGAGGCCCTGTGCGCCCGCCGACTTAGGTTCTATCAGAACTATTTGATGCGTTGGCTGTGCTTATGGCGGAAGTCAATCCGCCAGATCAAGACGTTCACAGCACGGAGATTGCAAAGGTAAAGGAACAGATCACCCAGGCCAAGGCAGATCTGGCGTCTGAGGACACCAGGATGGCCGCAGAGCGGGCCTCTTTAGACGCACAGGCCTACAGGCTTATGTTGGATCAGAGCGCGTCGCATGAAGTCATGAGGAGGAAGTACCGATCCCGCTTACCTCCGGTTTTCGAGGCCAGAGACCTTTTCAACACTCCAGGACCAAGAGCCGACAATCTGTTGGAGGGGAACCGGGCAGAAGCCCCTGGGACCGGTGCACCGGTTCAGCCTCGTCAGATGGACCCGCCTCGTCAAAACACCATTATACCTCAGGATGCTTTAACACCTCCGGGTCACTACTCCAACCCAATGGACAATCTCGTTGCCGCTGCTGCACGGCTGGAGGCCATTCCAATTGAAGGTGACTCGCCGTAGGCAGTAGAGATGCGACGGGTCAAGGAACTTCCGAGGACAGTTTTGGCCCAACAGGAAGCGTACTCGTACAGCCGCGACCGGATCCACTCGACCCCCCGTCCAAACCGAAGCTATAGCAGACATATGGATGAACCAGCAGTGTCGAGTAATGAACGACGTGGAGCACCCCGTGGCAACAATCTGACGGGTGGTGCTGATGACGCTTAGGAAGTGGTGAACCGGTCCCGAGCGCGCAGGGAGGCCGAGTTAGCCGCACAGCATCAGGCTCGGCAGCTCACGCCGGTTCGTCCAACCATCTCGATCGAACCTGGTGTTACTTCTAGTTCTTTGGGGGTGCCTTGCCCTATCCCCGCTTTACGCAATGTGCGCCTGCCCAAGGATTTCAATGGCCCGCACAAGGTACCAAAATACACGGCGGATCAACCTCCAGAGACATGGGTGGAGAGCTATGAGATGGCCATGGAGATGCTTGATGTGGATGACACGGCGTGTGTGAAATACTTCACCATGATGCTTGAAGGAACGGCCCTTACTTGGTTAAAAAGCTTGCCAGCTAATTCTATCAGTTCATGGGCCCAATTACGAGCCTGGTTTATCAGCAATTTCAAGGATACCTGTAAACAGCCTATGTCGATAGTGGACTTAGCTGCATGCATCCAGGAGGAAGGAGAATCAACGACTCATTGGGTGCGCTGGGTTTCACAAGTGTTGCACTCCTCAGACCGCATCAACGCTGACACCGCAGTATTAACCCTAGAAGGCAATTGCCGGTTGGGGCCCCTGAAGTTGAAATTGGGACGGATGAAGCGTCATTGCACCGACATGGGGACCCTCATGGCCGCTTTGGTGAAATATGCTGATTCTGATAGTACCAAGGATCCCGAATCTGATGATGACAAGACAGGGAAAGGGAAGAAGAACAGCAGCTCCAAAGGTCAGCATCATCACTGGGTAGGCAATGGCGGAGGAGGCAAGTGTAAAGCGGATGGTAACATGGATTTTGTGGCTCATACCAAAGCACAGGACAATGGCCAGCGATGCAAGGGTAGGCCGAAAAATCGTAATGGAGCACCCAACCCTAACCCAAACCGCCTAAACTATCTGCTAAGCCAGCCCAGTCCAAGACATGGGATGAAGGAGGCACCAGCAAACCACCTTTGGAAGGATTGCTTTATTATGCAGGAGTTCAAGAATTCTAATAATTTCCGGTATGATCACGAATCTGGCGGTGGCTCAGGATACGGGCCGGGTTACGGTGGAGGAAGTTCCGGTTCAGGATTTAATGGTAATCCGGGCGGACATAATGGTCAAAATAGTCAGAACAACCTGGGTGGTTACAACCAATAGCAGCAACAGTCAGGTTACTAGAGCAACCCAAAGCAGTTGAGTAGTGGCAGTACCATGTCTTCACCACTAGCTTGGACAAGCGAGACCGGAAGGTTCAGAGGCGGGCAGTCAACTCTGTTGAACCGGCCATACCCCGTTATCTACATTGGTCTAAGGCCGATAATCCGGGTCAGTTGGCTCTGGTGGTGGCGCCTCAGGTGGGAGGTTATAAGTTCACCAAGGTGCTCATGGATGGAGGGAGCAGCATTAACATCCTGTACTATGAGACCTTACGTCGTATGGGACTAACAGATAAGAATCTCAAACTGTCTAATACAATATTCCACGGTTTAGTGCCTGGAAGATCAGCATATCCCGTTGGTAAGATAGCTCTGGAAGTGGCCTTTGGGGATGATCATGATTCTAGGTCGGAGACATTGACGTTTGAAGTGGTGAAAATCCAAAGTCCATATCATGCCCTGTTTGGGCGACCGGCATACGCCAAGTTTATGGCTCGGCCCTGTTATGTGTATTCGCAGCTCAAGATGCCGGGTCAGAAGGGGACAATAACGGTTCACGGAAGCCGCAAAATCGCTTTGGAATGCGAGGAAGGAGATGCGGCTTATGCAGAGTCGGTTTGTGCCACCGAGGAGTTGAAGTACTATAAAGACAATGTTGATCCGGCAGACATGACTCCGTCGAAGAAGCCAACTACGGAGCATGATCCGGCCCTGAAGTTCAAATCGGCAGCAGAAACTAAGCTTGTTGACTTCGTACCTGGCGATTCGTCCAAGCAGTTCAGCATCAGTGCCAACTTGGATCTGAAATAGGAAAGCGCGCTCATCGAGTTCATCCATGAGAATCGGGACATTTTTGCATGGAAGCCCTCTGACATGCCAGGTGTACCGAGGCAACTCGCTGAGCACACACTTAATGTGGATCCTAAATATAAACCGGTGAAATAGTTCCTCCGCCGGTTTAACGAAGAAAGACGCAAGGCGATTGGAGAAGAGGTAGCCAGGCTCTTAGCAGCTGGCTTTATTGTTGAAGTTTTTCACCCTGAGTGGCTTGCCAATCCGGTGCTGGTCCTCAAGAAAAACGGCACCTGGCGCATGTGTGTGGATTACACAGATCTTAATAAAGCTTGTCCAGCAGATCCTTTTGCCCTCCCCCGTATTGATCAAATTATTGATGCTACGGTGGGTTGTGAGCGTTTAAGTATTTTGGATGCGTATTCTGGCTATCATCAGATCAAAATGGCAGTTAAGGACCAGGAGAAGACAGCATTTATAACTCCCTTTGGAGCCTTCTGCTATGTGTCTATGCCCTTCGGGCTCAAGAGTGCCCAGGCAACTTACCAATGGTGTGTACAAAATTGTCTTCACAAGCAGATTGGTCGTAATGTACATGCTTACATGGATGATATCGTGGTTAAATCCAGGGAGAAGGAGACTCTGATTGATGATATGAAGGAAACCTTTGATAACCTGAGAACATACAAGATGATGCTTAATCCGGACAAGTGTGTCTTTGGTGTACCGGTAGGCAAGCTATTGGGTTTTCTAGTGTCCAACAGGGGAATTGAGGCTAATCCGGAGAAGATCACGGCTATCACCTCCCTGGCTAAACCGAAGTGTATCAACGATGTTCAATGCCTGGCAGGCCGGATTGCTGCGCTAAGCCAGTTTATCAGTCGCCTGGGTGAGAAGGCAACCCCTTTGTATCAGATGTTGAAAAAGACGGATCAGTTTGTCTAGAGTTCTGCTGCTGAGGAAGCATTTGAGGACTTAAAGCGGCAATTGGCCAATCCGCCTGTGCTCGCCGCTCCCATTGACAAGGAGCCGTTACTGCTATATGCTGCTGCTAATGTTCGGGCGGTCAGCGTAGCTATTGTGGTGGAGTGAAAGGAAGCAGGTAAGGAGCATCCGGTTCAATGTCCGGTCTATTATATCAGCGAGGTGCTCATTGAGTCCAAGCAAAGGTATCCACATTGGCAGAAGCTGGTGTATGGAGTATTTATGGCAAGCCGGAAGCTTAAACAATATTTCCAAGGGCACTCAATTACGGTGGTCAGTTCTGCTCCTTTGGGAGATATCATCCAGAATCGGGAAGCAGCTGGCCGGATTGCAAAGTGGTCCATAGAGCTGGGGCCGTACGGTTTAAAGTATGTGCCTCGGACAGCAGTTAAGTCTCAAGCACTTGTTGATTTCATTAATGATTGGACGGAAATGCAAGCACCTGAAGAAAAGCCAGATCATACATATTGGACCATCCATTTTGACGGATCCAGGCAGTTGGAAGGCTCGGGGGCTGGAGTCGTATTAACTTCCCCACGAGGTGATAAGTTTTGTTATGTTCTCCGTTTAATGTTCCCTTGTACTAACAATGTAGCTGAGTATGAAGCCTTGCTCCATGGTCTCCGGATGGCTAAGGAGATGAATCTAAGTCGAGTTAAGTGCTTCGGTGAATCGGACTGTGTGGCTCAGCAAGTGTCTGGCACTTGGGACTCCAAGGACCCACTCATGGCAGCATATCGTCGTGAGGTGGATACTATCGCAGGTTATTTCAAAGGCTATCAGGTGGACCACGTGGACCGGCGGAAAAATGAAGCGACAGACTCTTTAAGTCGGCTGGGCTCTCAGCGCAAACCGGTCCCACCCAATGTTTTTCTGGATGTGCTACACAACCCGTCTGTAAAGATCCCTGGTGAAGAGGATTTGGCTATTCCTGATCCGGAGGCCCAATTGGTGGCGGCTCTTCATGTTATTCTAGATTGGACGCTTCCTTACCTGGCGGACAAGAACCGGGGTGAGTTGCTAGAGGATGAGATTCTAGCCCGGCAGATAATCCGGCGATCCAAGTCCATGGCTATCATCAACAGCGAGTTGCATCATTGCAGTATATCAGGAGCTTTTCAACGCTGCGTGTCTCCTGAAGAAGGCTGTGAAATTTTGCGTGAGATCCACGAAGGAGATTGTGGTCACCAAGCCGGTTCAAAGTCTCTAGTGGCTAAAGCGTTTCGCCATGGTTTTTATTGGTTAACTGCTCATGCTGATGCGGAGGATCTGGTCAGACGATGTGATGGTTGCCAAAGGTTTTCATACCGGCTCAAGAATTGAGAATGATTCCAATTACTTGGTCGTTTGCGACTTGGGGGCTGGATATGGTTGGGCCTTTCAAAAGGTCCAATGATAAGAAGACCCCCCTCCTGGTGGCGGTTGACAAGTTTACAAAGTGGGTGGAGGCAGAACCTGTTAGCAAGTGTGATGCGGCCATGGCGGTTCAGTTCATCAAAAAGGTGATTTTCCGGTTTGGCTTTCCGCACAGTATTATCACAGATAATGGTACCAATTTGTCCAAAGGTGCTATTAAGGAGTTCTGTGAATGGGAGTACATCCGGCTCGACGTTTCATCAGTGGCACATCCACAGTCCAATGGTCAAGCAGAAAGAGCTAATCAAGAGATCTTGAGAGGCATCAAGCCCCGGCTCATGGTTCCTTTGCAGAGAACGCCGGGTTGTTGGGTAGAAGAATTACCATTTGTGTTATGGAGCATCAATACAACACCCAACAGATCAACAGGATACACACCATTCTTCATGGTTTATGGAGCGGAGGCGGTTCTCCCCAGTGATATCCGTCATGATTCACCTCGTGTCACGGCTTATATTGAAGCGGACAACGAGACAGCATGGCAAGATGCTTTGGACCGGTTGGATGATGAGCGTGACATCGCAGCCGCCCGATCGGCGATTTACCAGCAGGATCTTCGTCGTTATCACAGTCGCCGGGTCAGAACCAGAACCTTTCAGGAAGGAGATTTGGTGCTTCGGCTCATCCAAGATCAGACTAATATGCATAAGCTATCCCCACCTTGGGAGGGGCCTTTCGTGGTCAGCAAGAATCTGCACAATGGGTCATACTATCTGATCGATATTTGAGAGCATAAGGACTCACGTACATCAGAGGAGGAGACTAACAGGCCGTGGAATATAGCTCAACTTCGGCCTTACTATACCTGAGCCATTGGCTATACTTATGTACATATTACGACAATGTATATATTATGATTAAATATAATAAACCGGAACCTCAGCTAAAGCGGGGTATCTGTTCTTTTACATCATGTGAGGTTACACGGAGTTGCTCTAAAGCGGCCTCCGGTTTACCCCTTGAGTTCGCTTTGCTAAAAGCATCGTGTTATATCACTTGGAGGATTGGTCGTGTCCGAACCAATACCATGCCTCTTGATAGGCGAGAGCCACCAGATCACTTGGGGACTTGGTCATGTCTGAACAAGTCATGCCTCTTGATCGACCTAAGGCCACAGAATCACTTGGGGGCTTGGTCGAACCCGAACCATGACCATGCCATTTGGTCGGCATAAATGCCACGGTTTCATTTGGGGACCTGGCTGACTAGAACCATAGTTACACCTAACGGGAGCTTGGTCGTGTTTGTCCATGGTAACGCCATTTGATCAGTTTAAATAAACCTTTTTTGGCAAACGGTTTTGTCGTTGCTTTTGCTTCACACTTTTCTTTGAAGGGGGGTTTTTGCTTTCCATTGTGTTTTTTAAACCGACAAAGTTTTTTAACCAATCAATTGATGGAACACAGTTCACGTCAATCCGGAGACTATTTGTCCGATTTGATCCTTGTTGTCAACATCCTCTTATGGAGTAACACGGTGTTTATTATAACCCGGCATGGTTTACATGGTAAACCGGCGTCATATATATATACAGGAGCTGTTATCTCCTCCAACAGTGTGGGTTTGCAAAACTCCGCTTCAAGATTGGCCAAGCCAACTTCACGCTCAATGATGGCAGGTATTATGTATCTCAAAAATTTGATCATATACTTCAAATTTTGTTTTGATTTCATATATGCAGACATCATATTCCGCCTGATGGTACAACCGCGGTGGCACTTGATGAATTTTTCATTTCAGAAAGTGTTTTGGAAAGTTCATTACCATAGGAAGAACAAATTATGCACGAAGGCATATCAACATCAAAGGTATCAGCTAGCCTATTACAAGGTAACATGGTGCCCATAATAATATAATTGTTTTTCGCAAAGGAGAGGCAGTTTAAAACTGGCTTCTGGTTCAAGTTTGGTCACCAGCCTGGCCTGATGGTTGTGGGTCATCCTGCGCCGCTTCAGCCTCCGTTTCTCTACCCAGTGGCTGGAAATCCACAGTTGTCCAGTCGATTCCCATTAATGCTTGAAAAACAGCTTCATCTTGGATCAGCAATGACGGGTCAATATCGGGAGCGTAAGTATGCTTACGGATTGGAGGGATCAGATTTTCCGATTCATGGATTGGTGCAGCTATTCGCTTGTTCTGACTGTCATATTAGGCTTGATAATGAGACAAGTCTGCTTCCTCAGCCAGTTGACAAGCTAGCGGACGTACCTCCCAGTTTATTGCTCGCAGATCCGCTTCGCCAAATTCTGACCCATCTTCCTTCAAGCTGGGATAGCCCTGAGCCGCTTCAATAGGATCAAAATCCGGCACCCAGGCTTTTGCCCGGATTAAGGCATTGATTGCACTGGTTCGAGCAGCAGATTTCTTCAGCTCTTCAACCCGGGAAGAAAGCACCGACAGTTTCATCAGAGTATCTTGAATCAAAGTGGGCGCCGGTTTGTTATGAGATGCAGTACAGATGATCCGCTGGGCACCTGTATACAATTGTTCAACCAATGTATAGGAGGCTTTTAGTTTCTTCCGCACATCTGACCCCAAGTGACCAATGCGTGTCCCTGAAATACCATAAAGGGTTAATAAACCGGCTTACCAAAGGCAAACTGGCTTACCAAAGATAGCAGTAGTCATGGCATGCATGTGCCGCTTTATGCTGGTCAGTTCATCCGTCACTGGTTTTAGTGCAGCCTCGGCATCCTCTGCTCGTTGGATCAAAGCGGACTTTTCAGTGGCCCGATCCGCCCGCTTCTTCTTGAAGCTCTCCTTAAGCTGTTCCATGGTGCTTAAAGCGCTGGCCAATTCCTCTTTTGCTTTGGAGGTTTCAGCCTATTGGGTTTTCAGGTTTTCTTGGAGATCGGTGACTTGGTTTTCTTTCATCTTCAGCTCCGCCTGCATGCATACAGATATATGCTTCAACAAATCGGTATAAGGATTCAAGTACCAATCACATAACAAGTTATGCACTTAGCACATGGGGGCTAATGCATATTCGGTCTTCATCTTTCAATTGCTTACAAAGTCCCAAGATCAATACAAGTATTCAACTTGGCACTTGGGGGCTAATGGCTATTTGCTTGTATATATTCTGATGCGGCGATTTCAATTACTTAAAGTACTGGTTTAACTACGTTAAGTTGAACCGGCCCTTGGGGGCTACATCAGCGAATTTCAAAGCATCAAGATTTATATTGATAAGTCCCGATTTGAAAGAATATTACAAACCGGCCCTTGGGGGCTAGGAGAGTCAGCACGAATGGAAGCATACAAGCAGGAAGGAGCATATGGAAGTTACCTCATATTTCTCTTTCATCATATTAACCAGATCGGCTTCATAGTCGCGACTGGTATACAACCGGTTCAGATAGCCGGAATGGATATCTTGGGCGTTCAGAGCAGCATAAGTCGTCAGATCAGCGTTCCACTTGCCTTTGCCTAAGGCAGCAAATTCTTCCTTGGCAGAATGTTTGGATAAAGCGATAGGATTGCTTGGATCAGTATGGCCAGTGCTAGTAATGTCAACCTCATCATCCTGGGTACCGCCAGTTTGCACTGGGGTTGTTGGCTTGTTAGTAGGTTTTGCTGGACCGGTGGAACTTTCAATCCGGATGGAACCCGTGGGCTGATTGATAGGACCTGAGGCATTAGTAGGTCTCTCTTCAGCAATAAGATCATCGTCCTGCTGAGGTGGATCATTGGGTATATCCTCAGGAATAGCCGCTTCAAGATTGGGTGTCTTTCCTGGTTCAAGAATGACATCTTCTTTGGCCGCTTTGTCCAGGTGGGCCTTCTTGCTTGGCCTAGGTTTGGCCCTAAGAAGAATAACAAAATCAAATACAACATATGTTCTAAGGCAATGTACTGCAAACATCACAATAAGTATAGCTTACCCAAGCACCGTTTTGAGCGTTGGGAGCTGAGTAGCCGATGGCTCGCCAGAAGATGAGTGGGAAGTAACCTTGTAATCGGAGTCAGACCAATTAATAGGTTGACCAAAGCAGCCCGCTTTAGGACAAGCACTGACAAGGAAATTAGAGACCTCTGAATGGCATTTCCGAACCGGACTGTTCGGTAAACTGGCGGAGGTAACTACCTGGCCGCTGTGCCGGGTGGTGCGACGAGCTTCGTGTTGTTGGGTCTTCATAAGAAGTTTAGGATCCAAATAAGCAAGAGGATGAGAAAATTTAACTTTCTGGTTTGCCTGACGGATTTTTTGTGAAGGCAAAGTTTCTGAATCAGAAGAGAGAATAATTACCTCTGCAACATCCGCGTGGATGGCTTCGGCATCATCCTGACAAATATCATCATCAATAAGACGCATGAAAAATAAACCAAGTGAGTCAAGCTCTACCTCAAAGTCCAGATTATCCACCTCATCATCAAGGGCCGGATTAGAAGATGCAGTGGTTCTTTTCCTGTGGGCAGTCTTCTTCACAGCTTTAGTCTTTTGCCGGGTTGCTCTTTCCGGTTTGTCTGGTTTTTCTGGTTTCTCCTGGGGTAGTTTTTTGCTCCAAAACGGATCATTGCCTTGATTATGCAGACACTGATATTAAAAACAATGACCAGACATATCAATAACAGATTCAGCAAAGAGAAAAATCAAAGTCTTACAGCTGGCGATTTGTTTGTGGCACAGAAGGGAAGCAGGCCGGTTCTAGCGCAGACGTGTTCAGGTTCATTCAGTATCTTATGCACATCCTCTGTGATTTCTTCATCGGAGAGTTGGAGTTTTGAATGTCGCAGTGGGTCATCAACACTGTCAGTATACTCGTACATCAAACCGGAGCACTGACTAAGGGGCAGTATGCTCCATGATATCCAACAGCGAGCGAGATCAACCCCTGTTAAACCGTTGGCCATAAAGGCTCTGAGCTTTGACAGCTGGGGAGCATATTTGCTTCTCTCCTGGGCAGTCAATCTTTGAGGAAAAGGGTGTGTATTGCTGAGCTGCTCCGAACGAAAGCCAGGCAAGGGATTCTCACCAGCAGGGGAGGTATCTTTGTAGTAGAACCATGTCTGATTCCACTCCTTGGGGTGACTGTGCAGCTTGGCGTGAGGGTATGTGACCTCTTTCCTTTTCTGAATCGCCATGCCACCCAACTCCGTATTAGAGCCATCAGTAAACTCAGTACGGCGGTTTAGATGGAAAAGGTCTCTGAACAATTCCACTGTGGGCTCCTCTTGAAAGAACACCTCACAGAGCACTTGGAAGTGGCACATATTTGTAACAGAGTTGGGGCCAGTGTCTTGCGGATGGAGTTGGAAATCGGCTAAAACATCCCGGTAAAATTTAGAACCGGGCGGCTTAAAGCCCCGGGCTAAGTGATCTACGAAAACAACAACCTCTCCTTCTCGAGGTGTGGGAGGGCATTCTTTGCCAGGAGCCCTCCAATGGATGGTATCTTTGCTGCCTAAAGCACCAATCAGGACTAAATCGTCCAGTTGATCCTCTGTGACGTGAGAAGGAACCCAATTGCACTCAAATACTTGCTTGGCCATGATGGAATCTACAAGGTAGAAGATCCCGGTTCAAAAATGCATTTGATCAAGGTACGTTGGTATGGGCACTGTTAAACCGGAGACAGAACTATCTGAACCGGAGTTTCATGAAAGCAACCAACATCTGGCGGTTCAACAAGGGGACTAATGGCATATACCGGTTTGGAAAATTTTCTATAAGGTTAAACCGCCTGATCTAAGCATTGAAAAGCTAAGATTGCGGATGGACAAATACGCACAAACAGGTTTCACAAGATTTCTTTATAGCATTGGATCTGAAGGAAGTTCAGAGAAGAGATAAATACTTAGAGGTTCAAAGGAGCAGTACCGAACCAATGAGCAAAACGTTCATATAGACCCATGGTTTGAGATGCATAAGTACAGGCGAAGGTCAAACAACTATCATTGACAGAATAAAGATTTGCGGATTCATCTACAGATCTATTGTATGAGCAAGAGGCAGATGATGAACACTAAAGAACTGCGAAACCCTAGGCCAGATCTGCGGGGGAAAAGATAGAAGATTTACCGGAGCTGAGGAAGATGCGGAAGGTTGCCGCGATGTTCTGGTGCGCTCCGGTTGATGCAGCGGCCAAGGATGAGGCAGAGGTCGAAGGCGGCGGCGGAGCTCCAAGGCTGGCGACGCGAGGAAGATGAAGAAGGCACGGAAGGAGAAAAGAAATGACCCTTCGGTCCTATTTATAAGGCGAAAGAACATGAGTCAGGCGTGACAATCAAGGGGCCACAAAACGGAGCTTTCGCGTCGATTTTCGCTGATCTATTAAACAAAGAAGCATAATGGATAGCCTTGTTATGACAGGTGACGTCACTCCGGTTTACAGCAATCAGAGAAGATGACATCATGGCGGTTTTCCAATTTATAAGAAGATGTTGAAGATGAAGCTTTTATTAAAGGATTGACATGAACCCGTTCAAATCAATCTGGGGCCTAATGTTGGGGATATTACTACTAGGCGTAAACCGGCCTATCTGAGCCGGGTTAACTTCGTCAGTAGTTAAGTAAGTTAAAGCCCAAGAAGACAGAGGAGGGCTCAATGCCCATGGTCGGCTCAAGGCATGCAGCCGTAAACCGGCGTTAGTAGTTAACATGTATTGTAAGTTAGGAATAAGAAGAGACCAAACCGAACACATGTATGAGCCGGTATTGGGACTCCGTAAGCCGACGGGAGTCACCCGTGTATATAAGGGGACGACCCGGCGGCGGTTCAAGGACAACAGACAACAACTCGAGACATAGGCGAAGCTTGTTTGCTCCCTAGTCATCGAAACCCCATCAATTCCATCACAACTAGACGTAGGCTTTTACCTTCATAGAAGGGGCCGAACTAGTATAAACTCTCTTGCGTCCTTGTGTCCGCTTTAACCCCTTCAAGCTAACCCGTCGCGATGGCTCCACGACTAAGTCCTTTCTCTAGGATATCTGCCGTGACAAAACCACGACAGCTACCGACCTGCGCTAGACACGTTGTCACTTTAGCCGAAGTCAACTTCTTCAGATCATCATCTCGGCAAGCCGAACAAGAGTCCGGCATCGCGAAGGATAAATCATCATCAACATCGCCGCCCCACGGATTACACGTTGCGGGAATACCGGCATCGCCGTCGCTTCATCAAGCCGGCATCGACCACGTCACGACCTGCATCGACAGGGCCGCACTATTGCTTCTTCAAGCTGGTGTCCATCACGCCGACCTACTTCGACATCTCGGCTGGACCGGGGGCTTCGCCATCTCTTCATCAACCTACTCCGGACACTTCGGCGTCACTAGCCGACCAGCTCCATCACGCTAGCTGGACCGAGGGCTTTGCCTCGGTGAGCCAACCTTTACCAGCATTGCCATGCCGTCGTTTTATCGCCTATCAGGCAATGGGTGTGCGGAGCAAGTCCCAATTTTGGGAATCGCCTTCCTTCGGATTGCTACAACAAATAAACCAGGTGCTATTAATCCTAGCATTTTTTTTCTTGTTTGGGTTCATTTTTCCCAAGTAATTATTACTCTGGTTTGTCCATGATATGTACACAGGTCTATCAAATGATGACCGCATTAATGACGGTCGCGTGGTGGTTTGATCAGTTTCGGTACATAGTCCGGCGAGCGCCGCATCCGGAGCTCGGACCGACCTGTGAACTCAGGCTTTGCCACGCCTTTACTACATCACGCCGACGCCCTGCATCGACATTGACTTTGGAGCCAAGCCATATTTCTTCTATTCCTCACTTTGCATAAATTATTTATTATGCAACATTTCTTTAATTATCATTATTACTATTATCTCCGGTTTGCACTATTTTTTGTGCACAGGAAAATGATCCGGGGACTTCGGCGTCACTCTGCCGGTCTGCATTGACCGTGCTATGTCACCACTTCGTCGTGTCGAGCTCTCCGCTCCACCACCTCGGGACCGGCTTGGGGGATGGAACCTTGCCCCGCATCAAGCTCGGACTGCATCATCAATACCGAACACATTAACCAGCTAAGTCGCTTTCATGCTCGAAGCTTTAATTTCTAACTTGTGTTCGGTTCGACCAAGCATTATACTTTTTTGGAAAAAAGTTGCTTGTAAAAGTTTTCGTTGTCCAAACTTTGTTTGTGACACACAAATTCAAGGACCCAGTTCACTTGGGGGCTTCCTTTATGAAGCTTTTCCTCTTGCATGTGATTATACTTGTACGACTTCATTCCTTGTTCGTGTATTATGCCACAATATGCACCATATTGACTTAAGTGATTTGCAAGCTGGGTTGCCTCGCTCCTGTGTTTACCCCTACGTTCCCGATTGTTCGGCTAGGGAGTAAAGGGAGCACCTCTGCAATTGTCACGATCGGGTCACCCGAGCCGGACCTCAGACTGGGTGAAGCCGAAAGCTAGCACTCCTATAGTTTTCAATGATGGTCGGCACACAACGGAACTCATGAGTACAAAAAATCTATTGCACAAGTCTCATAATAACAATGAGCACCGAAGAAAGGTATCGGTGGGGGTACTATTTTGTTCGAAGATGCTTCTTACACTTCACGGTAATATAGCATAAGTTCCCTGTGCGCGTTTTGTCTGTTATAGCCTTATGGCCTGATTGCCTGGTTATTGGAAACACCGTCGATATTCTCGACCGATGGAGTACACAACACTTTTCGGTCCTTGACCGAAGAGGGAGAAGCCGACGGTCGGTTAAGACGCGTTTAAAGTTCGGTTGAACATAGATATGATATAAGTACTTCAGTACATGCAATCATTCTTCTACCCAAGTCACTTGGGGGCTCTTAAGTTTATTTGAGTCATTTTATAATAAGTGTTCTTCTTCTTAGTCGTTGCAAAGTTTTATTATTATTTATCACTCCTTTTTTCGACACGAGTGTGCGGTCACTAGCCGGGGAGCCTAATTTCTCTCTCAAAGCCGCTAGAGTTTAGTTTGCTAAACTGGCCTGATGAGAAGTACTCCGCCCTCGGGATAGGAGGTTGAAGCCATAGGCTGACCCGCTTGAAGTCTTGAGATAGGATGTATCATGTTAAAGCACGACAGAAGCACTTCTTTTTTTTCTAAAACCAATTTTTGGATTGGCACCGAACACTTGATCTTGTTCGGATGTCAAGTTTTTACTGACGTTTTTTGGCTTTTCGAGCCTATGGCACTTTTAAATTATTTGTGCTTTTCCAGCATTAGTCTCGCAGTGCAACGCGGGACACCTTTAGGGATTCGGCAAAAACATTCTCAGATATTGCTATATATGTATCAGTTTCGAATTGTGTCTTCGGTCAATAGTTGGGTTGCCCGGCTCCTGCACTTGCTTCCTACGTTCTGTTTTGTTCGGCTAGGCGTGCAAAGGGAGAACCACTGCGATTGTGCTTCCAGCTCACATGGTTAAGCACCTCAGTGGAGAAAGCCGAAAACTGACTGTCACAATAAGCGTAAACTGGTCAGCGATCCGATGACTATGTTAAATGATGGGCCGTTCATAACATCGGCCGAAGTGTTTACGGCTTGACCCCGACTGTCGCCGAACACTACCGGGGGCTATTAACTGGCCTCCCAAACTAAATCCTCGATATTTTGCTCTTATATTAGAGCTGAGGTTTAATGAACATGCTTAGCATGACAACCCAAAGAAAGGAATCGATAGCGGGACTATTTTCTTTGGAAGACATTTCTTCTGTTAAACAGTAATATAACTCTCTGCATACCTTCGTTTATAAAACCGTATGGCTAGATTTCCTTGTTTGTTGTAAATCTTTGCCCTCATAAAGGTTTTACAAAGTAGGACAAACACTCCTCGGCTACTGGCCGAGGAGGTGGAAGCCGATGGTCGGTCAACAAAGTTTTGTACAATGTGGATCTGAGCATTAATGACGTAAAGTACTTGGATACATAGAGTCATTACACATAATTTGTGATTTTACTATGGATATTGATCCTTAATTCGGCCACCTGTGCCCGCATTAAGGCTCGGGGGCTACTGGGCTTTGGGCTTATTATTTACAAATATTAAAGGGGCACATCGATCCCCTGATCTGGTGTTGCCACCCGACCAGTGTCTCAGGGGCTACTGCATTGCTTGTCCAATGCAGAAAATTTTATTGCAATATAGTTTCCGAGGAGATTTTGATCCTCAGGTTGGTCGGCCGCACCCAACCTAAGTCTCGAGGACTGAACACGCTGCTTTTAGTGTCCCAAAGTATTCTGCCAAGCTTGGACTTGATCCTCAGGCCGATTTTGCAAATCAACCTAAGTCTCAGCGGCTACTAGGATCAGCGGTCTTACGTCATCCTTCAGGCGCATCTTGGATTTTAGACCGATACACACCTTGAGGGATACTGGCTATATATCTCGGCAGAGAATAAATTGCACCAATAAAAAATATTCACAAAAATCGGCCCACATTCGGGGTGGTGCACCACCTCGGAAGCAGTCCGGAATAAAGCTCGGGCACTAGTGGCTGGCTCCCTAGAGGGCATTTCCGGCATTAAGCTCGGCTAAACTCCTTCAACTTTTTTGAACCAAGTTGATATGACACCTCAGATATAGTCCGGCGTTGGAGCTGGGACACTGTCCGGCGTTGGGGCTCGGATATAGTCCGGCGTTGGAGCTTGGACATAGTCCGGCGTTGGAGCTCGGATACATCCCGGCGTTGGAGCTCGGAAGCGGTCCGGCATTGGTGCTCGGCCGCAAAAGATACCTCGAATGCGGTCCGGCGTTAGAGCTCGGATGCAAGAGGACACTGCCTCCCGAGAACAACTTCAAACCCGAGGTGTGGCATAAAAATAACAAGGCATTGATAAAGGCCGGAAACTTAAAGGGACTCCTCGGATACCCGACGTGTAAACTCGCCGAATGCATGTCGGCGATCCTGAAGATCGAAGGTGAGAAGATTTGTTGAACCAGTTTTCAAGACCGTCGACCTAAGATGAAGAACAGTTCAGAAGAATCGAGGAGCGTCCCTAACTTGAAGACCGGTTCAGGGGGCTACTGACGGTGTCCTGGACTAGGGGGTACTCACCATGTCGTCTCCCGATCTATTAGATTGGGCCGAGGCCCCCATGGCCGTATACTCATGGGCCACTTCGGACAGCTGCCGCATACAAGGAAGATTCCACAAAGACTTGGCGATCAAGACAAGGACTTCTCCCCACCGGCGTATTCGGCTAGGACTCTTGTTAACCTAGGCCTCTGGTGCATTATATAAACCAGGGCCAGGCTAGTCGATAGAATATACAACTTCATCATACAACAATCATACCTTAGGCTAGCTTTTAGGGTTTAGCCTCCCTGATCTCGTGGTAGATCTACTCCTGTACTACCCATATCATCAATATTAATCAAGCAGGACGTAGGGTTTTACCTCCATCAAGAGGGCCCGAACCTGGGTAAAACATTGTGTCCCTTGTCTCCTGTTACCATCCGGCCTAGACGCACAGTTCGGGACCCTCTACCCGAGATCTGCCGGTTTTGACACCGACAAGGGGGAGGATACACCAAGTGAAGACGAGGACGAGCCTCCCAAGCAAGACACCGGGGAACAAAAGAAATTCCCACCAGAAGTCAAAACAATAAACGTACTACACATGATCAAGGAAAAAAACAATGCGGCACCCCCAGGAAAATATACCCAAGTGCCTGTCACCGCGAAGTCCTGCCAATGGTCGTCTCAACCAATCATTTTCGACCATCGCGATTACTCAGCAAGTATCCGACACGCAGGATGGGCTCCCTTGGTATTAGACCTAGTAATTGGCGGATATCACTTCACACGAGTCTTGATGGACGGCGGCAGCAGCCTAAACCTAATATACCAGGATACAATCCACGGGATGGGGTTAGACCCAACACAAATTCGCCATAGCAATACTACCTTCAAAGGAGTAACGCCAGGCCCAGGTGCTCGTTGTACGGGCTCCCTCCTACTACAAGTTATATTCGGCTCCCCCGATAACTTCCGTAGCGAGCATTTAACCTTCCACATCGCTCCGTTTCAAAGTGGCTATCAAGCACTGCTCGGGCGTGAAGCTTTCGCTCGCTTTAATGCAATACCACACTACGCCTCCCTCACACTCAAGATGCCCGGTCCACGCGGCATCATTTCAGTGCACGGAAATATCAAGCGATCTCTGTACGCCGAAGAGAGTGAGGCTGCCTTGGTAGCCACACACTAAAGGCGCCCGGACTAACCAAAGCGCCCCATAGGTCGTCAAGACCTTAGACACAACTAATCGAGTCACACCCCTATTTATAAGGGGCTCAACGCGCACAGACATGTGGCCATTCCTCCTCATTTTAAATTATGCATAGTTTCTTTAATTATCTTTTTTGCACGACAACCTTTTTCACCTAAATTCCTCTCTTTTATAGACGATCATCGTGCCACACCTGTCCAGGATACGGCACAACGGAGACACAGGCGCAGACGTGCAGCAGGGACCCGCTCCAAGGATTCTTTTTAGATTAAGACCCTGCGTAAACCTTTTTTACTGTCTCTTGTTGATACATATCCACCGTTGAGAAGGATGCTGACGTATTGGCATGTGGCCACGCCAGACCAATGCACATACCTGGACATAAGGGGCTTCTTACGAAGGCCATTATTTAGGCCCGGTTTATACCACAAAGACCGAATACCTTAGGGAGTGTTCGGCGTCGCGAGTTTGGCCCTATATGCATCAGCTCCGAATCATTGTCTTCGGTGAAATGTTGGTTTTGCCCGGCTCCTGTGTTTTGGTGCCTTACGTTCCGCTTTACCGGCTAAGGTAGCACCAGGAGAACTACTGCGATTGTGCCCTGGTTCATCCGGACGAGCACCTCAGTAGAGAAAGCCGAAAACTGACTGTCATGATCTAGCGCGAGACTGGTCAACCACTCGATGACCCATGGGAATGTTAGAATTCCTCCGCCTTAACGAAGGGCCGCTTTCCGGCCAGGCATATACGCACCCCGGGATCAGGAGAGTGCGGAGCCACCAGGGGCTATCTAGTAGCCCCACTGTCAAACTCCTATGGCTAAGTGAAAGTGTTAAAGCATTATAGTCCGGTTGCCTCGCTCGCTCCGCTATCACCTCCTTAATAGGACCAAGACGTTGGGTTAAGCGTGAATGCGTGTTTCTGCGAACACCTCCGCATTATATGCGTGGGGGTTGAATACGACGACTGCAATCTTTCAGGTTATACACATGTATACATAAACGGCCGCCCAGGAGGCATCACATTACTTTCAGGCAAAAGTATAAAAGTAGCCTTATGAAAATTTATAAAAGCATTTCGCTTATAATGACATTACATGTCACTCAAACATAATATTTTTGAGCACTGTGTCTCTATCAAACGAGAACCCTCAAGAACTTCCTCAAAGTAGTGCTCAGCAGCCCTTCGACCTATGGCCGAATCCTGCGCTGCAATAGTGGTAGCATCCATCTCCGCCCAGTATGCTTTAGCACGGGCAAAGGCCATTGGTGCGCCTTCTATACACGCCGACCTCTTCATCGCATTAATGCGCGGCACCACGTCAAGGAACTGCTGCACCAAGCCAAAATAGCTGTTCGGTTTTAGCCTTTCCGGCCATAGATGATCCACAACAGACCTCATGGCGAGTCTGGACAACCTATTTAGTTCGGCCCATTCGGCTAGTTGGTCAGACAACGAAAGTGGACGCTCGGGAGAATGGAATTGTGTCCAAAACAGCTGGTCCACTTCACGGTCCGTTTGACCCTTGAAGTGCTTGGCCGCATCAATAGCGCTCGCCGCCAAATCCATATACGCATCCTCCGAACTCCACAGCCGATCCAGAGGGGCATACCATGGATCTCTGAACTTCCTGTGCAGCATAAAGGATTTCCCGGCTACAATATCCCCGGCTTCCCACAGCTCCTCCTTCTTTGCCCTCATAGCAGAGCGGAGGTCTTTTCTCGTTGCAGCAACCTTCTCAAGGTCCGATGCCTTCGCCTGGTTTTCCTTTTCAAGAGCCCGGCAACGGTCGATGGCGGCTTTTAATTCTATGGCCATATTGGCCATCTTATCCCGGCTCTCGCCATGTGCGGCCTTCTCGGCTCGCAACTCTTCGGCCGCCTTCAAAGCAGCCGCATTACCCAATCTTGCTTCTTCCTTGGCTCGGGCAAGTTCCGCCCGCAAGGTTTCAACAGTGGCAGCTCCATCTGCAGTAATAACATGTTAAATATACTGGCTTCATGCTGCTCTTACTATGCGGTGTTTACCAGATAATAACACCTACCCTGTGCCTCGTCAAGCCTTTTGTTAACAAGCTCGATGTCGGCGTCTGCCGCATCCAACTGCCGTTTTAAATGGGCAAACTCGCTAGTCCGGCTAGCCACCGGAGCTTCCATCACCTGCTCATACAAACAGTATGGTTACTACCTGGGATTATGATCCTCTGATCGTCGTCGTTCCCAACGACAACCAGAGTCTCAGGGGCTACTATCTACACAGGGCACACTTAGCATGTGCAGGACTATCATACATTATTTTACGTACCTCAAAACCTGTCAGTAGACTCATAAAAGCTTAATGCAATCTGCTTTCGGCGGACAAGATTCTTTCCATCACCATATTCATCAGCACACGGTGTTCATCTGAGATGGCCGCTTGCCCCACCAACTCCCATAGAACATCCGACCGCACACTAGACGGTGCCGGACTCGTTTGTCTGCTCTCTTCGGGAGCCGGACACTGGGAACTTCGGGGGTCGACGGGATTATCTGCTGGCCTTGCCGGACTCGGAGAGGCCCTCCGCGACGACACTTCAGGGTCGCCCGCTTCCAGAGCGGAGGAGTTCGGAGGAGGCGTTTCGCTCTCCATCATCTCTGGAAGAAGATCCCCCAAAGACGAGCTCATTTGAGAGGGGCTAAGGCCCGAACTGCAAAGATACATGCAGTGGTTATCTTCTCAGAAGAAAAGACGACATATCTGTACTATTAAGGTATTTTGGGTCACTTACGACTCGTGGGAGAATTGATCCCCCCGAGGACTTTGTGCGGCAACCGCACCCCCCGGGGTAGGACCCTCTATGGGAGACTTCTTCTCCCATTTCGAAGCTTCGGCTTTCGAATCCCCAAACGCAATCCTTTTCCTCTTCTGATCGTCTTCCTTCGTGAAGACGCTTGCTCCCTCGGCTGGAGCGGCCAGCGTTTGGGGCCCGCGACCGCCCGCATTTTCCTTCAAGGGCTCCGGGCAAGGTTCGGTCTGGAGCATCTTTTCCAATATTGGATTTTCCAAACCCTCAGGGAGGGGGGCCGAGCACCGAATCAACTTCGCCTTCGTTAGCCAGTCCTGGTCAAAAAGCAAGCTCTCAGAAATAACTTCTCATCAAAGGAGAGGTAGTACGCTCGGTCGGAAGATGCCTTACCTGCTCGGCGCACGGCTGCTACTTAGGCCCACGTCCTCGGTAATTTCCGGACACTCCACTTGAGGTCCGAAGAACAACTTGTACATCTCCTCGTGCGTCAGGCCGAGGAAATTTCGAATGGTGCGCGGTCCCTCGGGATTGAACTCCCACAAGCAAAGAGGCCGACGTTTGCAAGGCTGGACTTGACGAACCAGCATAACTTGTGTTACCGCGACCAAACTGAAATCTCCATTAAAGAGATATTGAATGCGGCTTTGCAGTATAGGCACGTCCTTGGCCGGACCCCGGCTCAATCCTCTGCTAATCCATGACATCAAAGGTGGTGGAGGGCCTGGGCGGAAGATAGGGGCGGCCGCCCACTTGGCACTTCTAGGAGCCGTGATGTAGAACCACTCTTGTTGCCACAATTCAGACATCTCTGGAATGGAACCTTTGGGCAATGCAGCTCCCGTCATCTTGTGTATTGAGGCGCCTCCACACTCCGCATGTTGCCCCTTGATCATCCTCGGTTTTACTTCAAAGGTCTTGAGCCATAGGCCAAAGTGAGGGGTAACCTGGAGGAAGGCCTCGCACACAACAATAAATGTCGTGATATGAAGAAAGGAGTCCGGAGCTAGATCATGGAAATCTGGCCCGTAGTAAAACATCAAGCCCCTGACAAAAGGATCCAATGCAAGGCCTAGACCTCAGAGGAGTGGGATACGAACACGACGCTCTCGTTGGGTTCGGGGGAGGGGACGGCCTGCCCCCGGGGAGGCAGCCGATGCAGAATCTCGGCGGTCAGATATCTGGCCTCCCTCAACTTTTTGACGTCTTCTTCCACTGCCGCCGGAAATAGTTTTTTTTGGGTTTAATACTGTATCTCGAATTCTCGACCATATGAATATAAATTCGCAGTGTGACTGAATGAAAGATATGGTTTGAATGAACTTGCGTTTTTCTCTCTTAATGTACAGACTTATCAAACGATTTTCTTTTGAAAAAACGTCAATGGTTTTTTAATATAAAATACTCATCGCAAACTTTTTAGTTAGAACACCCGTATGCAAACCGATAGCTTCCCCAGGAAGCCAAGGGAAAATGTGTCGAGCAGGATTTCTGCATCCCTTCAACACAAACAGTTGTTTTGCTTGACCCGTGTGCAACCACGTATAAACAATTGGGTAAGATTTGCATATCTGTCATTTTGGGTATGTTGCCATTTCTCAAACTTGAAAGATTGACATTTGTTTATCTAGTAAAATTGCCATTTGTCAACCTTGTAACACTGCGATTTTTCAAAATATGCAGCTACAAATCACTAGCACTATCTAATTTTTGCAACTAAAATCACTAGCACTGTTCATATGGGCACCACTAGCAGGCGTGAGTTCATGGATGCATATCAAAATGTACCATTGATTACATACAACAAGTCATCAACCCACAACGACAACGAGGATACACATTGGATTATAGATCATTTCTGACAAAACATTCTAGTAAAGTTTTTCTCACACAACAAATAACAAAGCGATGAAATGAGATTCATCTCAACCACTCGTCGGCGTTGGAAACGCTTGGTTTGAACCAGAAGTGTTTCTTTGGGAAGGGCCAGCTACTGTCAATCTTGAGACCAACGCAGGACTGATCATCCAGGCTGAAGCGGCCTATTTCAATACCCATATTGGGACGGTACGGAAGCATAGTAATGTCCAAGGTATAGATACACTTGCTTCTCATAAATGGTAGTAACGTTGTGTCAACAGCAACTGGATCGCCTTCCACCATCATTGGATAGTTTTATCTAAGGAAGAGCGAGTTTCCTCTAAGACTTTCAATACTGGACCAGGGAGAAGGCGTTGGCGCTAGTACACCAGTATCCATCCCGAATATCCTGCAACGGATGTTGGAATAGGTCCGGAGAGTGCGACCATACGAGACAACACCTGCTTCCTTAGTAACATCAGCAGTGCCCCGTATACAGACAAGAAGAGGTGATCCATCGGAATAAGTTGCCAGGCGCCACTGAGTATATGGGTCCTACTCGTCCTCATGCTCGTGAATAAAATTTTCAAGTACAGGTGGTGGAATGTTCATAGGACGTTGGAAACACAAGAAGGTTAATTAGTAAAGGGAAACTAGCTAACCCGCATACATGTGGATGAAACAGTTATAATTACGGTGGAAGACAAACATACCGAAATCATGAGGATTCCATGACAAAACAATGCCACGAGTGGTGGCAGCAAACACAAGACCCTCGTATTGAATTGCATCACAATACTCATTGTGAATAGAAACTGATTTTTGAGCAATATCCATCGAGTCGAACCATGAAGGATGGCAACAAGCTTGTCGAAGATAGCGACAACATAAGCATTCCTATAACCCGAAGAGCAGTTGGGAACTCGACAAATTGCTATCTTCCGTAGACGACAGTCAGCATGTGTAGCGAGCAGACCTCAAGCAGTCTGATCTCTATGCATAAGTGGCATCCCTGGATCGGTAATGCTAACACACACAGTACTTGAAGGATTTATAACAGAGTAGCAATCACACACTTATTACATGGAGTGTCTCAAAAGAGAACTTATTACAATAAATATGGCTTAAGGCCATATAATATGATAACAGCGGAAGGCTTGGAAGATAAAGTGAGTCCATCAACTACAACGACATCACTGAGTGAAAGATCGTGACCTAAGGCTCCTTACTCGTCGTCTAAAAAGTCTGCCACATGATACGTTGCAGCCTGAAAATGGGTCAGCACATGGGATATGCTGGCAAGGTATCACAAAAGAGTAATGAACAGAAAAATGCTATCACCGCATGCATATATGGTTGGTGGAGGCTGTATGGTCAAAATGTTTTGCGAAAAGACCATTTTTCCCTACTGCAAAGGAATAAATTTTATTTAACTATCATGATGGTTGTTAAACATCCAGAATGGTAAATCCAATCTCAATCCCAATTAAAAATAATTCATAACCCAATCGAATTTTTATTAGTAAGATTGATGAGATCCACATGATAATCCAAGAACCAGATACTCAAGATGTCCACAACCGGGGACACGGCTAACCATGATTAGTTTGTACACTCTGCAGAGGTTTGGGCACTTTTCCCCACAAGACTCGATCTCCTCCGTTGGAGTTCTCGCACTACATGGTTTTTGAGAAATGGATGACCGAGACACAGTCTTTCAGAAGTGTTAGGACCTTACAATGGGTAGACAGTACCACCTACATCCCCTACATCTGCTAGTCTACCACTGTAAGAGTTCACACAACTTAGTCAACTATGCCAGAGCCCATAATGGCTTGTGCCTGCACACGGAAGTTTCTAGCATGAATAATCTCATGATCCCTTTGAGCCTGGGTGGCAGTCCATAGGAGAATCACACGGTACCCCGGGATTTCCAAAAAATACAGGCAATCACTGGATTCCCCAGGTGCCTCAATCTACCCGGATGTGTATTTAAGTTGCCACCTTAAGTTATTCCATTAATTAACAATCTTAGATCTGTCATGGAAACACTCAAACCCAATCCACGTTACGAGCATAGCATGGCAATATAAGCATAGCGTAGAAGTAACTCCCAGGGTTTGATAATAAATAGGTGAATAGGTACTACCTCAACTACTTCCCATCCCAAAATCTAATTCATATCCTAACCATGCAATTGTTTGAGGATTGATCTAATGCAATAAAACTGGGTAGTAAGAGGTATGATCAAAGTGTTACTTGCCTTGCTGATGATCCGCGAAACCTAGAGACTCGTAGTAGCATGCTTCGCACTCTGGGTACACTATCGCAAGCAAACAAGCATACAAAAAGAAATCAAGCTAGGGCACGGGTAAAACTTGAATAAGAGATCTAACCAGAAAGTTCAACTTAAGAACTTTGGTTTGCAAAAAGGATTCAAATCAAATGAAGCAACAAAACTCAAACGGCGAAAGAAACAAGGTTCGTTTACTAATCTGGACTAAAGTCAAATTTTACAGTAGCAAAAACTTGTTCAAGTTGGTTAAACAGAAAGAGGGTTTCGATACGAAACTCTAGGCGCTTGAATTGCCTAATTCCGATAAACGAGCGAAAAGTTATACTAGAACGAAAATCGAATCAGAAATCGCGATTGAAAATAATCGTGGAAAAATCCGAGAAAAAGAAAAACTGACGAACAGGCTAACGAACGAACGTTCACTGTCTGCGGCTAACGAGTGAACACCGTTCGTTAAAATGAACATACGGACGAACGTCCGCTAAATAAATAAACCAAAAAAAATTAAACCGATATATTCAAAAAAAATGAAAACTAGGGTTTTCTGAAGAAAAAAACGAACCGGTTTTCTCTCAAAAACCGGCGGCGGCGGGGCGTCTACCTTGGCAGGGCTCCGGCGAGATCCGGCGGCTCCGACGGGGTGGCGGGCTACTCAGGCGACGGCGGTTGCGCTAGGCGGCAGTGGCGGCGGCGCTAGGCGGCGGGGTTTGGCGGGGCGGCTCGGGTGGTGGTGGTGGGGGTCGGTGGCGGCGGTATTTAAGAGGAGGGGGTGGCGGCTGGGTTTGGCTAGGGGCCGTCTCGGGAGGCGTGCTCCTCCTGGACTCGGGCGGCGGCGTCTTCGCTCGGGACTCCGGTCCCAAGCCGGTGCGGGAGACGGCGGCGGCGCGGGCTTGGCCCGGCTCGGCTGGGCCTTCGGCCCAGTCGAGCGCGTGAACAATTTTTTTAATAACGTGCCGCCGAAAATAAATCCTAAAAAAATAAATAAAAATCTAAAAATGCCAAAGCAAATTTTCGCCGTCTAAATAAAATATTTAGAACAAGATGAACATTTTCTTGGCCGTAAAATGCAATTTTGAAAACGTGCAATTTTTCCTAATTCAAATAAAATTGCAATAAAATCCAAATAAAATGTTTATTTCGTTTTTAATATTTTCCTCTTATATTTCATCTATTTTGGAGAAGTCATTTTATCTCCTCTCATATATTTTTATTTTTGAAATATTAGGAAGGGAAAACAATTAAAACCAAAATGATCCTCATTTCAAAATTTGAGAAAACTCAAATATGAAAATAATGAAATCCCCAACTCTCTCCATGGGTCCTTGAGTTGCGTAGAATTTCTAGGATCAAGCCAAAATGCAATAAAATATGATATGCAATGATGATATAATGTATAACATTCCAAATTGAAAATTTGGGATGTTACAAACCTACCCCCCTTAAGATGAATCTCGCCCTCGAGATTCGGGTTGGCTAGAAAATAGGTGAGAGTGGTCCTTCCGTAGGTCTTCTTCTCGCTCCCAGGTGGCTTCATCTTTGTTATGGTGACTCCATTGAACCTTGCAGAACTTGATTACTTTGTTACGTGTGACACGGCTGGCAAAATCAAGAATCTTAATTGGCTTCTCCTCGTAGGTCAAATCACTATCCAATTGTATCGCTTCCAGCGGTACTGTACCTCTCAGAGGAATATCAACCATCTATGTGTGCTACTTCTTCAACTAAGAAACGTGGAACACATCGTGAACTCCTGACAATCCCTCGGGCAATTCCAACTTGTAAGCAACTTCTCCCATATGTTCCAAAACTCTGTATGGTCCCACAAATCATGGCACTAACTTTCCCTTAACTCCAAAACGCTTCACTCCTTGAAGTGGGGATACCCGAAGATACACTCTGTCTCTGACTTCGTAAACTATCTCCTTGCGTTCAGAATCCGCATAACTCTTCTGCCTGGATTGGGCTACCTTGAGTCTATCACGAACCAGTTTAACCTTCTCTTCAAACTCTTTAATAAAATCTGGTCCAAACAACTATCGGTCTCCAACTTTGTCCCACAACAACGGTGTTCTGCACCTCCTTCCGTACAAGGCTTCGAAAGGGGCCATCTTCAAACTGGCTTGATAACTGTTGTTATAAGAGAACTCTGCATAAGGCAAACTATCGTCCCAACTAGATCCATAGTCTAGCGCACAAGCTCTCAACATGTCCTCCAGAATCTGATTTACTCTCTCAGTCTTTCCATCTGTCAGCAGGTGAAAAGTTGTACTAAAATCTAGCCTGGTTCCCAAAGTTTCATGCAACTGATTCCAAAACTTTGAAGTAAACTGGGTTCCTCTATCTGATACAATGGTCCTAGGAACTCCATGCAGACATACGATCCTGGTCATGTATATCTTTGCCAACTTAGCACTGGTGTAAGTGGTCTCTACTGGGATGAAATGAGCTACTTTCGTAAAACGATCGACTACAACCCATATCGAATCATAGCCTGAACGAGTCCTGGGTAATCCCGTGATAAAATCCATGCCTAGCTTATCCCACTTCCATTCAGGTATCGGCAATGGTTGTAGCAATCATGTTGGCTTCTGATGCTCTACCTTTACTCTCTGACATACATCACAAACTGCTACATACTCTGCAATATCCTTCTTCATTCCGGTCCACCAGAAACTGTCCTTCAAATCCAGATACATCATGGTATTTCCTGGATGAATCGAATATGGCGAATCATGGGCCTCTTGCAGAATCAACTTCCTGATCTCCTAATCATTGGGCACATATACGCGGTCCTCAAACCATAAGGTATTGTGCTCATCCTCACGAAATCCTTTAGCCTTCCCTTTGCTCATTCCTTCCTTTATCTCGGCAATCTCCTTGTCTGTCTTCTGAGCTTCTCTGATCTTATCCATCAAAGTGGACTGAATTTCCAATGCTGCTACATAACCTCTTAGAACTATTTCCAAACATAGCTCGCAAAGATCCTCGGCTAACTCCTTGGGTAACTCTCCGGTCATGACTGCATTGACATGACTTTTGTGGCTCAACACATCGGCTACTACGTTAGCCTTTCCGGGATGATAATGTAATCTCATATCATAATCCTTAATGAGCTCCAACCATCTCCTCTGCCTGAGACTCAGCTCCTTCTGCTTGAAGATATACTTCAAACTCTTGTGATCCGTGTATACCTCACAATGGTTTCCGATGAGAAATGTCTCCATGTCTTCAACTCATGCACTACGGCTGCTAACTCTAAATCATGTGTAGCATAGTTTAACTCATGGGGTTTAAGTTGTCGTGAGGCATATGAAACAACTCTTCCCTCCTGCATAAGTACGGCTCCAAGTCCTCGACGAGAAGCGTCACAATACACTTTATAATCTTTGCGTTGATCTGGCAGAATCAACACTGGTGATGTAACCCAGCGTCTCTTCAACTCGTGAAAACTGGCCTCACATTCATCAGTCCATTTGAATTTGGTGTCCTTCTTCAACACCTCTATCATGGGCTTTGCAATCTTTGAGAAATTTTCAATGAACCTCCGGTAGTATCCTGCGAGTCCAAGAAAACTCCGGATCTCTCCTACTGACGTGGGTGACTCCCAATTTGTCACAGTGACAACCTTGGTGGGGTCTACCGCTATTCCTTGTCCGGATATAACATGTCCAAGAAATCCAACTTCCTTCAACCAAAACTCACACTTGCTGAATTTGGCGTATAACTGATGTTCTCTGAGCTTCCCAAGTACCAAACACAAATGCTCTTTATGTTCTTCTTCATTCTTCGAGTAGACCAGAATGTCATCAATGAACACCACGACAAACTTATCCAAAAACTCCATAAACACCTTGTTCATCATGTTCATAAAATAGGCAGGTTTCATTAGTCAGGCCAAATGGCATAACGGTATACTCATATAGCCCATACCTCATGGTAATAGCTATCTTAGGTATATCTTGCTCTCGAATCTTCAGCTGGTGGTACCCCGATCGCAGATAGATCTTGGAAAACACCTTAGCTCCTTGCAGCTGGTCAAACAAATCATTTATCATCGGCAGTGGGTACTTATTCTTGATCGTCCCCTCATTCAGTCCTCGATAATCAACAACCATCCTGAACGATCCATCCTTCTTCTCCACTAGAAGTACTGGTGATCCCCAAGGTGACGAACTTGGGCGAATATAACCTTTATCCGGTAACTCCTTAATCTCCTTCTTAATTTCTTCCAAATCCTTTGCGGGCATTCTGTACGGTCTCTTAGATATTGGCCCTATGCCTGGAAAAAGTTCAATCAAAAACTCAATGTCTCTATCCGGTGGCATGCCTGGCAACTCTTCTGGAAATACATCTAGAAAATCCTTCACCACTGGTACTTCCTCCTGTACAACTCCAGATAAGGAATTTACTTGCGTCCTATTCAAAACCTGCCGGGATACTTACTTGATCCATCTTCCTTCTGGGTCGTGAGTAAGATCAACTTACTGGCGCAGTCAATGTTCCCTCCATACTTTGATAACCAATCCATGCCTAATATCACATCCAGTCCTTGTGATTCCGATACTATTAGGTCTGAGGGGAACAAGTAGTTACCTATCCTTAATGGTAAACCGATCACACCATAGGCTAGCCATATACTCTGCTCCTGGCGAGGTTACTAACATGGGTGACCTAAGGGATTGGGTTGGCAGTTTAAACTTATCCACAAATCCCCTTGATATGTATGAATGTGATGCACCAGTATAAAAAAGTACGACTGCAGTAAATGACTTAACCAAAAACTTACCTATTACTGCATCGGGCTGGGCTTCAACCTCCTCCATGTTAACGTGGTTCACTTGTTCCCTGGTGAAAGGGTTGGGCTTCTTCCCAGAGCTTCCATTGCCGTTTCCATTCTTGGCTTCAGGACATTCATTAGTGTAATGTGCGGTCTTCTGGCACTTGTAGCAAGTAACGTGGCTTAGATCTTTCTTGGCGGGCATTGCTGGGTTGGAACGGTTCTGTCCGCTCCTTCCTCCATTACCATTCACATTCCTGGGGCCACTATGGTTGTGCGAACTTACTCCGTTATGAGTGTGGCCTCAATGGTTATGAACAAGTCCTCCCGGGTTTGGGGTGAAACGGGGTCTCTGCTGAGCTCCAAAATTATACTACCCTTGTCCATACTTCCTCTTGCGGCTGCCAATCTGCTCCTGCTTCCCTTCAAGCATGAGAGCTCTATCAACCAACTCATGATAGTTATTAAAATTGGCCACCATCAACTACATGCTAAGCTCATCATTCAGTCCTTCCAGAAACTTCTCCTTCTTGGCTGCGTCTGTAGCGACGTCATCTGGGGCATAACATGCTAGCTTACTAAATTCATCCACATACTGGCCAACAGTGCACCCTCCTTGGCGTAAGTTGCGAAACTCACGCTTCTTCATGGCCATAGCTCATGCTGGAACTGGTCCCATGTAACAGTGGCTATAGGATATGTGACAATGTAATTCTCCCACCATGAGGCTGATGTCTACTACACAACCTTCTTCTTGTAGATGTTGTTGGGCCTCCAAGTGCAGAGGTTTGTAGGACAGTAGCAAATTTCCGTCAAGTGGATGACCTAAGGTTTATCAATCTGTAGGAGGCGTAGGATGAAGATGGTCTCTCTCAAGCAGCCCTGCAACCAAATAACAAAGAGTCTCTTGTGTCCCCAACACACCCAATACAATGGTAAATTGTATAGGTGCACTAGTTCGGCGAAGAGATGGTGATACAAGTGCAATATGGATAGTAGATAATAGTTTTTGTAATCTGAAATAATAAAAACAGCAAGGTAACGAATGATAAAAGTAAGCGTAAATGGTATTGCAATGATGGTAAACAAGGCCTAGGGTTCATACTTTCACTAGTGTAAGTCCTCACAACAATACTAACATAATTGGATCATAAAACATCCCTCAACATGCAACAAAGAGTCACTCCAAAAGTCACTAATAGCGGAGAACAAACGAAGAGATTATGGTAGGGTACGAAACGACCTCAAAGTTATTCTTTCCAATCAATCCGTTGGGCTATTCCTATAAGTGTCACAAACAGCCCTAGAGTTCATACTAGAATAACACCTTAAGATACAAAGCAACCAAAACCCTAATGTCACCTAGATACTCCAATGTCACCTCAAGTATCCGTCGGCATGATTATAAGATATGCATCACACAATCTCAATTCATCTATTCAACCAACACAAAGGACCTCAAAGAGTGCCCCAAAGATCTACCGGAGAATGACAATGAAAACGTGTGCCAACCCCTATGCATAGGTTCATGAACCCGCAAGTTGGTCACCAAAACATACATCAAGTGGCACATGGTATCCCATTGTCACCACAGATATCCACAGCAAGACATACATCAAGTGTTCTCAAGTATTTAAAGACTCAATACGATAAGATGACTTCAAAGGGGAAACTCAATTCATTACAAGAGAGAAGAGGGGGGAAGAAACATCATAGGATCCAAATATAATAGCAAAGCTCGCGATACATCAAGATGGTACCATCTCAAGAACACGAGAGAGAGATCAAACACATAGCTACTGGTACATAGCCTCAGCCCCGAGGGAGAACTACTCCCTCCTCGTCATGGGGAGCGCCGGGATGATGAAGATGGACACCGGTGAGGGTTCCCCCCTCCGGCAGGGTGCCAGAACAGGGTTCTGATTGACTTTTGGTGGCTACGGAGGCTTCTGGTGGCGGAACTCCTGATCTATCTTTCGTTCTGGAAGTTTTAGGATACGTGGGTATATATGGGTGAAAGGAGTACGTCGGTGGACCAAAGGGGGGCCACGAGGCAGGTGGGCGCGCCCCCTACCCTCGTGAGCACCTCCTTCATCTTCTGACGTAGGGTCCAAGTCTATCTGGTAGGTTTCCTTCCAAAAATAACTTCTCCAGTTGATGTCGTTCCGTTTTGACTCCGTTTAATATTCCTTTTCCTCGAAACACTGAAATAGGCATAAAATAGCAAATCTGGGCTGGGCCTCCGGTTAATAGGTTAGTCCCAAAAGTAATATAAAAGTGGAAAATAAAGCCCAATATTGCCCAAGACAGTAGATAATATAGCATGGAGCAATAAAAAATTATAGATACGTTCGAGACGTATCATGCATCCCCAAGCTTAATTCATGCTCGTCCTCGAGTAGGTAAATGATAAAAAGATAATTTTTTATGTGGAATGCTAGTTGGCATAATTTCAATGTAATTCTTCTTAATTGTGGTATGAATATTCAGATCCACAAGAATCAAGACGAAAGTTTAATATTGACATAAAAATAATAATACTTCAAGCATACTAACAAAGCAATCATGTCTTCTCAAAATAACATGGCCAAAGAAAGTTATCCCTACAAAATCATATAGTCTGGCTATGCTCCATCTTCACCACACAAAATATTTAAATCATGCACAACCCCGATGACAAGCCAAGCAATTGTTTCATACTTTTGATGTTCTCAAACTTTTTCAATCTTCACGCAATACATGAGCGTGAGCCATGGATATAGCACTATAGGTGGAATGGAGTGGTGGTTGTGGAGAAGACAAAAAGGAGAAGATAGTCTCACATCAACTAGGCGTATCAACGGGCTATGGAGATGCCCATCAATAGATATCAATGTGAGTGAGTAGGGATTTCCATGCAACAGATGCACTAGAGCTATAAATGTATGAATGCTCGCATCCAACTCGCTTGCTCACGAAGACCTAGGGCATTTTGAGGAAGCCCATCATTGGAATATACAAGCCAAGTTCTATAATGAAAGATTCCCACTAGTATATAAAAGTGATAACATGAGAGACTCTCTACTATGAAGATCATGGTGCTACTTTGAAGCACAAGTGTGGTAAAAGGATAGTAACATTGTCCCTTCTCCCTTTTTCTCTAATTTTTTATTTATTATATTTTTTTATTTGGGCCTTTTCTCTTTTTTATGGCCTCTTTTCTTTCTCTCTTTTTTGGGATTCTTTGGCCTCCTTTATTTATTTTTCGTCCGGAGTCTCATCCCGAGTTTTGGGGGAATCATAGTCTCCATCATCCATTCCTTACTGGGACAATGCTCTAATAATGATTATCATCACACTTTTATTTTCTTACAACTCAAGAATTACAACTTGATACTTAGAAGAAGATATGACTCTATATGAATGCCTCCGGCGGTGTACCGGGATGTGCAATGATGCATGAGTGACATGTATGAAAGAATTATGAATGGTGGCTTTGCCACAAATACGATGTCAACTACATGATCATGCAAAGCAATATGACAATGATGGAGCGTGTCATAATAAACGGAACGGTGGAAAGTTGCATGGCAATATATATCAGAATGGCTATGGAAATGCCATAATAGGTAGGTATGGTGGCTGTTTTGAGGAAGGTATATGGTGGGTTTAAGGTACCGGCGAAAGTTGTGCAGTACTAGAGAGGCTAGTAATGGTGGAACGGTGAGAGTGCGTATAATTCATGGACTCAACATTAGTCATAAAGAACTCAGATACTTATTGCAAGAATCTATTAGTTATCGAAACAAAGTACTGCGCGCATGCTCCTAGGGGGATAGATTGGTAGGAAAAGACCATCGCTCGTCCCCGACCGCCACTCATAAGGAAGGCAATCAATAAATAAATCATGCTCCGACTTCATCACATAATGGTTCACCATACGTGCATGCTATGGGAATCACAAACATTGACACACGTATTTCTCAAATTCACAACTACTCAACTAGCATGACTCTAATATCACCATCTCCATATCTCAAAACAATTATCAAGTATCAAACTTCTCTTAGTATTCAACACACTCATAAGAGAATTTTATTATTCTTGAATACCTAGCATATTAGGATTTTAAGCAAATTACCATGCTATTTAAGACTATCAAAATAATCTAAGTGAAGCATGAGAGTTCATCTATTTCTTAAAAATAAAACTACCACCATGCTCTAAAAGATATAAGTGAAGCACTAGAGCAAATGACAAACTACTCTGAAGGATATAAGTGAAGATCAATGAGTAGTTGAATAATTATGCAACTATGTGAAGACTCTCTAACATTTAATAATTTCAGATCTTGGTACTCTATTCAAACAGCAAGCAAAGAAAAATAAAATGACATCTAAGAATAGCAAACATCATGTGAAGAAGCAAAAACTTAGGATCAACCGATACTAACCGATAATTGTTGAAGAAGAAAGGTGCGATGCCAACCGGGGCATCCCCAAGCTTGGATGCTTGAGACTTCTTGAAATATTATCTTGGGGTGCCTTGGGCATCCCCAAGCTTGAGATTTTGTGTCTCCTAAATTCCTCTCATATCACGGTCTCCCTAAATCTCAAAAGTTTCATCCACACAAAACTCAACAAGGACTCGTGAGATACGTTAGTATAAACCATTGCCAAAACCTTATCATACTCTACTGTAGCAAATCACTAAAATTATTATTCAACATTGCATACTAAATGACTCTGCATATTTAATAGTCCTATCCTCAAATAGAATCATTAAAGAAGCAAACAAATGCAAACAATGCAAACATAACAGCAATCTGCCTAAACAGGATAGTCTGTAAAGAATGCTGCAGAATCTATACTTCCCTAGCTCCAAAAATTATGAAATGAAATTCCCACTGTAGTAAATTTATCAGAGCTTAATATGCAAAAGGTCTCAACATTTTATCACATTTTGAGTTTTCTTAGGGAATTATTGCAACAGCGGTAAACTTTCTGTTTTCAAACAGCAACATGTATACTTGTAACATAGGCATAGTAAAGGATATTAATGCCACTTTTATTGAAATAAAAGATGCAAAACATTTTTATAAATAACAGCAAGAAAATCCTAACAAAATAAATTTATGCTCCAAGAAAAACACATATCATGTGGCGAATAAAAATATAGCTCCAAGTAAAGTTACCGATGAACGAAGACGAAAGAGGGGATGCCTTCCGGGGCATCCCCAAGCTTAGGCTCTTGGTTGTCCTTGAATATTACCTTGGGTTGCCTTGGGAATCCCCAAGATTAGGCTCTTGCCAATCCTTATTCCATAGTCCATCGAATCCTTACCCAAAACTTGAAAACTTCACAACACAAAACTTAACAGAAAACTCGTAAGCTCCGCTACTATAAGAAAATAAATCACCACTTCAAGGTACTGTAATTAACTCATTCTTTATTTGTATTGGTGTTAAACCCACTGTATTACAACTTCTATATGGTTTATAAACTATTTTACTAGCCACATATTCATCAAAATAAGTAAACAACACATGAAAAACAGAATCTGTCAAAAACAGAACAGTCTGTAGTAATCTGGATAAAACGTATACTTATAGAACACATAAAATTCTAAAATAAATTGCTGGACCTGAGGAATTAATCTATTAATCATCTTCAAAAAGAATTAGCTAAATATCACTCTCCAAATAAAAATGGCAGCTATTCTCGTGAGCGCTAAAGTTTCTGTTTTTTACAGCATGATCGCAAAGACTTTCCCCAAGTCTTCCCAAAGGTTCTACTTGGCACAAACACTAATTAAACACATAAAACCACATCTAAACAGAGGCTAGATGAATTATTTATTACTAAACAGGAACAAAAAGCAAGGAACTAAAATAAAATTGGGTTGCCTCCCAACAAGCACTATCGTTTAATGCCCCTAGCTAGGCATGATGATTTCAACGATGCTCACATAAAAGATAAGAATTGTAACATAAAGAGAGCATCATGAAGAATATGACTAGAACATTTATGTCTAACCCACTTCCTATGCATAGGGATTCTGTGAGTAAATAACTTATGGGAACAATAATCAACTAGCATAGGAAGGTAAAACAAGCATAGCTTCAAAATTTTAAGCACATAGAGAGGAAACTTGATATTATTGCAATTCCTACAAGCATATATTCCTCCCACATAATAATTTTCAGTAGCATCATGAATAAATTCAACAATATAACCAGTACCTAAAGCATTCTTTTCATGATCTACAAGCATAGAAAATTTATTACTCTCCACATAAGCAAAATTCTTCTCATGAATAATAGTGGGAGCAAACTCAACAAAATAATTATCATGTGAGGCATAATCCAATTGAAAACTAAAATCATGATGACAAGTTTCATGGATATCATTATTCTTTATAGCATACAAGTCATCACAATAATCATCATAGATAGCAACTTTGTTCTCATAATCAATTGGAACCTCTTCCAGAATAGTGGATTCATCACAAAATAAAGTCATGACCTCTCCAAATCCACTTTCATCAATATAATCATCATAAATAGGAGGCATGCTTTAATCATAATAAATTTTCTCATCAAAACTTGGGGGACAAAAAATATCATCTTCATCAAACATAGCTTCCCCAAGCTTGTGGCTTTGCATATCATTAGCATCATGGATATTCAAGTAATTCATACTAACAACATTGCAATCATGCTCATCATTCAAATATTTAGTGCCAAACATTTTATAGATTTCTTCTTCTAGCACTTGAGCACAATTATCCTTTCCATCATACTCACGAAAGATATTAAAAAGGTGAAGCGTATGAGACAAACTCAATTCCATTTTTTTATAGTTTTCTTTTACAGACTAAACTAGTGATAAAACAAGAAACTAAAAGACTCGATTGCAAGATCTAAAGATATACCTTCAAGCGCTAACCTCCCCGGCAACGGCGCCAGAAAAGAGCTTGATGTCTACTACACAACCTTCTTCTTGTAGACGTGGTTGGGCCTCCAAGTGTAGAGGTTTGTAGGACAGTAGCAAATTTCCCTCAAGTGGATGACCTAAGGTTTATCAATCTGTAGGAGGCATAGGATGAAGATGGTCTCTCTCTAGCAACCCTGCAACAAAATAACAAAGAGTCTCTTGTGTCCCCAACACACCCAATACAATGGTAAATTGTATAGGTGCACTAGTTCAGCGAAGAGATGGTGATACAAGTGCAATATGGATAGTAGATAATAGTTTTTGTAATCTGAAATAATAAAAACAGCAAGGTAACGAATGATAAAAGTGAGCGTAAATGGTATTGCAATGATGGTAAACAAGGCCTAGGGTTCATACTTTCACTAGTGTAAGTCCTCTCAACAATACTAACATAATTGGATCATAAAACTATCCCTCAACATGCACCAAAGAGTCACTCCAAAAGTCACTAATAGCGGAGAACAAACGAAGAGATTATGGTAGGGTACGAAACCACCTCAAAGTTATTCTTTCCAACCAATCCGTTGGGCTATTCCTATAAGTGTCACAAACAGCCCTAGAGTTCGTACTAGAATAACACCTTAAGATACAAATGAACCAAAACACTAATGTCACCTAGATACTCCAATGTCACCTCAAGTATCCGTGGGCATGATTATACGATATGCATCACACAATCTCAATTCATCTATTCAACCAACACAAAGGACCTCAAAGAGTGCCCCAAAGATCTACCGGAGAATCACGACGAAAACGTGTGCCAACGCCTATGCATAGGTTCATGAACCCGCAAGTTGGTCACCAAAACATACATCAAGTGGCATGTGGTATCCCATTGTCACCACAGATATCCACGGCAAGACATACATCAAGTGTTCTCAAGTCTTTAAAGACTCAATCCGATAAGATTACTTCAAAGGGGAAACTCAATTCATTACAAGAGAGAAGAGGGGGGAAGAAACATCATAGGATCCAAATATAATAACAAAGCTCGCGATACATCAAGATCGTATCATCTCAAGAACACGAGAGAGAGAGAGAGAGATCAAACACATAGCTACTAGTACATACCCTCATCCCCGAGGGAGAACTACTCCCTCCTCGTCATGGGTAGCGCCGGGATGATGAAGATGGCCACCGGTGAGGGTTCCCCCCTCCGGCAGGGTGCCGGAACAGGGTCCCGATTGACTTTTGGTGGCTACAGAGGCTTCTGGCGGCGAAACTCCCGATCTATCTTTCGTTTTGGAAGTTTTAGGATATGTGGGTATATATGGGTGAAAGGAGTACGTCGGTTGACCGAAGGGGGGGCCACGATGCAGGGGGGGCGCACCCCAAGGGGGTGGGCGCGCCCCCTAACCTCGTGAGCACCTCCTTCATCTTCTGACGTAGGGTCCAAGTCTATCCGGTAGGTTTCCTTCCAAAAATAACTTCTCTAGTTGATGTCGTTCCGTTTTGACTCCGTTTAATATTCCTTTTCCTCGAAACACTGAAATAGGCATAAAATAGGAAATCTGGGCTGGGCCTCCGGTTAATAGGTTAGTCCCAAAAGTAATATAAAAGTGGAAAATAAAGCCCAATATTGCCCAAAATAGTAGATAATATAGCATGGAGAAATCAAAAATTATAGATACATTGGAGACGTATCAGAGGCTGCTGGTCCATCCAATTGGTGTGCGACAAAACGCACCTTCTCAGCATCTGTGCATTCTATAGTGGTTAACTCCCTTCCAATCCTACAGAGCCAGTCATCTGCAACAATCGGCTTGGTGCTACTGGAGAACACCGGCGGCTGCAACCTCAAAAAAGGACTAAGTGGTCAACTGGGGGTGGTGGTGGTGGGTTGTTGTTGTTGTTGTTGTTGTTGTTACCTTGGTTCTGAACTAACAACTGCATCAAGGTATTCTGCTGCTGGATCAACTGAGTGAGCTTCGGTGGAAAGGTAAATCCAGGGTCACGTCTCGGAGGCATCTGAGGGTTTAGAGGGAAGAGAAATAGAATAGAATGAGGTCTAGTGGGAAAACACTACCCATATGCACATGAGACAAACACAATCATATCACTCAATCAATCAAAGGTCATACAATCGATCTAGAACTATCGTTACAAAGTTCTTGGACTATACTATTCACATGGTGGAATACTACTTCTGATATGGTGGTCGACTAGAAATATTGATCGGTCGAAGACTCCATGATATCTGCTCCAGCTTCATCAACATAATCAACATCACTATCATCGGGGTCCGAGACGGTGTCGTCGATGATGATGTAGTCCTCCGGACGAATCTCCTTGGGTTCATCATCTTCTCCTCCTAGCGCGGGGTCTCCCATGAATACTCCTAGCTTCCTTTCCAGATCGTCATTCTTCTCCACTAGTACGATGATGTCCTCCTCATAGTCTTCGCGTGTAGCCTTGAGTTCTTCTTCAAGCTCCGTGATCCTTGTCATTGCCTTCTTAGGATCTATCATGTCTGCGCACATCTGGTTCTCCTGGCATCGAATATGCTGGTTTAACTCCTGGATGAAAGCGGCAATTGATCTATCCTTCATAGTGCTGATCATCTCCCATTGCTCATCTCGGCACCCACAAATCTGGTAGATAGTGTCCTTGAGATCATTGTGGTAAACTTCTCCAATGCGTCCCATCGTAATGTGAGCTGCCATACTCTTTCCTAGACTCCAAGTTGGTGCATCAAAAGAAAACTCTATGGGCTTAGTGACTTGCGTGAACGTCCTTCCTGGAACTTGAACTTGAATTTTCCAGCGCTCCTCTTCTCGTAAAGTGGCATTGTCGGTCCCGGTGAAGCTTGGTATTCCAATGTTCAGGTACCTCCTTCAAGTGGCGTCCAAATGAGGTGTCTTCATCCGGTTGCATGAACTTGATCCTTGCATTCACCATCCTAAAGAGTAGAAAATGGAGAGAGTCAGAAACAAGAAGAGAGTAGTGATCTAGGGCTTTAGCTTAGTGGTCGTGTCCTATAGTCAGCATGTTCTTTGATACCATCTTTATAGCGACCAGACCTCAAACAGTCTGATCTCTGTGCATAAGTATCATCCCTGGATCGATAATGCTGACACACACAGTACTTGAAGGATTTATAACAGAGTAGCAATCACACACTTATTACATCGAGTGTCTCAAAAGAGAACTTATTACAATAAATATGGCTTAAGGCTTGGAAGATATAGTGAGTCCATCAACTCCAACGGCATCACTGAGTGAAAGATCACAACCTAAGGCTCCTTACTCATCGTCTGAAAAGTCTGCAGCATGATACGTTGCAGCCCGAAAACGGGTCAGCACATGGAATATGCGGGCAAGGTAACACAAAAGAGTAATGAACAGAAAAATGCTATCATTACATGCATATAAGGCTGGTGGAGGCTATATGGTCAAAATGTTTTGCGAAAAGCCAATTTTTCCCAACTTCAAAGTAATAAATTTTATTTAACTATAATGGTGGTTGTTAAACATCAAGAATGGTAAACCCCATCTCAATCCCAATTAAAAATAATTAATAACCCAATCGAATTTTTATTAGTAAGAGTGATGAGATCCACATGATAATCCAAGAACCAGATACTCAAGATGTCCATAACCAGGGACACAGCTAACCATGATTAGTTTGTACACTCTGCAAAGGTTTGCGCACTTTTCCCCACAAGACTCAATCTCCTCCGTTGGAGTTCTCGCACTACATGGTGTTTGAGAAATGGATGACCGAGACACAGTCTTTTAGAAGCGTTAGCACCTTACGATGGGTAGACAGTACCACCTACATCCCCTACATCTGCTAGTCTACCACTGTAAGAGTTCACACGACTTAATCAACTATGCCAGAGCCCATAATGGCTTGTGGCTGCACACGGAAGTTTCTAGCATGAATAATCTCATGATCCCTTTGAGCCTGGGTGGCAGTCCATAGGAGAATCACACGGTACCCCGGTATTTCCAAAAAATACAGGCAATCACTGGATTCCCTAGGTGCCTCAATCCACCCAGATGTGTATTTAAGTTGCCACCTTAAGTTAATCCATTAATTAAAAATATCAGATCTGTCATGGAAACACTCAAACCCAATCCACGTCTATGAGCATAGCATGGCAATATAAGCATAACGTAGAAGTAACTCCCAGGGTTTGATAATAAACAGGTGAATAGGTACTACCTCAACTACTTCCCATACCACAATTTAATTCAGATCCTAACCATGCAATTGTTTGAGGATTGATCTAATGCAATAAACCTGGGTAGTAAGAGGTATGATCAAAGTGTTACTTGCCTTGCTGATGATCCGCGAAACCTAGAGACTCGTAGTAGCACGCTTCGCACTCCTGGTACTCTATCGCAAGCAAACAAGCATACATTAAGCAATCAAGCTAGGGCAGGGATAAAACTCGAATAAGAGATCTAACCAGAAAGTTCAACTTAAGAACTCTGGTTTGCAAAAAGGAATCAAATCAAACGAATCAACAAAACTCAAACGGCGAAAAAAACAAGCTTCATTTACTAATCTGGACTAAAGTCAAATTTTACAGTAGCAAAAACTTGTTCAAATTGGTTAAACAGAAAGAGGGTTTTGAGACGAAACTCTAGGCGCTTGAATCGCCTGATTCCGATAAATGAGCGAAAAGTTATACTAGAACGAAAATGGATCAGAAATCGCGATCGAACATAATCGCGGAAAAATTCGAGAAAAAGAAAAACTGATGAATAGGCTAACGAATGAACGCTCACTGTCTGTGGCTAACTGAAGAACAGGGTTTGGCGGGCGGCTCGGGTGGTGGTGGTGGGGGTCGGTGGCGGCGGTATTTAATAGGAGGGGGCGACGGCTTGCTTGGGGGAGGGGCCGTCTTGGGAGGCGTGTTCCTCCTGGACTCGGGCGGCGGCGGCGGCTTCGCTCGGGACTCCGGTCTCGAGCCGGTGTGGGAGACGGCGGCGGCGCGGGCTTGGCCCGGCTCGGCAGGGCCTTCGGCCCAGTCGGGCACGCGAACAGTTTTTTTGAATAACGTGCCGCCGCAAATAAATCCTAGACAAATAAATAAAAATCTAAAAAATGCCAAAACAAATTTTCACCGTCTAAATAAAATATTTAGAACAAGATGAACATTTTCTTGGCCCTAAAATGCAATTTTGAAAATGTGCAATTTTTCCTAATTCAAATAAAATTGCTAAAATCCAAATAAAATGTTTATTTGGTTTTTTATATTTTCCTCTGATATTTCATCTATTTTGGAGAAGTCATTTTATCTCCTCTCATATATATTTATTTTTGAAATATTAGGAAGGGAAAATAATTAAAACCAAAATGATCCTCCTTTCAAAATTTGAGAAAACTCAAATATGAAAATAACGAAATCCCCAACTCTCTCAGTGGGTCCTTGAGTTGCGTAGAGTTTCTAGGATCAAGCCAAAATGCAATAAAATATGATATGCAATGATGATATAATGTATAACATTCCAAATTGAAAATTTGGGATGTTACAGCATGATCGTATTTGAACTCACGTAGAATACTAGTGTACTCAACCTCTGGGCAATCATCTAAGATTTTTCGAAGTGGAACCTGGTGACGAGTGTACACATTCACAAGTTCCCACTCGCAGTTGTACCCAATATAAACAACCCAATCTCCATTTGCGCCTGCCCAAGCCTTGCCCTCAAGCGATGGCATCTTAACATCATACGTATCATTATCAAGCGGCATCAACTTACACAAGGCGAGGCTTCCCTCGTCCTCCCGCCAGTCAGCAGGGTCACGACGAAGAAGATAGGGGAGATCAAACCGCTCCTGAACCCTTGGGTTCCTTGTAATGATGTTATTAGTTGAGTCGAGAATAGTCTTGAACGAACCTGCCATGCTAGCCAAGGTGATGACGTCACACTGATCAATGAGTTCCTCCACCGCGTCATCATTCAGATTGGGGCAAGAATAACAGGGTCGTTTTCGGCTTGTTACCTCCATGGAGAAGACGATCAAAGAATGGTAGAAGGAAGGGTGAAGGCAAATGGAGGAGGGAGGAAGAGCTAGCGTGCGACATCAGTTCCAAATCGAGAGGGAAAGGCGAAGAGTCGGTGGACGGTTGCCACAGTACACAAAGAGGCGCCTGGGGAGCGAACGGTTGCCACAGAGGTCACACACTGACAACAAGGGTCGAGTTAACCGCATGCAATCCCATCGCACAACACACACGTCTTGCTAAGTTGATCAGTTTCTGTTCTCTTGTGTCAACGCAAATAGTTCATCCGGATGAACCGCATGCTGTATATCGCACACACCTTCATCTGGCTGCCCGTTTCTTTTGTGTTGCCTAATCACAAACAGTTCATCCGAGTGAACCGTATGATGTATATCGCACACACCTTCATCTGGCTGCCCGTTTCTTTTGTGTTGCCTAATCACAAACAGTTCATCCGAGTGAACCGTATGCTGTGTATTGCACACGCCTTCATCTGGCTTCCCATTTATTTTGTTCCTCCTCACCGCAAACAATTAATTGAACTGAACCGTATGCCCTTCATCGCACACGCAACTAAAATCTGAACCGTGTTTGATGCGTCCTCCATTGCAAATGTTTTATACATTTCTGACAGTTTTCATACACCATCGTTTGCAATTATGGCATCGCACACAGTTTCCTGAAAGGTCTTTGATTGTAGTGTCGCGTTAGCAGCATCTTGCAGTAGTGTATGTTTATCCTTTTTAACGGGTTTGGCAATTCTAGCAGCTTCATCACAGAAGTAAATAACATGCCCATCTATATTTTCTTCCAGGAGATCCTTAACCATAGCAACACTAGGTTCTGCTTTGATTTGTTCATCAGGTTTAGGTGTTCTAATATAACTTTTGTTGACCACAGTTGAAACTTTAGCATGTTCCTTCATCCTAACAGGGAAAGGCAGTTTCTCAATATAAGCAGTAGGAACAACTGGATCAACATTATAAATAATAGTTTCCTCTTTATCTACTATCGGTTCTTTAATTTCTTCTTTAATAGTTGGGTGATATTTAAACCACTTCTCTTTAGGTAGATCAACATGAGTAGCAAATGATTCACAAAAGGAGGCTACTATCTCAGAGTCAAGTCCATATTTAGTGCTAAACTTTTGAAAAGCATTGGTATTCATAAAAGATTTAACACAATCAAACTTAAGCTTAATACCTGACTCCTTACCTTTGTCGAGTTCCCAATATTCAGACTTGCGTTTAATTCTTTCCAAAAGATCCCACCAGAATTCAAAAGTTTTCTTCATAAAAGAACCAGCACAAGAAGTATCAAGCATGGATCGATCATTATGAGAAAGTCGAGCATAAAAATTCTGGATAATAATTTCTCTTGAGAGCTCATATTGGGGTATGAATATAGCATTGACTTAAGCCTCCCCAAGCTAGAGCAATACTTTCTCCTTCACAAGGCCAAAAATTACATATGTAATTCCAATCACGATGAACTAGATGCATAGGATAATTTTTTTTGTGAAACTCCAATTTCAATCAATTCCAATTCCAAGATCCAATATCATCGCATAGCCTATACCATGACAATGCTTTTACCTTCAAAGATAAAGGAAAAACCTTCTTCTTAACTTTGTCTCCGGGTAAACCTGCAAGCTTAAATAATCCACAAATTTCTTCCACATATATCAAGTGCATATCAGGATGTTCGGTTCCATCTCCTGCATAAGGATTAGCTAGCAGTTGTTCTATCATACCCGAAGGAATTTCATATTCAATATTTTCAGTAGGTGCGGTATGTTGAGGGGTAACTAATTGTGGTTCTAGTCGAGGTGAAGATATCCCGAACAAACCCCTCAAAGAATTTCTTTCCATAGTAACAGGTGACAATAAATTTCAGCACATAGTACTAATTGCGCTTCACTCCCCGATAATGGTGCCAGAAAATATCCTTGATGACCCACAAGTATATGGGTTCGATTGTAGCCTTTTCGATAAGTAAGAGTGTCGAACCCAACGAGGAGTAGAAGAAAAGAGCCTTGATGACCCACAAGCATATGGGATCAATTGTAGCCTTTTCGATAAGTAAGAGTGTCGAACCCAACGAGGAGCAGAAGGAAATGACAAGTGGTTTTCAGCAAGGTAATGTCTCCAAGTGCTGAAATTGTAAGTAACAGAGTAGTTTGATAGCAAGATAGTTTGTCACGAGCAAGTAACGATAGTAGTAACAAAAGTGCACCAAGGTAGCCCAATCCTTTTGAGGTAAAGGACAGGCCAAAACGGTCTCTTATAATAAGCAAAGTGTTCTTGAGGGTACACGGGAATTTCATCTAGTCACTTTCATCATGTTGATTCGATTCATGTTCGCTACTTTGATAATTTAATATGTGGGTGGACCGGTGCTTAGGTGTTGTTCTTACTTGAATAGACCTCCTACTTATGATTAACCCCCTCGCAAGCATCCACAACTACGAGAAAAGTATTAAGAATAAATTCTAACCATAGCATTAAACTTTTGGATCCAATCGGTCCCTTATGGAATAGCGCATAAACTAGGGTTTAAGCTTTTGTCACTCTCGCAACCCATCATCTAATAACTACTCCACAATGCATTCCCTTAGGCCCAAATATGGTGAAGTGTCATGTAGTCAACGTTCACATGACACCACTAACGGAATCACAACATACATACTATCAAAATATCAAACACATATCATGTTCACATGATTACTTGCAACAAGATTTCTCCCATGACCTCAAGAACAAAAGTAACTACTCACAAATGATAATCATTCTCAAGATCAGAGGGGTATTAAATAGCATATTGGATCTGAACATATAATCTTCCACCAAATAAACCATATAGTAATCAACTACAAGATGTAATCAATACTACAAGTCACCCACAAGAACCAATCAATAATTCTGGTACACAGATCGAACACAAGAGATGAACTAGGGATTTAGAGGAGATAGTGATGTTGAATATGTTCATGGAGATTGCCCTCCCCAAGATGGGAGAGTTGTTGGTGATGATGATGACGATGATTTCCCACTCCAGGAGGGAAGTTCCCCCGGTGCAATCGCTCCGCCGGAGGGCAAAAGTGCTCCTGTGCTAGTTCTGCCTCGAGATAGCAGCGCTCTATCCCAAAAGTCCTCTCCTTATTTTTTTCTAGGTTAAAATGACTTATATACCAGAAGATGGGCACCATAGGTGGGCCGGGCTGAGCACAACCCACTAGGGCGCGCCCTGGCGTCTTGTGCTCACCAGGTGGCCCCCCTTCGGTGGTTATTTGCTCTAGTATTTCTTATTTATTCCATAAAAAATCCTTGTGAAGTTTTAGCTTGTTTGGAGATGTGCAGAATAGGTGGCCTGACGTAGCTTTTCCATGTCCAGATTTCCAGCTGCCAGAATTCTCCCTCTTTGTGTGTACCTTGCATATTATGAGAGAAAAGGCATTAGAATTACTCCAAAAAGCATTATTATGCATAAAACATCATAGATAACAGTAGGTAAACATGATGCAAAATGGACGTATCATTGCTCTAGTGTTTCAATTATATCTTTTTGAGCACGATGTGCTTTAGTATTTTTTGAAGAAATGCTCTCATGCCCCACTTAGATTTATTTGAGACTTAGTAAAAATATTAAGAAATTCTCTCATGTTTCACTTAAATCATCTTGAGAGAAGAAAGTTTTTATGCTCATGTTCTTCACTTAGATTTGTTTGAGCTATCAAAAGCAACATATGAAATTAGTCCCAAAGTGATAGATATTCAAGAGAGATATAATAAAAAAATTCATGAAGATCATTGGATAAAATAAACCTGATTCCTTGTAAAAATTTTGTGATATGTTGATATAATATGTGAGTCATGTTGATGAGTAATTATGCTTTAGTAATGTAGCGACCCGACCTCAGATGGTCAAGTCTCTGTGCTTCAGTGTCATCCCTGGATCGGTAATGCTGACACACACAGTACTCGAGGATTTATAACAGAGTAGCAATCACACACTTATTACATCAAAAAGTCTAAGAGAGAACTTATTACAATAATATGGCTTAAGGCCATCTAATGCGATAACAGCGGAAGGCTTGGAAGATAAAGTGAGTCCATCAACTACAACGGCATAGCTGAGCTGCACGGCAACGACCTAACGAACCTTACTCCTCGTCTGAAAAGTCTGCAACATAATACGTTGCAGCCCGAAAACGGGTCAGCACATGGAATATGCTGGCAATATAACACAGTAGAGCAGAAACAGAATAATGCTATCACTACATGCATATATGGCTGGTGGAAAGCTGTATGGTTATAGTTTTTGCGAAAAGCCAATTTTTCCCTACAACAAAGGAATAGATTTTAATTTAACTATCATGGTGGTTGAAACATCATTGAGAAGGTACCCCCAACTCAATCCCAATTAAAGTGATTAACAACCCAACAGTATTAATTAAACATGGTGAGATACATGTGATAACCCAAGTACTAGATACTCAAGAATTGTCCATAACCGGGGACACGGCTAACCATGATTAGATTGTACACTCTGCAGAGGTTTGCGCACTTTTCCCCACAAGACTCGATCGCCTCCGTTGGATTTCTCGCACTACATGGTGTTTGAGAAACGGATGACCGAGACACAGTCTTTCAGAAACGTTAACTCTCTACTCCGGGTAGACCATACCAAACCTACCAAACCCACTACCTGCTGATCTACCTCTTCAAGAGCTTCACGTAACTTACTCAACTATGCTAGAGCCCATAATAGCTTGTGGCTGCACACGGAAGTTTCTAGCATGAATCATCTCAGTTCCCTTTGAGCCTGGGTGGCGGTCCATAGGAAGATCACACGGGTACCCCGGGATTTCCAAAAAATACAGACAACACTGGGTTCCCCAGGTGCCTCAATCCACCCAGTTGTTTGATTAAGTTGCCACCTTAAGTTGAACCATTAATTAACAATCTCACATCTGTCATGAATTTCACTCAAACCCAAACCACGTCTACGAGCATAGCATAGCAATATAAGCAATACGTAGAAGTAACTCCCAAGGGTTTGAATAATACAGGGCAATAGGTTCTACCTCAGCAACTACTTCCCAACCCACAAGTTAATGACATCCTAATCATGCAATGTTTGAGGATTGGAACTAATGCATAAAAACTGGGTAATAATGGGATATGATCAAAGTGTTACTTGCCTTGCTGACGATCCGCGAATCCTAGAGACTCGTAGTAACATGCTTCGCACTCCGGGAATTCTATCGCAAGCAAACAATAACATAAATAAGTAACAAGCAACGATGCACAAGAAAAACTCAAATAAGAGAGGTTGACCAGAAATTTGAACTTAAGAACTCCGGTACACAAAAAGAATCAAAACAAACGAAGCAACGAAAGTCAAACGGCGAAAGAAAACCACTTCGTTTACTAATCTGAACTTAGGTCAAATTTTACAGTAGCAAAAACTAGTTTGAGTTGATTAACCGGAAAGAGGGTTTCGAGACGAAACTCCAGGCGCTTGAATCGCCTGATTCCGATAAACAAGCGAAAAGATAAACAGAAATTAAGATCGGATCAGAAATCGCGATCAGAAAAATCGCGGAATAAATCCGAGAAAAAGAAAAACGACGAACAGATTAACGAACGAACGTTCGTTATCTAGATCTAAACGAAGAACGCGTTCGTTAAAATGAATGAACGAGCGAACGCTTGCTAAATAAATAAACCGGAGAAAAACCGATCTATTTAAAAAACGAAAACTAGGGTTTTGAGAAAAATAAAACCGAACGGTTTTTAAGAAAAACTGACGGTTGGATCCGGCGGCTACCTCCGGCGAGGGCTTCGGCGGCGGGGCGGCGGGGTGCGGCGGCGGCGCGCTGCAGCGGCGGTGGTGGGGCTTGGCGGCGGTGGGAGGCGCGGCGCGGCTTAGGGTGGGGTGCGGGAGGCGGCGATGGTGGCGGTGGGGGGCTCAGGCGGCGCGTATATAAAGGGGGCGGGGTGGGGCGGCTTGGAGGAGGGGGCAAGGCGGCGGCGACAGAGTCCGGCTCGGACTCTTCGTCCGAGTCGGCGGCGGTGGCGGCGCGCGCAGGAGGCAGCTGCGGCGGCTGGGCCGGCCTGGCTCGGCTGGGCCCTAGGCCCAGTCGGGCGCGGGATTTTTTTTATAATACCGCCAACAGAAGAAAAATCCTAGAAAAATAAATAAAAATCTAAAAATGCCAATACAAATTTTCACCGTCTAAATAAAATATTTAGGACGAGTTGAACATTTTCTTGGCCCTAAAATGCAATTTTGAAAATGTGCAATTTTTCTAAGGCAAATAAAATCCGAATAAAACCAAATAAAATCCAATAAATGATTTTAATATTTGTCCTCCAATATTTCAATTATTTTGGAGAAGTCATATTATCTCCACTCATTTGATTTAATATGAAATATTTTTTGGAGAAAAAAATATTACAATCAAAATCCTCGTTTCATAATTTGATAAAAATCAAATATGAAAACCGGAAAATCCCCAACTCTCTCCATGGGTCCTTGAGTTGCTTAGGATTTCGAGGATTGCAGAACGGAAATGCAGTAATTCATGATATGCATGAATGATCTATGTATAACATTCCAAATTGGAAATTTGGGATGTTACAAACCTACCCCCCTTAAGATGAATCTCGCCCTCGAGATTCGGGTTGGCTAGAAAATACGTATGGTGGTCCTTGCGGAGATCATCCTCTCGTTCCCAGGTGGCTTCATCCTCGCTATGGTGGCTCCACTGAACTTTGCAAAACTTGATAACCTTACCGCGGGTGACTTTGCTGGCAAACTCAAGAATCTTAACTGGCTTCTCCTCGTAAGTCAAATCACTGTCCAACTGAATCGCCTCCAAGGGTACTGTATCTCTTAATGGTATATCAGCCATCTCAGCATGACACTTCTTCAACTGTGAAACGTGGAACACATCGTGGACTCCTGACAATCCCTCAGGTAACTCCAACTTGTAGGGAACTTCTCCCATCCATTCCAAAATGCGATACGGTCCTACAAATCTCGGGGCTAACTTTCCTTTAACTCCAAAACGTTTCACTCCTCGCAAGGGCGATACTCGCAGATATGCTCTATCTCCAATTTCGTAGGTTACCTCCTTGCGTTTTGAGTCTGCATAACTCTTCTGCCTGGACTGAGCAATCTTCAGTCGGTCTCGGATCAGTTTTACCTTCTCCTCAGATTCTTTAATCAAGTCTGGTCCAAACAACTGTCGGTCTCCTACCTCATCCCACATCAACGGTGTTCTGCACCTGCGTCCATACAGGGCTTCAAACGGTGCCATCTTCAAACTGGCTTGGTAGCTATTGTTGTATGAGAACTCTGCATACGGCAAATTGTCATCCCAACTAGATCCATAATCTAGCGCACAGGCTCTCAACATGTCCTCCAAAATTTGATTGACTCTCTCAGTCTGTCCATCTGTCTGCGGGTGAAACGCTGTACTGAACTCCAATCTCGTTCCCAAAGTCTGGTGTAACTGATGCCAAAACTTTGAAGTAAACTGTGTTCCTCGATCCGATACGATGGTCCTCGGAACTCCATGCAGACATACGATCCTGGACATATAGATCTTGGCCAACTTTGCACTTGTATAGGTGGTTTTCACTGGGATGAAGTGAGCTACTTTGGTCAAACGATCAACTACTACCCATATGGAATCATATCCTGCTTTAGTCCTGGGTAATCCGGTGATAAAGTCCATGCCAAGTTTATCCCACTTCCATTCGGGTATCGGCATAGGCTGTAACAGTCCTGCTGGCTTCTGATGTTCTGCCTTAACTCTCTGACATACATCACATACGGCTACATACTCGGCAATATCCTTCTTCATACCAGTCCACCAGAAACGTTCCTTCAAATCCAAATACATCTTGGTGTTTCCGGGGTGTATCGAGTATGGTGAGTCATGCGCCTCTTGAAGTATTAACTTTCTGATCTCCTGATTATTGGGCACGTAAATTCGGTCCTCAAACCATAGGGTATCGTGCTCATCCTCACGAAAACCTTTGGCCTTTCCTTTGCCCATCTTCTCCTTTATCTCGGCAATCTCTTTATCATCTTTCTGAGCTTCCCGAATCTTGTCCAGCAATGTCGACTGAACCTCCATTGTGGCAATGAACCTTCTAGGTACAATCTCTAATCGAAGTTCCATGATGTCCTTTGCTAATTCCTTCGGCAGTCCTTTACTTTCAAGGATATTAGCATAACTCTTCCGACTCAATGCGTCTGCTACGACATTGGCCTTTCCTGGATGATAGTGTAGCTTCATGTCATAATCCTTTATAAGCTCCAACCATCTCCTCTGCCTAAGGTTCAGCTCCTTCTGGGTGAAGATGTACTTCAAACTCTTGTGATCCGTGTACACATCACAACGGTTTCCAATAAGGTAATGTCTCCAAGTCTTCAACGCATGCACTACGGCTGCTAGCTCCAAATCATGCGTAGCATAATTCAACTCATGAGGTTTTAGTTGTCGTGAGGCATACGAAACAACTCTTCCGTCCTGCATAAGCACACATCCAAGTCCTAAGCGAGAGGCGTCGCAATACACTTGGAACTCCTTATGTATATCTGGCAGTACTAGCACTGGGGCTGTAGTCAAACGTTTCTTCAACTCCTGGAAACTTGCTTCACAATCTTCTGTCCATTTAAACTTGGTATCCTTCTTCAACAGTTCAGTCATTGGTTTTGCAATCTTGGAAAAATTCTCAATGAATCTCCGGTAGTATCCTGCGAGTCCAAGAAAACTGCGGATCTCGCTAACTGAGGTGGGTGCCAACCATTCAGTGACTGACTGAACCTTGCTGGGGTCTACTGCTATACCTTCTCCTGATATAACATGTCCAAGGAATCCGACTTCCTTCAGCCAAAACTCGCATTTGCTAAACTTAGCATACAACTGGTGTTCCCTGAGCTTCTCGAGAACTAAACGCAAATGCTCTTTGTGCTCCTCCTCGTTCTTCGAGTATACCATGATATCATCAATAAACACCACAACAAACTTGTCCAAATACTCCATGAACACCTTGTTCATCATGCTCATGAAATAGGCAGGGGCGTTAGTCAGTCCAAACGACATGACCGTGTACTCGTATAATCCATATCGCGTTGTGAACGCCGTCTTTGGTATGTCCTTCTCTCGTATCTTCAACTGATGATACCCTGATCGTAAATCGATCTTTGAGAACACTTTAGCTCCTTGCAACTGATCAAACAGATCGTTGATCATCGGCAGTGGGTACTTGTTCTTTATCGTCACTTCATTCAAGGCTCGATAATCAACAACCATCCTTAGGGATTTATCCTTCTTCTCAACCAAAAGTACTGGGGCTCCCCAAGGTGATGAACTCCTTCGGATGTATCCTTTCTCCAATAACTCCTTGATCTGTTTCTTAATTTCCTCCAGATCATTCGCGGGCATCCGATAGGGTCTCTTGGATATTGGTCCTGTTCCTGGTAACAGCTCTATCAAAAACTCAATATCTCTGTCCGGTGGCATGCCTGGTAACTCCTCTGGGAAAACATCCGGGTAATCCTTTACTACCGGCACTTCCTCCTGAACAACTCCCGTAAGGGCATTCACTTGGCTCCTTTTAGGCACATGCCTAGACACATACTTAATCCTTTTTCCCTCCGGGGTGGTGAGATAAATCGACTTACTCGCACAGTCAATGCTTCCTCCATACTTTGACATCCAGTCCATACCCAATATCACATCCAATCCTTGCGACTCCAAGATAATTAGGTCGGACGGAAACACATGTGTGCCAATGGTTAAGGGTATCTGGTCACACCATCGGCTAGCCATATATTCTGCTCCGGGTGAACTCACTAAAAGAGGGGTCCTAAGGGTTTGGGTTGGTAGTTTAAACTTATCCACGAATCCCCTTGATATGTATGAATGCGATGCACCAGTATCGAAAAGAACAAGAGCGGTAAATGACTTAACCAAAAACTTACCTATTACCGCGTCCGGCTGCTCTTCAACCTCCTCCACGTTAACGTGGTTCACTTGTCCTTTGTTGAATGGATTGGGCTTCTTCCCAGCGCTTCCATTTCCGTTTCCATTCCTTCCTTCGGGGCAATCATTGGCATAGTGCCCTGTCTTCCCGCACTTAAAACAGGTAACCTGACTTAAGTCTCTTTTGGCGGGAGTGGACGGGTTGGAGCGGTTCTGATTGTTGTTAGCTCCGTTCCCATTCCCATTCTTAGCACCACTGTGGTTATGTGATCCTCCTCCAGTGTGGTTGTGACCTCCATGGTTATGAACAAGTCCTCCCGAGTTCGGGGTTAGGCGAGGCTTCTGCTGAGCTCCTGAGTTATACTTCCCTTGTCCATACTTTCTCTTGCGGCTCTCAATCTGCTGTTGTTTCCCTTCAATCATAAGAGCCTTATCTACCAACTCCTGGTAGTTGTTGAAGGTTGCTACCATCAACTGCATGCTCATCTCATCATTCAGCCCTTCCATAAACTTCTCCTGCTTCGCGGCATCTGTGGCCACATCATCAGGGGCATAGCGTGATAACTTGCTAAACTCATCCACGTACTGAGCCACAGTACGGTTCCCCTGGCGTAGGTTGCGAAACTCCCGCTTCTTCATCTGCATAGCTCCAGTTGAGACATGGGCGGTGCGGAAAGCTTGCTGAAACTGGTCCCAAGTGACATTGGCTACAGGAAAAGTGGCTGTGTAATTGTCCCACCATGAGGCTGCTGGTCCATCCAATTGATGTGCGGCAAAGCGCACCCTCTCAGCATCTGTGCAACCTGCGGTGGTCAACTCCCTTCCAATACGGCGTAGCCAATCATCAGCAACTATAGGCTCGGTGCTACTGGAAAACACCGGCGGCTGTAACCTTAGAAAACGGGCTAGGTTGTCCACTGGCGGTGGGTTGTTGTTGTTGTTGTTGTTGCCCTGGTTCTGAACTAACTATTGCATCAAGGCATTCTGCTGCTGGATCAACTGGGTGAGCTCCGGCGGGAAGGCAAAACCGGTGTCACGTCTCGGAGGCATCTGATGGGTTTAGATGGAAGAGATTAGAATAGAAAAGGGGTCTAATGAGAAAGCACTACCCATATGCACATGAGACAAACACAATCATTTCACTCAATCAATCAAGCAAGGGCATACAAACGGTCTAGAACTATCGCAAAAGTGCTCACTACTACTATATACATGGGGGAAATACTACTAATAGTTGGTGGTCATCTAGAAATTTTGATCGGTGGAAGACTCCATGATGTCTGCTCCAGCTTCGTCTTCAAAGTCATCATCACTAGGGTCGGAGTCGGTGTCGTCGATGATGATGTAGTTGTCCGGGCAAGTGGAATCGTCGTCTTCTACTCCCGGTGCTGGTCCTCCCATGAATACTCCGATCTTCTTGACTAGGTCGTCATTCTTCTCCAGTAGGGTCTTGATTTCCTCCTCATATCCATCGCGGGTAAACTTGAGTTCTTCCTCCAGCTCGATGATCCTAGTCTTCGCCTTCTTCAAGTCCATCATGTCCGCACACATCTGGTTCTCCTGACGTCGAATGTGCTGGTTTAACTCCTGGATGAAAGCTGCAATGGATCTATCCTTCTTAGTGCTGATTACTTCCCATTGCTCGTCTCGGCGCCCACATATTTGGTAGATAGTGTCCTGGAGATCCCTGTGATACACTTCTCCAATGCGTCCCATGGTGATGTGAGCTGCCATACTCTTTCCTAAACTCCAGGTTGGTGCGTCGAAGGAAAATTCTATGGGTTTAGAGGTTGGCGAGAACGTCCTTCCTGGAACTTGTACTTGAATCATCCAGCGCTCTTCTTCTGGTAAAGTGGCGTTGTACGTCCCGGTGAAGCTTGGTATTCCAATGTTCAAGTACCTAGTGACTTCCTTCAGGTGACGTCCAAAAGGTGTATCTTCATCCGGTTGTGCAAACTTGTTCTTTATCTCCGCCATCCTAAAGAGTAGAAAATGGAGAGGAGTCAGAAATGAGTAGAGAAGTGTGACCTAGGGTTTATCTTAGTGGTCGTGTCCTACACTGAGCGTGTGCTCTGATACCATCTTGTAGCGACCCGACCTCAGATGGTCAAGTCTCTGTGCTTCAGTGTCATCCCTGGATCGGTAATGCTGACACACACAGTACTCGAGGATTTATAACAGAGTAGCAATCACACACTTATTACATCGAAAAGTCTAAGAGAGAACTTATTACAATAATATGGCTTAAGGCCATCTAATGCGATAACAGTGGAAGGCTTGGAAGATAAAGTGAGTCCATCAACTCCAACGGCATAGCTGAGCTGCATGGCAACGACCTAACGAACCTTACTCCTCGTCTGAAAAGTCTGCAACATAATACGTTGCAGCCCGAAAACGGGTCATCGCATGGAATATGCTGGCAATATAACACAGTAGAGCAGAAACAGAATAATGCTATCACTACATGCATATATGGCTGGTGGAAAGCTGTATGGTTATAGTTTTTGCGAAAAGCCAATTTTTCCCTACAACAAAGGAATAGATTTTAATTTAACTATCATGGTGGTTGAAACATCATTGAGAAGGTACCCCCAACTCAATCCCAATTAAAGTGATTAACAACCCAACAGTATTAATTAAACATGGTGAGATACATGTGATAACCCAAGTACTAGATACTCAAGAATTGTCCATAACCGGGGACACGGCTAACCATGATTAGATTGTACACTCTGCAGAGGTTTGCGCACTTTTCCCCACAAGACTCGATCGCCTCCGTTGGATTTCTCGCACTACATGGTGTTTGAGAAACGGATGACCGAGACACAGTCTTTCAGAAACGTTAACTCTCTACTCCGGGTAGACCATACCAAACCTACCAAAACCCACTACCTGCTGATCTACCTCTTCAAGAGCTTCACGTAACTTACTCAACTATGCTAGAGCCCATAATAGCTTGTGGCTGCACACGGAAGTTTCTAGCATGAATCATCTCAGTTCCCTTTGAGCCTGGGTGGCGGTCCATAGGAAGATCACACGGGTACCCCGGGATTTCCAAAAAAATACAGACAACACTGGGTTCCCCAGGTGCCTCAATCCACCCAGTTGTTTGATTAAGTTGCCACCTTAAGTTGAACCATTAATTAACAATCTCACATCTGTCATGAATTTCACTCAAACCCAAACCACGTCTACGAGCATAGCATAGCAATATAAGCAATACGTAGAAGTAACTCCCAAGGGTTTGAATATAACAGGGCAATAGGTTCTACCTCAGCAACTACTTCCCAACCCACAAGTTAATGACATCCTAATCATGCAATGTTTGAGGATTGGAACTAATGCATAAAAACTGGGTAATAATGGGATATGATCAAAGTGTTACTTGCCTTGCTGACGATCCGCGAATCCTAGAGACTCGTAGTAACACGCTTCACACTCCGGAATTCTATCGCAAGCAAACAATAACATACATACGTAACAAGCAACGATGCACAAGCAAAACTCAAATAAGAGAGGTTGACCAGAAAGTTCAACTTAAGAACTCCGGTACGCAAAAAGAATCAAAACAAACGAAGCAACGAAAGTCAAACGGCGAAAGAAAACCACTTCGTTTACTAATCTGAACTTAGGTCAAATTTTACAGTAGCAAAAACTTGTTTGAGTTGATTAACCGGAAAGAGGGTTTCGAGACGAAACTCCAGGCGCTTGAATTGCCTGATTCCGATAAACGAGCGAAAAGATAAACAGAAATTAAGATCGGATCAGAAATTGTGATCAGAAAAATCGCGGAATAAATCCGAGAAAAAGAAAAATGACGAACAGATTAACGAACGAACGTTCGTTATCTGGATCTAAACGAAGAACGCGTTCATTAAAATGAACGAACGAGCGAACGCTCGCTAAATAAATAAACCGGAGAAAAATCAATCTATTTAAAAAACAAAAACTAGGGCTTTGGGAAAAATAAAACCGAACGGTTTTTAAGAAAAACCGGCGGTTGGATCCGGCGGCTACCTCCGACGAGGGGCTCCGACGAGGGCTTGGGCAGCGGGGCGGCGGCTCACGGGTCGGCGGGCGGCGCGGCGGCGGGGCTCGGCGGCGGCGGGAGGCGGCGGCGCGGCTTGGGGCGGGGTGCGGAGGCGGCGATGGTGGCGGTGGGGGGCTCGGGCGGCGCGTATATAAAGGGGGCGGGGTGGGGCGGCTTGGAGGAGGGGGCAAGGCGGCGGCGACGGAGTCCGGCTCGGACTCATCGTCCGAGTCGGCGGCGGCGCGGCGCGCAGGAGGCGGCGGCGGCGGCTGGGCCGGCCTGGCTCGGCTGGGCCCTAGGCCCAGTCGGGCGCGGGATTTTTTTATATAATACCGCCGACAGAAGAAAAATCCTAGAAAAATAAATAAAAATCTAAAAATGCCAAAACAAAATTTCACCGTCTAAATAAAATATTTAGGACGAGTTGAACATTTTCTTGGCCCTAAAATGCAATTTTGAAAACGTGCAATTTTTCTAATGCAAATAAAATCCGAATAAAACCAAATAAAATCCAATAAATGATTTTAATATTTTTCCTCCAATATTTCAATTATTTTGGACAAGTCATATTATCTCCACTCATTTGATTTAATACGAAATATTTTTCGGAGAGAAAAATTATTACAATCAAAATCCTCGTTTCATTATTTGATAAAAATCAAATATGAGAACCGGAAAATCCCCAACTCTCTCCGTGGGTCCTTGAGTTGCTTAGGATTTCGAGGATTGCGGAACGGAAATGCAATAATTCATGATATGCATGAATGATCTATGTATAACATTCCGAATTGAAAATTTGGGATGTTACAAGTAAGAATATGGGTGTTAAGGTTTGTGATTCCCTATGCAAGCACGAAAGTAAATAGTTATGCAATGAAACTACATCCTACTTGTGGTGCATTATTCGGTGTTAGTTTTGCTTAATGCTCGCTTATGTGATTTTTTCTTTCTTGGTTGGATTCTTCTCAATCTTTTGCTAGCCTTCATTTTGCACTAAGTACGATCACTACTTGTGCATCCAAAATCCTTTAAACCAGTTTTGGCATATGAGTCCACCATACCTACCTATATGCAGTATTTTTTTGTCGTTCTAAGCAAATTTGTATGTGCCATCTCTAATTTTCAAAATAAATTTCTCTTTTGTGTCCTCGTATGATGTCGCTTGAAGCTACGTTGGTATTTCCCCAAAGAGGAAGGGATGATGCAGCACAACGGCGGTAGGTATTTCCCTCAGATATGAAACCAAGGTTATCGAACCAGTAGGAGAACCAAGCAACACAACGTAAACAACACTTGCACACAAATAACAAATTCTCGCAACCCGACGTGTTAAAGGGGTTGTCAATCCCTCGCGGGGTACGATGCCTCAAGATAGGCGAAACAGACGTGAGGTAAATTTGTAGTAGATTGATAGTTCAAATGCCAAATAACTAAATAAAAATAAATTGCAGCAAAGTATTTTTGGGTTTTTGCTTTAGTAGATCTGAAAATAAAAGCAAGAGAAAAGTAGATTGCAAAGGCAAATATATGAGAAAGAAGACCCGGGGGTGATACGTCTCCAGCGTATCCATATTTTTTATTGTTCCATGCTATTATGTTATCTGTTTTGGATGTTTAATGGGCTTTAATATGCTCTTTTATATTATTTTTGGGACTAACCTATTAACTGGACGCCTAGTGTCAATTTCTATTTTTTTTGCCTATTTTAGAGTTTTTGCAGAAAAGGAATACCAAACGGAATGAAACCTTCGCGACGATCTTTCTTGGACCGAAAGCAATCTAGAAGACTTGGAGTCGAAGTCTGGAACTCCACGAGGAAGCCACGAGGCAGGAGGGCACGCCCCCACCCTCGTGGGCCCCGCGTAGCTCCACCGACATACTTCTTTCATCTATATATACTCTTATACCCTAGAAATATCAGGGAGAGCCAAGAAACCACTTTTCCACCACCGCACCCTTCTGTACCCGTGAGATCCCATCTTGAGGCCTTTTCTGGCGATCTGTCGGAGGGGGAATCAATCACGGAGGGCTTCTACATCAACACCATTGCCTCTCCGATGAAGCGTGAGTAGTTTACCACAGACCTTCGGGTCCATAGTTATTAGCAAGATGGATTCTTCTCTCTCTTTGATTCTCAATACAAAGTTCTCCTCGATGTTCTTGGAGATCTATTCGATGTAATACTCTTTTGCGGTGTGTTTGTCGAGATTCAATGAATTGTGGATTTATGAGCAAGATTATCTATGAATATTATTCGGTTCTTCTCTGAATTCTTATATGCATGATTTGATATCTTTGCAACTCTCTTAAAATTATCAGTTTAGTTTGGCCTACTAGATTGATCTTTCTTTCAATGGGGGAAGTGCTTAGCTTTGGGTTCAATCTTGCGGTGTCCTTTCCCAGTGACAGTAGGGGCAGCAAGGCACGTATTTTATTGTTTCCATCAAGGATAAAAAGATGAGGTTTATATAATATTGCTTGAGATTATCCCTCTACATCATGTCATCTTGCTTAATGCGTTACTCCGTTCTTATGAACTTAATACTCTAGATGCATGTTGGATAGCGGTCAATGTGTGGAGTAGTAGTAGTAGATGCAGAATCGTTTCGATCTATTTGACACGGACGTGATGCCTATATTCATGATCATTGCCTTAGATATCTTCATAAATATGCGCTTTTCTATCAATTGATCGGCAGTAATTTGTTCACCCACCATAATACATGCTATCTTGAGAGAAGCCACTAGTGAAACCTATGGCCCCCGGGTCTCTTTCCTATTATATTACATCTCTTTTATTTACATCGCATCTCGTTTACTATTTTGCAATCTTTACTTTCCAATCTATACAAAAAATACCAAAAATATTTACTTTACTATCTCTATTAGATATCACTTTTGTGAGTGATCGTGAAGGGATTGACAACCCCTTAATCGCGTTGGTTGCAATGTTCTTGATTGTTTGTGCAGGTACTAGGTGACTTGTGCGTTATCTCCTACTGGATTGATACCTTGGTGCTCAAAACTGAGGGAAATACTTAGGCTACTTTGTTGCATCACCCTTTCCTCTTCAAGGGAAAGCCAACACATGCTAAAGAGGTAGCAAGAAGGATTTTTGGCACCATTGCCGGGGAGATCTACGCCAAGTCAAGACATACCAAGTACCCACCATAAACTCTTCTCCCTCGCATTAGATTATTTGTCATTCGCCTCTCGTTTTCCTCCCCCCACTTATAAAACGACTTTCGAAAATATTCGCCTTTTTCTTTGCCCCTCTTCCATTCGATCTTTTGTTTGCTTGTGTTACCATGTGCCTTCTTTTTGCTTGCATCTTCGCTTGCTAAAAGTTTATGGATCCCCATCCACTTGCTAATCTTTTTAAGAGATCCAATTATGATGAACCAATTGCTAGTGAGTTGTGTGCACTACATTATATTTATGAGGTTTTGCTTGAAATCCGTGAATCTGAAAATTGTGATGAAGTACTTTATGAAGTGATTCACGGTAGATCTTTGAACGAAAAGCATGATTGCAATGATTTTATTAGAAATTCTATTAATGTCAATTGTGATAATAATATACAAAACCCTAAGCTTGGGGATGCTAGTTTTGTTATGTCCTCTACTTGTTGCAATGATCATGATTGGGGTGATTCTTCTTATGATCTTGAACATTTATTTAAGTCCCATGATGAATATGAGATTGATAATAATGTTTTCAATAATATTGAAAGTGGGTTTGAAAGAGTGTCGACTTTAGATCCCACATATTTGGAGAATATTCAATCTTGTGAATTTTTTTATAAAGGTGGGTTCGGAGAGGTCATGACTTTATTTTATGATAATCCCACTATTTCGGAAGAGTGTCAACTTTGCATGCATGTGGATCATAAAGAAAAAAATCATGTGACAGTTATATTGTTGAATTTGATTATGATCCTACATGAAATTATTATGAGAGAGGAAAATATGGTTGTAGAAATTTTCATGTTACAAAATTACCTCTCATTATGTTGAGATTGCTATTGTTCCTTTCTTCTTCCTTGCATATGCTAGTTTTTGCTTGCCTTGATAATTTGTTTGCTTATAATATGCCTATGTTGGAAATATGCCCTAGAGGCAATAATAAAATGGTTATTATTATATTTCTTTGTTCATGATAATTGTCTATTGTTCATGCTATAATTGTGTTATCCGGAAATCATAATACATGTGTGAATACATAGACCACAACACGTCCCTAGTGAGCCTCTAGTTGACTAGCTCGTTGATCAAAGGATAGTCATGGTTTCCTAACTATGGACATTAGATGTCATTGATAACGGGATCACATCATTAGGAGAATGATGTGATGGACAAGACCCAATCCTAAGCTTAGCTCAAAGATCATGTAGTTCGTTTGCTGTAGCTTTTCTGAATGTCAAGTATCATTTCCTTAGACCATGAGATTGTGCAACTCCCGGATACCGTAGGAGTGCCTTGGGTGTGCCAAACGCCACAACGTAACTGGGTGACTATAAAGGTACATTACAGGTATCTCCGAAAGTGTCTGTTGGGTTGGCACGAATCGAGACTGGGATTTGTCACTCGTATGACGGAGAGGTATCTCTGGGCCCACTCGGTAATGCATCATCATAATGAGCTCAATGTGATCAAGTGGTTGATCACGGGATCATGCATTACGGTACGAGTAAAGTGACTTGCCGGTAACGAGACTGAACAAGGTATTGGGATACCGACGATCGAGTCTCGGACAAGTAACGTACCGATTGACAAAGGGAATTGTATACGGATTGATTGAATCCTCGACATCGTGGTTCATCCGATGAGATCATCATGGAGCATGTGGGAGCCAACATGGGTATCCAGATCCTGCTGTTGGTTATTGACCGGAGAGTCGTGTCGGTCATGTCTGCATGTCTCCCGAACCCGTAGGGTCTACACACTAAAGGTTCGGTGACGCTAGGGTTGTTAGGAAGACTTGTATGTGATTACCAAATGTTGTTCGGAGTCCCGGATGAGATCCCGGACGTCACGAGGAGTTTCGGAATGGTCCGGAGATAAAAATTTATATATGGGAAGTTGTCATATGGTCGCCGGAAAGTTTCGGGGCCATATTGGTATTGTACCGGGGCCACCGGAGGGGTTCCGGGGGTCCACCGGGAGGGTCCACTTCTTCCGGAGGGCCTTATGGGTTGTATGGAGAAGGGAACCAGCCCAAGTGGGCTTGGGCGCCACACGCCCCTAGGTCCCATGCGCCTAGGGTTGGGGGAAACCCTAAGGGGGGCGCCCCTTGCTTGGGGGGCAAGCCCCCCTCTCCTTCTGCCTCCGCGCCCCCTCTAGATCTCATCTAGAGGGGGCCGGCCCCCTTCCCGTTTCCCCTATAAATAGAGGGGTGAGGGGAGGGCTGCACACAACATCCAAGGCGCAGCCCCTCCCCTCCCCAACACCTCTCCTCCTCCATAAGTGCTTGGTGAAGCCCTGCCGGAGTACTGCAGCTTCATCACCACCACGCCGTCGTGCTGCTGTTGGAGCCTTCTTCCTCAACCTCTCCCTCCTCCTTGCTGGATCAAGGCGCGGGAGACGTCCTCGCTCCGTACGTGTGTTGAACGCGGAGGTGCCATCCGTTCGGCACTAGGATCTTCGGTGATTTGAATCATGTCGAGTACGACTCCATCAACCCCGTTCTCTTGAACGCTTCCGCTCGTGATCTACAAGGGTATGTAGATGCACTCCTCTCTCCCTCGTTGCTAGATGACTCCATAGATTGATCTTGGTGATGCGTAGAAAATTTTAAAATTCTGCTACGTTCCCCAACAGTGGCATCATGAGCTAGGTCTATGCGTAGTTACTATGCACGAGTAGAACACAAAGTAGTTGTGGGCGTCGATATTGTCAATTTGCTTGCCGTTACTAGTCTTATCTTGATTCGGCGGCATCGTGGGATGAAGCGGCCCGGACCAACCTTACACGTACGCTTATGTGAGACTGGTTCCACCGACTGACATGCACTAGTTGCATAAGGTGGCTAGCGGGTGTCTGTCTCTCCCACTTTAGTCGGATCGGATTCGATGAATAGGGTCCTTATGAAGGGTAAATAGAAATTGGCAATTCACGTTGTGGTTTTGGCATAGGTAAGAAACGTTCTTGCTAGAAACCTATAACAGCCACGTAAAAACTTGCAACAACAATTAGAGGACGTCTAACTTGTTTTTGCAGCAAGTGTTTTGTGATGTGATATGGCCAAAGGTTGTGATGAATGACGAATGATATATGTGATGTATGAGATTTATCATGTTCTTGTAATAGGAATCACGACTTGCATGTCGATGAGTATGACAACCGGCAGGAGCCATAGGAGTTGTCTTTATTTATTTATGACCTGCATGTCAACATAAACGTCATGTAATTACTTTACTTTATTGCTAAAGCGTTAGCCATAGTAGTAGAAGTAATAGATGACGAGACAACTTCAAGAAGACACGATGATGGAGATCATGATGATGGAGATCATGGTGTCATGCTGGTGACAACGATGATCATGGAGCCCCGAAGATGGAGATCAAAGGAGCAAATGATATTGGCCATATCATGTCACTATTTGATTGCATGTGATGTTATCATGTTTTACATCTTATTTGCTTAGAACGACGGTAGCTTAAATAAGATGATCCCTCATAATAATTTCAAGAAAGTGTTCCCCCTAACTGTGCATCATTGCGAAGGTTCGTTGTTTCGAAGCACCACGTGATGATCGGGTGTGATAGATTCTAACGTTCGAATACGACGGGTGTAAGACAGATTTACACACGCAATACACTTAGGTTGACTTGACGAGCCTAGCATGTACAGACATGGCCTCGGAACACAGAAGACCGAAAGGTCGAGCATGAGTCGTATAGAAGATACGATCAACATGAAGATGTTCACCGATGTTGACTAGTCCGTCTCACGTAATGATCGGACACGGCCTGGTTAACTCGGATCATGTTATACTTAGATGACTGGAGGGATGTCTATCTGAGTGGGAGTTCATTTAATAATTTGATTAGATGAACTTAATTATCATGAACTTAGTCTAAAATCTTTACAATATGTCTTGTAGATCAAATGGCCCACGTGTCCTCAACTTCAACGCGTTCCTAGAGAAAACCAAGCTGAAAGACGATGGCAGCAACTATACGGACTGGGTCCGGAACCTGAGGATCATCCTCATAGCTGCCAAGAAAGATTATTTCCTAGAAGCACCGCTAGGTGACGCACCCGTCCCACAGAACCAAGACGTTATGAATGCTTGGCAGACACGTGCTGATGATTACTCCCTCGTTCAGTGCGGCATGCTTTACAGCTTAGAACCGGGGCTCCAAAAGCGTTTTGAGAGACACGGAGCATATGAGATGTTCGAAGAGCTGAAAATGGTTTTTCAAGCTCATGCACGGGTCAAGAGATATGAAGTCTCCGACAAGTTCTTCAGCTGTAAGATGGAGGAAAATAGTTCTGTCAGTGAGCACATACTCAAAATGTCTGGTTTGCATAACCGCTTGACTCAGCTGGGAGTTAATCTCCCGGATGACGCGGTCATTGACAGAATCCTTCAGTCGCTTCCACCGAGCTACAAGAGCTTTGTGATGAACTTCAATATGCAGGGGATGGAAAAGACCATTCCTGAAGTATTTTCAATGCTGAAATCAGCAGAGGTAGAAGTCAAAAAGGAACATCAAGTGTTGATGGTGAATAAAACCACTAAGTTCAAGAAAGGCAAGGGTAAGAAGAACTTCAAGAAGGAAGGCAAGGGAGTTGCTGCGCCCGGCAAACAAGCTGTTGGGAAGAAGCCAAAGAATGGACCCAAGCCCGAGACTGGGTGTTTTTATTGCAAGGGAAGTGGTCACTAGAAGCGGAACTGCCCCAAATACTTAGTGGACAAGAAGGCTGGCATCACGAAAGGTATATGTGATATACATGTAATTGATGTGTACCTTACCAATACTCGTAGTAGCTCCTGGGTATTTGATACCGGTGCAGTTGCTCACATTTGTAACTCAAAGCAGGAGCTGCGGAATAAACAGAGACTGGCGAAGGACGAGGTGACGATGCGCGTCGAGAATGGTTCCAAGGTCGATGTGATCGCCGTCGGCACGCTACCTCTACATTTACCTACGGGATTAGTTTTAAACCTCAATAATTCTTATTTAGTGCCAGCTTTGAGCATGAACATTGTATCAGGATCTCGTTTAATACGAGATGGCTACTCATTTAAATCTGAGAATAATGGTTGTTCTATTTATATGAGAGATATGTTTTAAGGTCATGCTCCGATGGTGAATGGTTTATTCTTAATGAATATAGAGTGTAATGCTACACATATTCATAGTGTGAATACCAAAAGATGTAAGGTTGATAATGATAGTCCCACATACTTGTGGCACTGCCGCCTTGGTCACATAGGTGTCAAACGCATGAAGAAGCTCCATGCAGATGGACTTTTAGAGTCTCTTGATTACGAATCATTTGACACATGCGAACCATGCCTCATGGGTAAGATGACCAAGACTCCGTTCTCAGGAACAATGGAGCGAGCAACCAACTTATTGGAAATCATACATACTAATGTGTGCGGTCCAATGAGTGTTGAGGCTCGCGGTGGCTATCGTTATGTTCTCACCCTCACTGATGACTTGAGTAGATATGGGTATGTCTACTTAATGAAACAAAAGTCTGAGACCTTTGAAAAGTTCAAGGAATTTCAGAGTGAGGTTGAGAATCAACGTGACAGGAAAATCAAGTTCTTGCGATCAGATCATGGGGGAGAATACTTGAGTCACGAATTTGGCACACACTTAAGAAAATGTGGAATAGTTTCACAACTCACGCCGCCTGGAACACCTCAGCGTAATGGTGTGTTCGAACGTCGTAATCGCACTCTATTAGATATGGTGCGATCTATGATGTCTCTTACCGATTTACCGCCATCATTTTGGGGCTATGCTTTAGAGACTTCCGCATTCACTTTAAATAAGGCTCTGTCGAAGTTCGTTGAGACGACACCGTATGAATTATGGTTTGGGAAGAAACCTAAGCTGTCGTTTCTAAAAGTTTGGGGATGCGATGCTTATGTCAAGAAACTTCAACCAGAAAAGCTCGAACCCAAGTCGGAAAAATGCGTCTTCATAGGATACCCTAAAGAAACTATTGGGTATACCTTCTACCTTAGATCCAAAGGCAAGATCTTTGTTGCCAAGAATGGGTCCTTTCTAGAGAAAGAGTTTCTCTCGAAAGAAATAAGTGGGAGGAAGGTAGAACTTGATGAAGTATTACCTCTTGAACCGGTAAGTGGCACAGCTCAAGAAAATGTTCCTGAGGTGCCTGCACTGACTAGAGAGGAAGTTGATGATGATGATCATGAAACTTCAAATCAAGTTGCTACTGAACTTCCTAGGTCCACAAGGACACGTTCCGCACCAGAGTGGTACGACAACCTTGTCTTGGAAATCATGTTGTTAGACAACGGTGAACCTTCGAACTATGAAGAAGCGATGGCGGGCCCGGATTCCGGCAAATGGCTGGAAGCCATGAAATCCGAGATAGGATCCATGTATGAAAACGAAGTATGGACTTTGACTGGCTTGCCCGTTGATCGGCGAGCCATAGAAAATAAATGGATCTTTAAGAAGAAGACAAACACGAATGGTAATGTGACCATCTATAAAGCTCGGCTTGTCGCTAAGTGTTATCGACAAGTTCAAGGGGTTGACTACGATGAGACTTTCTCACCCGTAGCGAAGCTGAAGTCCTTCTGAATCATGTTAGCAATTGCCGCATTCTATGGTTATGAGATATGGCAAATGGACGTCAAAACGGCATTCCTTAATGGTTTCCTTAAGGAAGAATTGTATATGATGCAGCCGGAAGGTTTTATCGATCCTAAGAATGCTGACAAGGTGTGCAAGCTCCAACGCTCGATTTATGGGCTGGTGCAAGCATCTCGGAGTTGGAACATTCGCTTTGATGAGATGATCAAAGCGTTTGGGTTTATGCAGACTTATGGACAAGCCTGCATTTACAAGAAAGTGAGTGGGAGCTCTGTAGCATTTCTCATATTGTATGTGGATGACATATTGTTGATGGGAAATGATATAGAATTCTTGGAAAGCATAAAGGCCTACTTGAACAAGTGTTTTTCAATGAAGGACCTTGGAGAAGCTGCTTATATATTAGGCATCAAGATCTATAGAGATAGATCGAGATGCCTCATTGGTCTTTCACAGAGTACGTACCTTGACAAGATATTGAAGAAGTTCAAAATGGATCAGTCAAAGAAGGGGTTCTTGCCTGTATTGCAAGGTACGAGATTGAGCACGGCTCAATGCCCGACCACGGCAGAAGATAGAGAAAAGATGAGTGTTGTCCCCTATACCTCGGCCATAGGGTCTATCATGTATGCTATGCTGTGTACCAGACCTGATGTAAACCTTGCCGTAAGTTTGGTAGGAAGGTACCAAAGTAATCCCGGCATGGAACACTGGACAGCGGTCAAGAATATCCTGAAGTACCTGAAAAGGACTAAGGAAATGTTTCTCGTTTATGGAGGTGACGAAGAGCTCGTCGTAAAGGGTTACGTCGATGCTAGCTTCGACACAGATCTGGATGACTCTAAGTCACAAACCGGATACGTGTATATTTTGAATGGTGGGGCAGTAAGCTGGTGCAGTTGCAAGCAAAGCGTTGTGGCGGGATCTACATGTGAAGCGGAGTACATGGCAGCCTCGGAGGCAGCACAAGAAGCAGTCTGGGTGAAGGAGTTCATTACCGACCTAGGAGTCATACCCAATGCGCCAGGCCCCATGACTCTCTTCTATGACAACACTGGAGCTATTGCCCTTTCCAAGGAGCCTAGGTTTCACAGGAAGACCAGGCATATCAAGCATCGCTTCAACTCCATTCGTGGAAGTGTTCAAAATGGAGACATAGAGATTTGTAAAGTACATACGGACCTGAATGTAGCAGATCTGTTGACTAAACCTCTACCTAGAGAAAAACATGATCAACACCAGAACTGCATGGGTGTTCGATTCATCACAATGTAACTAGAATATTGACTCTAGTGCAAGTGGGAGACTGTTGGAAATATTCCCTAGATGCAATAATAAAATGGTTATTATTATATTTCTTTGTTCATGCTAATTGTCTATTGTTCATGCTATAATTGTGTTATCCGGAAATCGTAATACATGTGTGAATACATAGACCACAACACGTCCCTAGTGAGCCTCTAGTTGACTAGCTCATTGATCAAAGGATAGTCATGGTTTCCTGACTATGGACATTAGATGTCATTGATAATGGGATCACATCATTAGGAGAATGATGTGATGGACAAGACCCAATCCTAAGCTTAGCTCAAAGATCATGTAGTTCGTTTGCTGTAGCTTTTCTGAATGTCAAGTATCATTTCCTTATACCATGAGATTGTGCAACTCCCGGATACCGTAGGAGTGCCTTGGGTGTGCCAAACATCACAACGTAACTGGGTGACTATAAAGGTACATTACAGGTATCTCCGAAAGTGTCTGTTGGGTTGGCACGAATCGAGACTGGGATTTGTCACTCCGTATGACGGAGAGGTATCTCTGGGCCCACTCGGTAATGCATCATCATAATGAGCTCAATGTGATCAAGTGGTGGATCACGGGATCATGCATTACAATGTGAGTAAAGTGACTTGCCGGTAACGAGACTAAACAAGGTATTGGGATACCGACGATCGAGTCTCGGACAAGTAACGTACCGATTGACAAAGGGAATTGTATACAGATTGAATGAATCCTCGACATCGTGGTTCATCTGATGAGATCATCGTGGAGCATGTGGGAGCCAACATGGGTATCCAGATCCCGCTGTTGGTTATTGACTGGAGAGTCGTCTCGGTCATGTCTGCATGTCTCCCGAACCCGTAGGGTCTACACACTTAAGGTTCGGTGACGCTAGGGTTGTTAGGAAGACTTGTATGTGATTACCGAATGTTGTTCGGAGTCCCGGATGAGATCCCGGATGTCACGAGGAGTTCCGAAATGGTCCGGAGGTAAAGATTTATATATGGGAAGTTGTTATATGGTCACCGGAAAGTTTTGGGGGCATATTGGTATAGTACCGGGGCCACCGGAGGGGTTCCGGGGGTCCACCGGGAGGGTCCACCTCTTCCGAAGGGCCTTGTGGGCTGTATGGAGAAGGTAACCAGCCCAAGTGGGCTGGGGCGCCACACCCCCCTAGGGCCCATGCGCCTAGGGTTGGGGAAAGCCCTAAGGGGGGGCGCCCCCTTGCTGGAGGGGCAAGCCCCCCTCCCCTTGGCCGCTGCCCCCCCCCCCTCTAGATCTCATCTAGAGGGGGCCGGCCCCCTTCCCCTTTCCCCTATAAATAGAGGGGTGAGGGGAGGGCTGCACACAACATCCAAGGCGCAGCCCCTCCCCTCCCCAACACCTCTCCTCCTCCATAAGAGCTTGGCGAAGCCCTGCCAGAGTACTGCAGCTTCATCACCACCACGCCGTCGTGCTGCTGTTGGAGCCCTCTTCCTCAACCTCTCCCTCCTCCTTGCTGGATCAAGGCGCGGGAGACATCCTCGCTCCGTACATGTGTTGAACGCGGAGGTGCCGTCCGTTCGGCACTAGGATCTTCGGTGATTTGAATCATGTCGAGTACGACTCCATCAACCCCGTTCTCTTGAACGCTTCCGCTCGTGATCTAAAAGGGTATGTAGATGCACTCCTCTCTCCCTCATTGCTAGATGACTCCATAGATTGATCTTGGTGATGCGTAGAAAATTTTAAAATTCTGCTACGTTCCCCAACAGCCTATGCATAGGAAGTATGTTAGACTTAAGTGTGTTTGTCACATGTTTTATGATGCTCTCTTTGTTCTTCAATTCTTGTCTTTCATGTGAGCATCATTGAAACCTCAATGCCTAGCTAGGGGCGTTAAACAATAGCGCTTGTTGGGAGGCAACCCAATTTTATTTTTGTTCTTGCTTTTTAGATCATGTTTAGCAATAAATATTTCATCTAGCCCGTGGTTAGATGTGGTTTTGTGTTTTAATTAGTGTTTGTGTCCAGTAAGACCTTTGGGATAGACGGCAGTGATAGTTAATTTGATCCTGCTGAAAATCAGAAACTATTGCGCTAACGAAAACAATTATCACTTTTAATAGAAGCGGGATGAAATACTTATTCTTTTTGCAGAGAATTAATAAACAAACTTTCTAAGACTTCCTAATTTCTCAGGATTTTTGGCGTTACAGAAGTACTCGAAAGTTATAGATTGCTATAGAATGTTCTGTTTTCCGTGTGTTGTTTGCTTATTTTTGATGAATCTATGAGTAGTATCGGGGGGTATGAACCATAGAGAAGTTGGAATACAGTAGGTTTCACACCAATATAAATAAAGAATGAGTTCATTACAGTACCTTAAATTGGTGGTTTTTTTTCTTATACTAACGGAGCTCATGAGATTTTCTGTTGAAGTTCTGTGTTGTGAAGTTTTCGAGTTTTGGGGTAAAGATTTGATGGATTTTGGAATAAGGAGTGGCAAGAGCCTAAGCTTGGGGATGCCAAAGGCACCCCAAGGTAAAATTAAAGGATAACCAAAAGCCTAAGCTTGGGGATGCCCCGGAAGGCATCCCCTCTTTCGTCTTCGTTTATCGGTAACTTTACTTGAGGCTATATTTTTATTCACCACATGATATGCATTTTGCTTGGAGCGTCTTGTATTATTTGATTATTTGCTTTTTAGTTTACCACAATAATCCTTGTTGTACACACCTTTTGATAGAGATATGCATGAATCAGAATTTATTAGAATACTCTATGTGATTCACTTATATGTTTTGAGCTAGATAATTTTGCCCTAGTGCTTCACTTATATCCTTTTAGAGCACGGTGGTGGCTTTATTTTATAGAAACTATTGATCTCTCATGCTTCACTTATATTATTTTGAGAGTCTTTTAGAACATCATGGTAATTTTCTTTGGCTATAAAACTAGTCCAAATATGATGGGCATCCAAGATGGGTATAATAAAACTTTCATATAAAGTGCGTTGAATAATATGAGAAGTTTGATTCTTTATGATTGTTTTGAGATATGAAGATGGTGGTATTAGAGTCATGCTAGTAGAGTAGTTGTGAATTTGATAGATACTTGTGTTAAAGTTTGTGATTCCCATAGCATGCATGTATGGTGAGCCGTTATGTGATGAAGTTGGAGCATGATCTATTTATTGATTGTCTTCCTTATGAGTGGCGGTCGGGGACGAGCAATGGTCTTTTCCTACCAATCTATCCCCCTAGGAGCATGCGCGTAGTACTCTGTTTCAATAACTAATAGATTTTTGCAATAAGTATGTGAGTTCTTTATGACTAATGTTGATTCCATGGATTATACGCACTCTCACCCTTCCACCATTGCTAGCCTCTCTAGTACCGCACAACTTTCGCCGGTACCATAAACCCACCATTTACCTTCCTCAAAAAAGCCACCATACCTACCTATTATGGCATTTACATAGCCATTCCGAGATATATTGCCATGCAACTTTCCACCGTTCCGTTTATTATGACACGCTCCATCATTGTCATATTGCTTTGCATGATCATGTAGTACTACAACAAAATAGGCATGTAGGGACGTTTTTGTGTCGACACTTTTATCAACGTCTCATTATTCAAAATCACTTGGTGCATAGGGACGATTTCTGAGGCGCAAAGGACATCGTCCTTGGTTCCCATAGAAAAAAAGGATTCCGGTGGTTCAAAATATCTTGCGCCACCAGCCCACCACCACCACCCTAATCCCCCATTGTGCGAGATGGCCCAAGAAAGTAACTACCATGGAAAAAGGGTGCGATCTCTGGCCTCTAAACCTAGCGCCACAATGCCACACCGATGCTCTCTACCAAGATCCTACTCCTCCTCACCCCAGACTCGCTGTAGCAGGTCCACCCCCCTCGCCCGTCGGCCGCCAACAGTAGGCTCGGGGACCCAGGCCTCCAGGCGGTGGCCCAGCCCCACTCCGGCGGCCTCGACCTGTAGCTCCGGCACACGATGCACTCCGGCTGAAAGGGAAGATGACGGGTGGCGGAGTGGGCAACGGAACTGGACATCGCCACCTCCTCCTAGTGAGATCGTACCGAGATACGACCTGACAGGAAGGTAGAAGAGGAACACGATCGACGAGGAGGACAAAAGGTATTGATCATTTAGGCGCTCGTTTATTTGTATGTTCGCTGTCCTTCTCTTCAGACTTTGATTCAGATCCACCTTTCTGTATGTAGCTATTTTATTTGTTCGCCCACGGCAACAATGCTATCAGAGACTTAATTAGTTTATATAATCTTCGGGGGGAAATTGTATGCCCCGGTGATGACTCCTACCCGGCCCTCCATTTGCTCGCCTGACATCCTCTATCTCTAAGAACCCGATGTCTTGCGACCAAAAAAATCCAACAAGCATCCTCGCCATGTGAAGCTCGTTTCCATCAAGTAGGCTAACCTCATGCTTGACACTGTCGACCAGCAGCAAGGCGGCAAATTCATTTATATCTGAGTCGATCTAATTTTTTGTTTTAGTTTTTCTATCAATTCATTCCAAATAAAAAATTGGAGCTGCTCCCTTGATGCGTACTTAGTTGTGGAGGAGAAACTTGACATTGTACATTAGATTATCCTATTAAGATAGGACAACACTGCTTTGCCGTTTTTTTTTTCTGAACTCTCGTCTGTTTACTAATTAAACATTTAGACTTCAACTTCAATTTAGACCACTACTTCAATTTACACATAGCTTTTTTCGTTGTTTACTCCCAAATTATTGGCACTCACATATGCAGGTGCTTGATAAAAAGCCTCTGATAATATCCTGATTGAATAGGATGGTCAGTGTTCTTAACACATTTTTCTTTTTCATGCAGTTAATAATAGTTGTGTATCAACTGTCAAATCACCTTCCCCCCTCCACTCCCATAACTAAAATTAAGAGCTTTGCGCCCACGTTCTAACATTTCTTAGAATTAACATGGCTTCTACTCTAAACAGAGAGATCAACTCACACATGCAGTTTCTCACCTATAGAAACTTTTCTCAAGTTGTCAGATAAAGAGCACCGTGGATGGATATATTATCATGTTTGGTAAGATTTAATCATGTGTGATAATGTAAAACATCTGGGTCACATGTGTTGCACTATGTCTAGAGCAGCTAAATGGTATCATTCTCGCTTATAATTATGTAGATATTGTGTTAGACTGAAGATTATTAATATGAACTACCATGAGAATTCAGTATTTTTATGGTAACCCATTCCCTTAATAAGTAGAGCTAGTATTAAGGCTTAGAGACTATTAGTGTCAACAACCATTAGAATTCAGTCCCTGTATGTTAAACTGCTGCTATTTCTTTACATATATATGCTTTGTATGGTGAATACTTAGTTAGTTGTTATTTTTCTAAGAAATACACTTCAAGCATTCTCACCTTAGCCAATCTATAGATGACATGATGATTTTTCTTCTTTTTACAGTATGTATCTATACTTCATATGGGCACATGAAATCTACACGGCAAGATTGAACTTCTGCAGTGCATGTTTACTCGATGTGGTATATGTAATACCGTTCTTCTCTGTTCTTATAGCTGTATGTTCAGCAAACAAAACTTACTGATAGAAGTTCGAATAAATTTATTTATATCTCATTCGGCTTTCTTCACAAAAAATCCTATGTGCGGGATTTGAAGGCAGTTGCCACAAGGATAAGCTAGAGAAGCAGAGAAAACAAGGAGCCATTGTTCCATTATCAACATGTAGAAACTAAAACTCATATAGATATGTTTCATGTAGTTTGTGCATGTAATTGTTTATAGGAGATGTGTACAACTGAGTTTGTAAACTATTACTACTCGGAGTAATACAATGTTATTATCTCGTGCCATGCCATATAAGTTTTGAATATTTTATGATATGTAAAAGAGAGTCCAATTATTTCATACGAGCAAGTAATTATATTAAGTGCAATTGATTAAAAAACACTTTATACAATAGGAAGAGGATATATGAAGTTGCATCTAGCATGAATTTACCAAAGCGTCCCTAGGGGTATAAAGATGCTCTCAAAATGTCTCTTATCCATGTTGACACGCTTTGTTAGGATGTCTTAAAACGTCTCATATCCATGTTGACACGCTTTGTAAGGACGCTCTTAAACTGTCTCATTTCCATGTAGACACGCTACCTCCACTTCTCAATGGTCTTTGAGACAGTGTGTGAGGAGACGCTTGTAGGACGCTTTAATGAGCGACTCTAAAATCTGCTAGAGATGATTTAGTGCGTCTTTAACACCTACATTTAGCGGCTCTACATGGCATTTTTGTTGTAGTGGTTGACATCGTATTTGTGGCAAAGACACCATTCATAATTCTTTCATACATGTTACTCTTGATTCATTGCACATCCCGGTACACCGCCGGAGGAATTCACATAGAGTCATATTTTGTTCTAAGTATTGAGTTGTAATTCTTGAGTCGTAAGTAAATAAAAGTATGATGATCATCATTATTAGAGCATTGTCCCAGTGAGGAAAGGATGATGGAGACTATGATTCCCCCACAAGTTGGGATGAGACTCCGGACGAAAAGGATAAAAAAAGATGCCAAAAAAAGAGGGACCAAAAAAACAAAAAATGAGAGAAAAAGAGAGAAGGGACAATGCTACTATCTTTTTTCCACACTTGTGCTTCAAAGTAGCACCATGATCTTCATGATAGAGAGTCTCTTATTTTTTCACTTTCATATAGTAGTGAGAATTTTTCATTATAGAACTTGGCTTGTATATTCCAATGACGGGCTTCCTCAAAATGCCCTAGGTCTTCGTGATCAAGCAAGTTGGATGCACACCCACTTAGTTTCTTTTGTTGAGCTTTCATACATTTGTAGCTCTAGTGCATCCGTTGCATGGCAATCCCTACTCACTCAGATGGATATCTATTGATGGGCACCTCCATAGCCCGTTGATACGCCTAGTTGATGTGAGACTATCTTCTCCATTTTGTCTTCTCCACAACCACCCCTCTATTCCACCTATAGTGTTATATCCATGGCTCACGCTCATGTATTGCGTGAAGATTGAAAAGGTTTGAGAACATCAAAAATATGAAACAATTGATTGGCTTGTCATCGAGGTTGTGCATTATTAAATATTTTGTGTGATGAAGATAGAGCATAGCCAGACTATATGATTTTGTAGGGATAGCTTTATTTGGCCATGTTATTTTAAGAAGACATGATTGCTTTGTTAGTATGCTTGAAGTATTATTGTTTTTATGTCAATATTAAAATTTTGTCTTGAATCTTTCGGATCTGAACATTCATGCCACAATAAAGAAAATTACATTGATAATTATGTTTGGTAGCATTCCACATCAAAAATTCTGTTTTTATCAATTACCTACTAGAGGACGAGTAGGAATTAAGCTTGGGGATGCTTGATACGTCTCCAACATATCTATAATTTTTTATTGTTCCATGCTATTATATTATCTGTTTTGGATGTTTAATGGGCTTTAATATGATCTTTTATATTATTTTTGGGACTAACCTATTAACCGGAGGCCCAGTGCGAGTTTCTGTTTTTTTTCCTATTTTAGAGTTTTTGCAGAAAAGGAATGCCAAACGGAGTCCAAACAGAATGAAACCTTTTGCGATGATCTTTCTTGGACCGAAAGCAATCCAGAAGACTTGGAGTCGAAGTCTGGAACTCCACGAGGAAGCCACGAGGCAGGAGGGCGCGTCCAGGGGGTAGGCATGCCCCCCACCCTCGTGGGCCCCTCGTAGCACCACCGACGTACTTCTTTCGCCTATATATACTCTTATAGCCTAGAAAAATCATGGAGAGCCACGAAACCACTTTTCCACCGCCGCAACCTTCTATACCCATGAGATCCCATCTTGGGGCCTTTTTCGGTGATCTGCCGAAGGGGGGATCGATCACAGAGGGCTTCAACATCAACACCATTGCCTCTCAGATGAAGCATGAGTAGTTTACCACAGACCTTCGAGTCCATAGTTATTACCTAGATGGCTTCTTCTCTCTCTTTGATTGTCAATACGAAGTTCTCCTCGATGTTCTTGGAGATCTATTCGATGTAATACTCTTTTGCGGTGTGTTTGTCGAGATCCGTTAAATTCTAGATCTATGAACAAGATTAACTATGAATATTATTTGGTTCTTCTCTGAATTCTTACATGCATGATTTGATATCTTTGCAAGTCTCCTAGAATTATCGGTTTAGTTTGGCCTACTAGATTGATCTTTCTTGCAATGGGAGATGTGCTTGTCTTTGGGTTCAATCTTGCGGTGTACTTTCCTAGTGACAGTAGGGGCAGCAAGGCACATATTGTATTGTTGCCATCGAGGATAAAAATATGGGGTTTATATCATATTTCTTGAGTTTATCCCTCTACATCATGTCATCTTGCTTAATGCGTTACTCCGTTCTTATGAACTAAATACTCTAGATGCATGCTGGATAGCGGTCGATGTGTGGAGTAATAGTAGTAGATGCAGAATCATTTCGATCTACTTGACACGGACGTGATGCCTATATTCATGATCATTGCCTTAGATATCTTCATAACTATGCGCTTTTCTATCAATTGCTCAGCAGTAATTTGTTCACCCACCATAATACATGCTATCTTGAGAGAAGCCCCTAGTGAAACCTATGGCCCCCGGGTCTCTTTCCTATTATATTACATCTCTTTTATTTACATTGCATCTCGTTTACTATTTTGTAATCTTTACTTTCCAATCTATACAACAAAAATACCAAAAATATTTACTTTACTATCTCAATTAGATCTCACTTTTGCGAGTGACCGTGAAGGGATTGACAACCCCTTTATCGTGTTGGTTGCAAGGTTCTTGATTGTTTGTGCATGTACTAGGTTACTTGGGCATTGTCTCCTACTGGATTGATATACCTTGGTTCTCAAAACTGAGGGAAATACTTACGCTACTTTGTTGCGTCACCCTTCCCTCTTCAAGGGAAAACCAACGCATGCTCAAGAGGTAGCAGGGGGACGTAGGTTTCACTACTGGCTTCTCTCGAGAAAAATAGCAAAGCGGTGTATGAACAAATTACTGTTGGGCAATTTATAGAACTTGAAACACTCATGACGATATCCAGGCAATGATCATTATATAGGCATCACGTCCAAGATTAGTAGACCGACTCCTGCCTGCATCTACTACTATTACTCCACACATCGACAGCTATCCAGCATGCATCTAGTGTATTAAGTTCATGGAAAACGGAGTAATGCAATAAGAACGATGACATAATGTAGACAAGATCTATCTATGTAGAGATAGACCCCATCGTTTTATCCTTAGTAGCAACGATACATACGTGTCGTTTCCCTTTCTGTCACTGGGATCAAGCACCGAAAGATCGAACCCACTACAAAGCATCTCTTCCCATTGCAAGATAAATAGATCAAGTTGGCCAAACAAAGCCCAAATATCGGAGAAGAAATATGAGGCTATAAGCAATCATGCATATAAGAGATCAAAGAAACTCAAATAACTTTCATTGATATAAAAAGGTATAGCTGATCATAAACTCAAAGTTCAGCAGATCCCAACAAACACACCGCAAAAGAGTTACATCATATGGATCTCCAAGAAGACCATTGTATTGAGAATCAAGAGAGAGAGATGAAGCCTGATGTCTACTACACAACCTTGTTCTTGCAGACATTGTTGGGCCTCCAAGTGCAGAGGTTTGTAGGACAGTAGCAAATTTCCCTCAAGTGGATGACCTAAGGTTTATCAATTCGTGGGAGGCGTAGGATGAAGATAGCCTCTCTCAAACAACCCTGCAACCAAATAACAAAGAGTCTCTTGTGTCCCCAACACACCGAATACAATGGTAAATTGTATATGTGCACTAGTTCGGCGAAGAGATGGTGATACAAGTGCAATATGGATGGTAGATATAGGTTTTTGTAATCTGAAAATATAAAAACAGCACGGTAGCTAATGATAAAAGTGAGCGAAAACGGTATTGCAATGCATTGAAACAAGGCCTAGGGTTCATACTTTCAATGGTGCAAGTTCTGTAAACAATAATAACATAATTGGATCATATAGCTATCCCTCAACATGCAACAAAGAGTCACTCCAAAGTCACTAATAGCGGAGAACAAACGAAGAGATTATTGTAGGGTATGAAACCACCTCAAAGTTATTCTTTCTGATCGATCTATTAAAGAGTTTGTACTAGAATAACACCTTAAGACAGAAATCAACCAAAACCCTAATGTCACCTAGATACTCCAATGTCCACTCAAGTATCCATGGGTATGATTATACGATATGTATCACACAATCTCAGTTTCATCTATTCAACCAACACAAAGAACTTCAAAGAGTGCCCCAAAGTTTCTGCCAGAGAGTCAAGACGAAAACGTGTGCCAACCCCTATGCATAAGTTCACAAGGTCACGGAACTCGCAAGTTGATCACCAAAACATACATCAAGTGGATCACGTGATATCCCATTGTCACCACAGATACGCACATGCAAGACATACATCAAGTGTTCTCAAATCCTTAAAGACTCAATCCGATAAGATAACTTCAAAGGGAAAACTCAATCCATTACAAGAGAGTAGAGGGGGAGAAACATCATAAGATCCAACTATAATAGCAAAGCTCGCGATACATCAGGATCGTTCCGAATCAAGAACACGAGAGAGAGAGAGAGAGAGAGAGAGAGAGAGATATCAAACACATAGCTATTGGTACATACCCTGAGCCTTGAGGGTGAACTACTCCCTCCTCGTCATGGAGAGCGCCGGGATGATGAAGATGGCCACCGGAGAGGGATTCCCCCCTCCGGCAAGGTGCCAGAATGGGTCTAGATTGGTTTTCGGTGGCTACGGAGGCTTGCGGCGGCCGAACTCCCGATCTAGGTTATGTTCTGGAAGTTTGGGTATATATAAGAGGTTTTGGCGTCGGGAACAAGTCAGGGAGTCTCCGACGCGGCCACGAGGTAGGGGCGCGTGCCCAGGGAGGTAGTGCGCGCCCCGCACGCTCATGGGTGCCTCGAGACTCTTCTGGCCCATATCGATACTCCATGGGCTTCTTCTGGTCCAAAAATAATCTCCGTGAAATTCCAGGTCAATTGGACTGCGTTTGGTTTTCCTTTTCTGCGATACTCAAAAACAAGGAAAAAACATAAACTGGCACTGGCCTCTAGGTTAATACGTTAGTCCAAAAAATCATATAAAATAGGATATAATTGCATATAGAACATCCTCGATGGATAATATAATAGCATGGAACAATCAAAAATTATAGATACGTTGGAGACGTATCAAGCATCCCCAAGCTTAATTCCTGCTCGTCCTCAAGTAGGTAAATGATAAAAATAGAATTTTTGATGTGGAATGCTACCTAACATATTTTCAATGTAATTTTCTTTATTGTGGCATGAATGTTCAGATCCAAAAGATTCAAGACAAAATTTTAGTATTGACATAAAAATAATACTTCAAGCATACTAATAAAGCAATCATGTCTTCTCAAAATAACATGGCCAAAGAAAGTTGTCCCTACAAAATCATATAGTCTGGCTATGCTCTATCTTCATCACACAAAAAATTTAATCATACACAACCCCAATGACAAGCCAAGCAATTGTTTCATACTTTTGATGTTCTCAAACTTTTTCAATCTTCACGCAATACATGAGCATGAGCCATGGACATAGCACTATAGGTGGAACAGAATGGTGGTTGTGGAGAAGACAAAAAAGGAGAAGATAGTCTCACATCAACTAGGCGTATCAATGGGCTATGGAGATGCCCATCAATAGATATCAATGTGAGTGATTAGGGATTGCCATGCAATGGATGCAATAGAGCTATAAGTGTATGAAAGCTCAAAAAGAAACTATGTGGGTGTGCATCCAACTCGCTTGCTCACGAAGACCTAGGGCATTTTGAGGAAGCCCATCATTGGAATATACAAGCCAAGTTCTATAATGAAAGATTCCCACTAGTATATGAAAGTGACAACATAAGAGACTCTCTATCATGAAGATCATGGTGCTACTTTGAAGCACAAGTGTAGTAAAAGGATAGTAGCATTGCCCCTTCTCTCTTTTTCTCTCATTTTTTTGTTTTTCATTTGTTTTTTGGGCCTTTTTTTATGGCCTCTTTTTTCTCTTTTTTTATTTTTCATCCGGAGTCTCATCCCGACTTGTGGGGGAATCATAGTCTCCATCATCCTTTCCTCACAGGGGACAATGCTCTAATAACGATGATCATCACACTTCTATTTATTTACAACTCAAGGATTACAACTCGATACTTAGAACAAAATATGACTCTATATGAATGCCTCCGGCGGTGTACTGGCATGTGCAATGATTCAAGAGTGACAAGTATAAAAATTATGAGCGGTGGCTTTGCCACAAATACGATGTCACCTACATGACCATGCAAGGCAATATGACAATGATGAAGCGTGTCATAATAAACGGAACGGTGGAAAGTTGCATGGCAATATATCTCAGAATGGCTATGGAAATGCCATAATAGGTAGGTATGGTGGCTGTTTTGAGGAAGGTATATGGTGGGTGTATGATACCGGTGAAAGGTGCGCGGTATTAGAGAGGCTAGCAATGGTGGAAGGGTGAGAGTACGTATAATCCATGGACTCAACATTAGTCATAAAGAACTCACATACTTATTGCAAAAATCTATTAGTTACCGAAACAAAGTACTACACGCATGCTCCTAGGGGGATAGATTGGTAGGAAAAGACCATCGCTCGTCCCCAACTGCCACTCATAAGGAAGACAATCAATAAATAAATCATGCTCCGACTTCATCACATAACGGTGCACCATATGTGTATGCTACGAGAATCACAAACTTTAATACAAGTATCTCTCAAATTCACAACTACTCAACTAGCATGACTCTAATATCACCATATTCATATCTCAAAACAATCATCAAGTCTCAAACTTCTCATAGTATTCAATGCACTCTATATGAAAGTTTTTATTATACCCATCTTGAATGCCCATCATAGTAGGACTAATTTTATAACCCAAGCAAATTACCATGCTGTTCTACTGACTCTCAAAATAATATAAGTGAAGCATGAGAGTTCATCAATTTCTTCAAAATAAAACTACCGCCATGCGCTAAAAAGATATAAGTGAAGTACTAGAGCAAACGACAAACTACTCGAAAAGATATAAGTGAAGATCAATGAGTAGTCGAATAATTATGCAACTATGTGAAGACTCTATAACACTTAAGAATTTCAGTTCTTGGGATATTATTCAAACGGCAAGCAAAACAAAATAAAATGAAATGATGCTCCAAGAAAAACGCATATCATGTGGTGAATGAAAATATAGCTCCAAGTAAAGTTACCGATAGACGAAGACGAAAGAGGGGATGCCATCCGGGGCATCCCCAAGCTTAGGCTCTTGGTTTTCCTTGAATGTTACCTTGGGGTTCCTTGGGTATCCCCAAGCTTAGGCTCTTTCCACTCCTTATTCCATAGTCCATCGAATATTTACCCAAAACTTGAAAACTTCACAACACAAAACTCAACAGAAAATCTCATGAGCTCCCTTAGTATAAGAAAATAAATCACCACTTTTGATACTGTTGTGAACTCATTCTAAATTCATATTGGTGTAATATATACTGTATTACAACTCATCTATGGTTCATACCCTCCAATACTACTCGTAGATTCATCAAAATAATCAAACAACACATAGAAAAGAGAATCTGTCAAAAATAGAACAATTTGTAGTAATCTGTAGGTTTCGAATACTTCCGTAACTCCAAAATCCTGAGAAATTAGGAAGTCCTAGGAAATTTGTTTATTAATCTACTTCAAGTGGAATTGGTATTCTATCGCTCTGTTGTAAAAAATGAAAATTATTCTCGTCAGCGCATACTTTCTGTTTTAGCAAGATCAAATAACAATCACCCAAGAAGATCCTAAAGGCTTTGGTTGGCACAAACACTAATTAAAACATAAAAAACACAATCATAACAGAGGATATATGATTTATTTATTACTAAACAGGAACAAAAAGCAAGGAACAAAAATAAAATGGGGTTGCCTCCCAACAAGCGCTATCGTTTAACGCCCCTAGCTAGGCATGATGATTTCAATGATGTTCACATAAAAGATAAGAATTGAAACATAAAGAGAGCATCATGAAGAATATAACTAGAACATTTAAGCCTAACCCACTTCCTATGCATAGGGATTTTGTGTGCAAACAACTTGTGGGAACAAGAATCAACTTGCATAGGAAGGTAAAACAAGGATAACTTCAAGATTTCAACACATAGAGAGGAAACTTGATATTATTGCAACGCCTACAAGTATATATTCCTCCCTCATAATAATTTTCAGTAGCATCATGAATGAATTCAACAATATAACTATCACATAAAGCATTCTTTTCATGATCTACAAGCATTGAAAATTTACTATTCTCAACATAAGCAAAATTCTTCTCATTCGGAATAGTGGGAGTATCATAACAAACCCGAATACTATAAATGGTTTACACATTAGAAGAGTAATGTTCAGAAAAAGGGTAATCATAATCACGACAAGTTTTATAAATATAATCATCACTACTTTTTATAGCATAAGTGTCATCATAAGTAGCAACTTTGTTCTCATCATAATCAATTGAAACCTCTTCCAAAATAGTGGAGTCGTTACTAAATAAAGTCATGACCTCTACAAATCCACTTTCATAATTGTCACAATAAGATTCAACACCCTCCAAAATAGTGGGATCATTACTTCCTAAAGTTGACACTCTTCCAAACCCACTTTCATCAATATAACCATCATAAATAGGAGGCATGCTATCATGATAATAAATTTGCATATCAAAACTTGGGAGGTTAAATATATCATATTCATGAAACATAGCATCCCCAAGCTTGGGACAAATATTAATTGCAGCAAATAAATTCTCAAACATGTCATTCTCATCAAACATAGCATCCCCAAGCTTGGGCCTTTTCATATCATAAGCATAATCACTCTCATCATTAATAGTATGGATAGCACCAATAGTATAGCAATTATCATCATCACAATGAGTAATAGGAGCAACATCATTTGGGAGGGATAACTTTTTACCTTTGCTTCTACGTCTTTTCTTTTTCTTCTTCGCATCATGTGTGGGTTTAACCCTCTTTTTGGAGCTACTTATTAATGAGATTGGTTGGATAGAAGGCTCCTCCTCGTTACCTGATTCATCATATAAAAAATAGCAGGATATTGGGAAATCTCTTCCCTTTCATTAGTATTCTTTTCATCTTCTAATTATTTTCTTGACTTTATGTAATTGGCAATATAAGGATTTTCAATGCAATTCACCGCACAATACATATAAATTTTGTCTAGATCCAAATCAAGAACTTTATCAAGGGCAAATTCTGGAATATCCTTAGTTATACGTTTCATTTCTTCATAACCCAGAAGCAAACTAAGTTCATTATGATGCGCAAGGGAAATCAAGTCATCACAATTTTTGGACATGATTCGATCATGAAACAATTTGCATTGGATATTTAAATGACCACGTTCATTGCAAAGTTCACAAGGATGGCAAAGAAGATTTAAATTTTTAACACAAACATCTAGCCTTTCTTGCAACCATTTAGTTTCTAAATACTTATGCCTCTTGCAAAATCTATCTTCCCTATTTGGTGTGTACTTGCAAACCCTATGCACTCCACAAAATTTGACATGCTTATAAGAGACATTTTCATCATGGCTAGTGCAATCATCATTAGTGCCAAATTTTTTAATGCATTCTTCTTCTAACACTTTGGCACGATTATCGGAATCCTTATTTTCACGGAAGACATTAAAAAGATGAAGAATATGAGGCACCCTCAATTCCATTTTTGGTAGTTTTATTTTATAGACTAAACTAGAGATAAAACAAGAAACTAAAAGATTTGATTGTAAGATCTAAAGATATACCTTCAAGCGCTAACATCCCCGGCAACGGCGCCAGAAAATAGCTTGATGTCTACTACACAACGTTCTTCTTGTAGACGTTGTTGGGCCTCCAAGTGCAGAGGTTTGTAGGAGAGTAGCAAATTTCCCTCAAGTGGATGATCTAAGGCTTATCAATCCATGGGAGGCGTAGGATGAAGATAGTCTCCCTCAAACAACCCTGCAACCAAATAGAAAAGAGTCTCTTGTGTCCCCAACACACCCAATACAATGGTAAATTGTATAGGTGCACTAGTTCGGCGAAGAGATGGTGATACAAGTGCAATATGGATGGTAATATAGGTTTTTGTAATCTGAAAATATAAAACCAGTAAGGTAGCTAATGACAAAAGTGAGCGAAAACGGTATTGCAATGGATTGAAACAAGGCCGAGGGTTCATACTTTCACTAATGCAAGTTCTCTCAACAATAATAACATAATTGGATCATATAACTATCCCTCAACATGCAACAAAGAGTCACTCCAAAGTCACTAATAGCGGAGAACAAACAAAGAGATTATCGCAGGGTACGAAACCACCTCAAAGTTATTCTTTCTGATCGATCTATTAAAGAGTTCGTACTAGAATAACACCATAAGACACAAATCAACCAAATCCCTAATGTCACCTCAAGTATCCGTGGGTATGATTATACGATATGCATCACACAATCTCAGATTCATCTATTCAACCAACACAAAGAACTTCAAAGAGTGCCCCAAAGTTTCTACCAGAGAGTCAAGACGAAAACATGTGCCAACCCCTATGCATAAGTTCACGAGGTCACGGAACTCGCAAGTTGATCACCAAAACATACATCAAGTGGATCACGTGATATCCCATTGTCACCACAGATAAGCACATGCAAGACATACATCAAGTGTTCTCAAATCCTGAAAGACTCAATCCGATAAGATAACTTCAAAGGGAAAAATCAATCCATTACAAGAGATTAGAGGGGGAGAAACATCATAAGATCCAACTATAATAGCAAAGCTCGCGATACATCAAGATCATTCTGAATCAAGAACACGAGAGAGAGAGAGAGAGGTCAAACACATAGCTACAGGTACATACCCTCAGCCCCGAGGGTGAACTACTCCATCCTCGTCATGGAGAGTGCTCGGATGATGAAGATGGCCACCGGAGAGGGATTACCCCCCGTCCGGCAGGGTGCCGGAATGGGTCTAGATTAGTTTTTGGCGGCTAGGGAGACTTGCGGCGGTTGAACTCCCGATCTAGGTTATGTTCTGGAAGTTTGGGTATATATAAGAGGTTTTGGCATCGAGAACAAGTCAGGGGGGTCTCCAAGGCGGCCACGAGGTAGGGGGCGCGCCCAGGGAGGTAGGGTGCGCCCCCCACCCTTGTGGGTGCCTCGGGACTCTTCTGGCCCATCTCCGATACTCTATGGGCTTCTTCTGGTCCAAAAATAATCTCCGTGAAATTTCAGGTCAATTGGACTCTGTTTGATTTTCCTTTTCCGCGATACTCAAAAACAAGGAAAAACAGAAACTGGCACTGGGCTCTAGGTTAATAGGTTAGTCCCAAAAATCATATGAAATAGCATATAAAACATCCTGGATGGATAATATAATAGCATGGAACAATCTAAAATTATAGATACGTTTGAGACGTATCAATGCCATCTAGCTACTAACTACGGACCCGAAGGTCTACAAAGAACTACTCACGTATCATCGGAGAGGCACCAATGGAGGTGGTGAACCCCATCCGAGATGGTGTCTAGCTTGGATCTGGTGGTTCTGGACTCTGCGGTGGCTGGATGAATATTTCGTCGACTCCTCTAGGGTTTCTGGAATATTAGGGTATTTATAGAGCAAAGAGGCGGTCCGGGGCACTCGAGGTGGGCACAACCCACCAGGGCACGCCTGGGCCTCCTGGCGCACCCTGGTGGGTTGTGCCCCCCTCAGGGCACCCCCCAGGCCCAGCCAGGGCCTGTTGTGTTCCTGCTGGACCATAAAAATTCTCTGTAAAGGTTTCGGGGCATTTGGACTCTGTCTGATATTGATTTTCTGTGATGTAAAAAATATGGAAAAAAACAATAACTGGCACTTGGCACTATGTCAATAGGTTAGTACCAAAAAATGATATAAAATGACTATAAAATAGTTATAAAACATCCAAGATTGATAATATAACAGCATGGAACAATCAAAAATTATAGATACATTGGAGGCGTATCAGCATCACCGAGCTTAACTCCTACTCGTCCTCTAGTAGGTAAGTGATAAAAATAGAATTTTTGATGTGGAATGCTGCCTAACATGTCATGTCATATTTCTTTTTTCTTTATAGCATGGACATTTGGAATTTTAGTTGTTCATAGCAATAGTCTAGTTTTCACATGATAATTTAGATACTCAAGCATATCTACAAGCAACCATGTCTTTCAAAATATCAACGCTAAAATAAGTTATCCCTAGCCCGTCATGATCAACCATTGATCCATTCATGAAACACATTCGAATATTAGCTATACCCAATACCTAAGTACGATCATATTGCCTCCTAGTTGGTGCTTTTACAAGAGAAGATGGAGACTCAAAATAAAAATTGCATAAAGTAAAAGAAAGGCCCTTTGTAGAGGGAAGTAGGGATTTGTAGGGGTGCCAGAGCTCAAAGCGAAAAACTTAGAGATAAAAACATTTTGGGAGGTATATCCATCCCACGAATGAAAATGACTTAGAGTTCCCAATACTTTCCACGAATAGATATATCATAGGCGGTTTCCAAACAGAAAATAAAGTTTATTCCTTTTTCCACCATACTTTCACTTTCCATGGCTAACTGTATCCACGGGTGCCCTCCATACCAACACTTTCCAAGGAATTTATTATTTGACAACATAAAGTAAATTCATTTTTGCATTTCGGGACTGGGCATCCCTAATACCTTTGCCTTAGTCTTGTGCAATGACAAGTGAATAAACACTCATCGTGAGAATAACACATCTAGCATGGAAAATATTAGCCACCCCTCACCGCTCCGCAAGCGAAACAAACACACAAAACAGAAGTTTATTTTGAAAATTAGAGATGGCACATACAAATTTGCTTAGAACGGCAAAAGAATACCGTGTATAGGTAGATATAGTGGACTCATGTGGCAAAACTGGTTTAAAGGTTTTTGGATGCACAAGTAGAGATCATACTTAGTGCAAAATGAAGGTTAGCAAAAGATTGAGAAGCAACGAACCAAGAAACGGATAATCTCATAAGAAAGCATTAAGCATAAATAACACCGAATAATGGACCACAAGTAGTGTCGTGGAATTGTCATGGCAGATGTCCTAGAAGAAGGACTTAGTCGTAGGGCCATCGCAACTAGGAAGCTTAAAGGGGTTAATCGGGACAAAGGACACGAGAGGTTTTATACTAGTTCGGCCCCTTACGATGAAGGTAAAAGCCTATGTCTAATTGATATTGCTGGGGTTTCGATCACCAAGAGGCTAGTTCGTCGGCTTGGTTATCGATCTCTTGTTTCTTGCCCTAAGCCGCCACCAGGTCGTCCCCTTATATACACGGGTTGACGCCTGGTGGCCTATAGAGTCCCGGTCGGCTCATAAATCGTGTCCGGCTCAGTGACTTCTTTTACATTCCTTTCCTTACAAGTCTTTCCTTACATACGGCGGTTTACAATATTGGGCCTTAAGGCGCCTCTAGGCCTTTAGGCCTTCTATAAGATTTAATAAACTATCATCTTGAATGTCTACTGGGCTTCCTTTGTGACCCTCCATTGGGGCTGACTCGGCCCCTCCTGGGCGGGTCATAACTGATAGCTATATCCGCAACATTAGGCCCCAGGTTGACTTTGAACTTTGTTCTTTGTCAATCTTCAACACTTAAACAAAATCCATCTTCTTATCCTCGCAGAGGTTTTTTTGTAACCCGCCATGATGTCATCTCTTGAAAACACAAAAAACTTTTATGATGTCATCTCCCAACAGATCTTCATCTTTAATGCCTTCCGAGAATCGAGGCGTCCATTTAGTTAGATAGCCATTATTGGGATCTTCCTCGATTTTCGTGCCCGCCTGTTGGCTTATCCCCTTATAAATAAGCATGCCCCGGTCTTTTCTCATTCCTCTCTCTTCTTCGTCTTATTCCTCTCGCAACTCCACTACAGCTCGAGCCCCGCCGCCATCGTAGAGCATCTCGTCGTCGTCGACGTTGGCCGCTGCATCAACCAGAATTGGTTCAGAGAACGGCGGCGATCTTCCGTGGAGGATCCGCGGCCGTAAGTATTTGCCCTCCATTCCTCAGATCCGCATTTAGAGCTTCTAGGTTTTCCTGCATGTTCTTCGTAGTTCTTCGTGGTTCTTCGTAGTTCTTCTACTACCGCCTCTTCTTGATCCAAAAAGAGATGTATGCTTATGCGGTAGTTGTTTTGTGCTTGCTCTTGACACTGGTAGATCCCTTTTCCCCAATCTAGGGCCTCATTAGGATTTATAAGTTCATATGCGCTAAACTTTTAGGTCTAGAATTTTTTCCATTTTGAACAACCATTTGATCTAGAATAATACCAAGCAATTTGGGAAACTTGTTTGTCTCAACACTTAGTTGAATCTGCTTTCTCAAATATCTATAGCCATGGCGGCTTACTGTGCCGGCTTACTTTTCCTTATATGACATTAGCCCTTATTTAAGCCGCCATTACTCCCCTGTATCATCATCATTTACTTTCACCATTATCATTTAATTGAACCAGCATGTTGCCTTCCTTTCAGTTTGTTTTTGAACATCATGTCGTCCAAAGCGCCGACTGTCTGCAACTGGGTACCCTCAACCATGACTGGGGACAATTTGAAGGAGTTCTTCTCCATAGAATTTTTGCCAGGAAAAAATGTCATGTCTTATCGTGCACCTGACCCGGGCGAAGAACGGCCCAATCCAAGAGATGGTGAAGTCATTGTCTTTTCTAACCACATGAACTATGGCTTTTCACCGCCCGGCTCAAAGTTCTTCAGAGATGTCCTCCATTTTTTCAAACTCCACCCTCAAGATATCGGGCCCAATTCCATATCCAATATGTGCAACTTCCAAGTGCTCTATGAGGTGTACCTTCAGGAAGAGCCGACTGTGGAACTCTTTAGAGAGTAGTTTTATCTGAACCGGCAGAACGAGTGCACCAACGGCCTTAGCTTGGAACTTGGAGGCATCTCAATTCAGCGTCGACAGGGTGTTGTCTTCCCCCTCATAGTCTTGCCGAGTCATCCAAAAGACTGGAATCAGACTTGGTTCCATTGTCAAGACACTTCACCAGCAAACGAGAAGCCACTGCCGGGTTATCGCGCCGAGCATCTTGACTCCAAATTCGTGCTCCCTGACAAGCTTACTGTTGTCGGACACAAGAATCTGATCCCATCAATCAAAAGGATTAACGCCTTATTAGGGAATAGCTTAACCGGAGTTGACTTGACCTGCTGCTGGGTCTCATGGCGAGTTATCCCTCTAAGCCGCCGATCAAAACTGATGTGTGAATATGGTGGAGGCCCAAATCATTCTCTTCATCACAGCTTCGTCCAATTACCCGAAGAAGATATTGTTGCAATGTCAACCCTTCTGGTAAACGGCAAATACGAAGACTGCAGTAAAGTCGGGTTAAACCCCTTCTGCAAACTTAACCTGGCGCCAGAGGTAAAGAACCTCTGACCTCCTTCTTTGTATTTTTCGCAGCTGTGTTAAGTACTTGCCTGATCTTTCATCTTTGTTTATTCATCTACAGGCCAGATCTGATTTCTGGAAAGCCAAGTACGACCACGAAGCCGCCAAGAAGGCTAGAGCCGCTGCTATCAACACCAAGAAAACGACCCGGCGGTCCAAGAAGAAGAAAAGTACCGCGGAGGATCTGATGAAGCTTGATGATACTTCTGAGTCAGGGGTAGCCCTTGATTCCCTTGGCCAACTTTTTAATAATCTTATTAACACTGATCATTTCCAGGATGACACAGGGGCCAGTCAGGCCGTGGAAGAAGAGGTAATTATTTCCTCCGACTCGGCCCATTTCCCAAGACAGAAACTTCGAGTTGTAACCCAGAAAGTAAGGTTTTCACACCCTTTGGCTTATCTGGATCCTCGTTTTCTTTTGAAAAAGCAGCAACATGAGAGCCGTCGTCATACCCGGAATGATGATGAACCGCCTGATGTTGTTCAACAGACTCCTCAAAAACGCCAGAATGAGGTTTATTTCTTTGTCTTTGACTTTCTGTTAATGGATCTTCTCCCTTGCATTACTTACTTTGTTTTATCTTTGCAGGAGGTGTCTCACTCTTCTGGCGACTCGTCTCACACCCAATTTTCGGCCTTCAAGACTGCCCCTGGGTAAGGAAAAAAAATCCTCTTTCCTCCGTGTTTTTCAAACTGTCTCTTTATACTCACAGTCCCATAACATTTCTCTTAGTGGTCAAGCTAAGTCCAAGAAGGCCAAGGTAACTAAGCCGGTGGAAGACCCGCCAGTCCTTGCACCTGAACCGGCAATGCCACCTTCTCCTCCATTAACTGAAGCTCCAGAAGACCCGCCTATCAACGCTGAAGTAAATCCTCCTGAGCCGTCAGTTGACGATACCGCCGTTAATCCTTCTGCAACTGGACCATCCTTCTCGGCCAACCCGCCATCACCGTCTGCGCAAGACGTTCTGATCACCGAAAGTCGCTTTGTTGATCCGGGGAATCCCACCGTGTTGGCTCGTCACACGGCGAAACAAGAGGCGTTGGAGAGACAGAAAGTGCATTTTGATATTTCAAATTATGGCCATCTGAATGCCAACGACATATTATCCGGCTATCTCAGCCATGTGCACTCCAGCCGTGACTCGGAGATTGAAATGGTCAAGCAGTTGCAGCGGAAGTACGAGGTGTGTTCTTCTGGCTTATTTATATTCTGCCAGCCCCCAAGTCTTCAGATTATGAGAAAACCGGAATGATCTGTAGACTTTATGATATAGGCTAAGACTTTACCTTTAGATTTTTCTGAAGTCCAATAAAATAGAACAAAGCTTCACCTGTAGTCCCCAAGGGCCGGTTCACTTAACCATAAATGAGCCGGTACTTTGAATTTCATAACTGTCTTGTACCGAATCTAACAAATATTGTAATCCGGCTTAACCTTGAGAGACTTTGTTGAATATCATACATTAGCCCCCAAGTGCCAAGTGCTGTTACTTTGTAAAGTACTTGGGACTTGAAGTATTTTAGAGTCATAAGAAATTGTTTTGGCATACATTAGCCCCCAAGTGTTAAGTGGTTTTGCAATGAAAAAGTACTTGAGACTTGAATCTTGACTCTTGGACTTTAATTGAAACTTTGACACATCTGTGTACATTTTTTAGAATGCCTTATCTGAATTGACCTTGCAATTAACTGATGCGAAGACCCGGCTGGCGGATCAGGAAGCAGAAATCAAGTCTGCTGACTCCAAGCTGCAACTGAGTCTTGCTGAGACGGAAAATTTGAAAACCAGCTTGATTGTGAAGAAGAAAACCTGGGCTGAGGAAAAAACGCTGCTGACACAACGCGCCGAGAAAGTTGAAGCAACCCTTGAAGAAGTTACGACGGAGCTGACCAGATTGAAAGACCGGGTGTCTCAAATGGTGTCTGCCATCTTCGATAAGTCATCTGAACTAACCTTTTTGACCTTCTTTTGACCCGTAATACAAACCGCTAGCTGACCCTTTGTTTAAAAAATCATGTGCAAGCCCACGAAGCAAGAACCTGAGCCAAGACAACATGACTAAACTGAAGGCAGTGTATAGCTTAGTGGAGCAATTGTACATTGGCACACAACGGGCACTTGCTGCTATCTCTCCTTCCAATCAAGGACCCAACCAGCTCAGTGATGTCTTAAAGAAGTTGTCAATCTTACCCGCCAGGTTCCAAGAAGTCAAGCGCTCCTGTGCTAGAGCCGGGGCTTTAACTGCCCTAAGCCGCTCCAAGGCTTGGGTGCCAGATCTAGACCCGACGGATGTAGCCAGAGGGTATCCCATGGTAAAGGAAGACGGGTCACTGTTTGAACAGGATGACTTTGTTGCTTGCGTGAGGGAGGTGCGACCTCAGGCCACCATTCTTGGAGATGAAACAAATATCGATAAATACCAGCCAGGTTTTGACTTGGACAATAAGAAGATGGCGACTCCCTCCTACAAAGTGACCGACCTTATCGCGCTGGTTCGTCAACATACTTTTGCTCCCGATATTGATCCAACCGGCTTGATTGATGAAGAAGTAGAATTTACTGCTGTAGACGGTTTTGACTGGTCAAAACCTAACTTCCAATTAGCAAAGGCGGTGAGCCGGCGAGGGTGGAGTGAAGACCATCTTCATGGGCTTTTTAAAGCCTTGTAATAGATTAGCTGTGAAAACACTGCATAATTTCCCTATGCCATCGTGCATAAGACACAGTGTGTGATTCTATGTTTGCTGATGTCAATATATGCATCATATTTATGGTTGTCCCTGCAATATTTCCGCTCTGTTCCTATAGATAAAAGGGAAAAACTGGCTTGGCGGCTTAGTACCGAACGGGTCAGAACACCCGGTTTATAGCCAATATTTTTATCATAGTAGAAAACAGAACCAGATGTAAAAAGAAAACAAGGTTGAAATAACCTGTGATTAATACAGAAGGAAACTGTTCAGAAACAATAGCCATACCTATATCTTTGACCTCCGGACCACCGGTTTATATGACCCGGGTGATGAGGTTGATAATCAAGTCTTTGCAAGAAGTCAATGCTTCTGAATACCTGATGATTATCATGCCCTAGCGGCTTGTTGTCAAATAGTCAAGCCGGTGAAAAGACCATGATTGATTATTTTGAAATTGAGACAACAAAAAACCAATAAGACAAATAACAGGTGGTAAACAAAATTAGCCTTGTAACTAAAGGTTGGGGGTTTTCTGATTCGAATACGATCAGTAAACCGGACCAAAGGGGTTAAGCTAAGATTCGAATACGATCATATAAACCGGTGGCCCCCAGTGGCTTTGGCGTTGCGCCGATCAAGAGGGTACCGATAGCTATGTTCTCTTTGGTTCGAATACGACCTATGTTTGAGGAGGAAGCCCCCAAATGACCTTGAGAGGTTTTTAATGACCCTGATTCGAATACGATCCCAAGTCGGACCCAAAAGGGGTTAAGCTCTGATTCGAATACGATCAAGAAGCCCCCTAGTGAGTTTGGCTTTGAGCCGATCAAGAGGGTTACGACAGCTATGTTCTCTTTGGTTCGAATACGACCTATGTTTGAACAGGGAGCCCCCAAGTGACCATGATAGTTTGCAGCTAGATTCGAATACGATCATAAGCCGGACCAAAAAAGGTTAGACTTGATTCAAATATGATCAACTCCTTAATAGTCATTTGAAAATAGTAGTAAAAATAGTAAAGATGCGTAATCTTTGAAAAGAAAAGAGACCGATGGTCCTGCTTTATTACTTATCATAGTATATACAACCTCAAAGTATGTACATGATGAGAGCCGGTGGCTCAGGTGTAGTATGGCCGAAGTTGAGCAATGTTCCACGGCCGGCGGGTCTCCTCTTCCGACTTACATGAGTCTTTGTGCTCTCGAACGTCAATGAGGTAATATGACCCATTGTTTAAGTTCTTGTTGACCACAAAGGGTCCTTCCCAAGGTGGGGATAGCTTGTGTGCATCTGACAGATCCTGGATGAGCCGGAGCACCAGGTCACCTTCTTGAAAAGTCCTAGACTTAACCCGACGGCTGTGATAACGGCGCAGGTCCTGTTGATAAACTGCTGATCAAGCCACTGCTAAGTCTCTTTCCACATCTAACAAGTCAAGTGCATCATGTCTGGCTTGTTCATTGTTAGCTTCAACATAAGCCGCCACACGGGGCGAGTCATGACAGATGTCACTAGGCAACACTGCTTCCGCTCCATAAACCATGAAGAAAGGTGTATAACTTGTAGACCTGTTAGGGGTGGTGTTGATACTCCACAGCACCAAGGGTAACTCCTCTACCCAACAACTCGGCGTTCGCTGCAAGGGAACCATAAGCCGGGGCTTGAGACCTTTTAAGATTTCCTGATTTGCTCTCTCAGCCTGACCATTGGATTGAGGATGAGCTATAGAAGAAACATCAAGCCAGATATGCTCGCGCTGACAGAACTCCTCCATAGCCCCTTGGGATAGATTAGTGCCATTGTCAGTGATAATGTTGTGTGGAAAACCAAAATGGAAGATCACCTTTTTCATGAACTGAACCGATGTGGCCGCATCACACTTACTCACAGGTTCTGCCTCAACCCACTTTGTGAATTTGTCAACTGCCACTAAAAGATGTGTCTTTTTATCCTTAGACCTTTTGAAAGGTCCAACCATGTCAAGCCCCCAGACCGCAAACGGCCAAGTGATTGGAATCATCCGCAGCTCTTGAGCCAGCACATGTGCTCGTCGTGCGAATTTTTGACATCCATCACATCTACTGACCAGATCTTCTGCATCAGCGTGATCCGTCAACCAGTAAATACCATGACGAAAAGCTTTGGCCATCAGAGATTTTGAACCGGTGTGATGACCACAATCGCCTTCATGGATCTCATGAAGTATTTCTTGGCCTTCTTCAGGGGAAACACACCGCTGAAACGCTCCAGAGACACTGCGATGGTATAGTTCTCCGTAAGAAATCGTCATTGACTTAGACCGCCGGGTTATCTGTCGGGCTAGGGTCTCATCCGCTGGTAGCTCGTCCCGGGTCATGTAAGCCAAGAACGGCACTGTCGAATCTGGGATGACATGAAGAGCCGCCACCAACTGCGCCTCCGGGTCAGGAACAGTTAGATCTTCTTCTGTAGGTAACTTAACAGACGGGTTATGCAAAATATCCAAAAAGGTGTTAGGTGGCACCGGCTTACGCTGAGATCCCAGCCGGCTTAAAGCATTAGTTGCCTCATTCTTCCTACGGTCAATGTGCTCCACCTGATAACCTTTAAAATGCCCTGCAACAACATCAACTTCACGACGATAAGCCGCCATGAGAGGATCTTTGGAATCCCACTTGCCTGACACCTGTTGAGCTACTAAATCTGAGTCGCCAAAACACCGGACCCGACTCAGGCTCATCTCTTTAGCCATTCGAAGACCATGGAGCAACGCTTCATATTCCGCTGCGTTGTTGGTGCAAGGAAACGTCAGCCGCAACACATAACAAAATTTGTCACCTCGAGGGGAGGTTAAAACAACTCCAGCCCCCGAGCCTTCCAACTGTCTGGACCCATCAAAGAGAATAGTCCAATATGTGTTGTCTGGTTTCTCCTCCGGCATCTGCATCTCTATCCAGTCATTAATAAAGTCAACCAGTGCTTGAGACTTGATCACAGTACGTGGTACATACTTCAACCCATGAGACCCAAGCTCAATGGCCCACTTGGCGACTCGTCCAGTGGCTTCTCTATTTGAATGATGTCTCCCAAAGGATCAGAGCTAACCACAGTGATTGGGTGACCCTGAAAGTAATGTTTGTTTAGATTGAATCAACACCTCACTGACTATAACACCCTCGATGCGGCTATATCTCCCACGTGTCGGAGCACGACTTAGAGGCATAACCGCATCCAATGCAATGTCGCAAGAGAGGTAATCTTCACACAACCCATGTAATGAATAAGGAAAGGGATACATAGTTGGCTTACAATCGCCACTTCACACAATACATGAATAAAGCATTACATCAATCAGATACAATCAAGGTCCGACTACGGGACCAAAATGAAAGAAGACTACCCCTAATGCTACAGATCCCCGATCGTCCCGACTGGGCTCCACTACTGATCAACTGGAAACGCAACAAAACAATGAACGAGATCTTCATCGAGCTCCTCCTTGAGCTCGGTGCGTCACCTGCACGGTAACATCGGCACCTGCAAACTGGGTTTGGAAGTAATACTTGAGTCACGGGGGCTCAGCAATCTCACACCTTCGCAAACAAGAGAATTTAAGCTTATGGGTAGGGAAAAGGTATGAGGTGGAGCTGCAGCAATCGACTATCATATATGGTGGCTAACATACGCAAATGAGAGCGAGAAGAGAAGGCAAAAGCACGGTCGAGAAACTATGATCAAGAAGTGATCCTAGAGCAACCTACGTCAAGCATAACTCCAACACCGTGTTCAATTCCCGGACTCCGCCGGAAAGAGACCATCACGGCTACACACGCGGTTGATGTATTTTAATTAAGATCAACTTCAGGTTTTCTATAACCGGACATTAACAAATTCCCATCTGCCCATAACCGCGGGCACGGCTTTCGAAAGTTCAAAACCCTGCAGGGGTGTCCCAACTTAGCCCATCACAAGCTCTCATGGTCAACAAAGGATATTCCTTCTCCCAAGACAATCCGATCAGGCTCAGCATCCCGGTAACAAGACATCCTCGATAATGGTAAAACAAGTCCAGCAAAGCCACCCGAATGTGCCGACAAATCCCGATAGGAGCTGCACATATCTCGTTCTCAGGGCACACCGGATTGTCCAAGGTTCCGGTAGGCCAGCCCAGAGTTGCCCCTGGTGGCCACCGGCAGCTAACGGGTTGGACCAACTCTCAGAGGAGCACTGGCCCGGGGGTTTAAATAAAGATGATCCTTGAGTCTGCAGAACCCAAGGGAAAGAAAAGTCTAGGTGGCAAATGGTAAAACCAATGTTGGGCATTGCTGGAGGAGTTTTATTCAAGGCGAATTGTCAAGGGGTTCCCATTATAACCCAACCGTGCAAGGAACGCAAAATCAAGGAACATAACACCGGTATGACGGAAACTAGGGCGGCAAGAGTGGAACAAAACACTAGGCATAAGGCCGAGCCTTCCACCCTTTAGCAAGTATATAGATGCATTAAGTAAATAAGATATATTGTGATATCCCAACAAAATAACCATGTTCCAAACATGAAACAAGCTCCAATCTTCACCTGCAACTAACAATGCTATAAGAGGGGCTGAGCAAAGCGGTAACATAGCCAAAAAACGGGTTGCTAGGACAAGGTGGGTTAGAGGCTTGGCTTAACAATATGGGAGGCATGATAAGCAAGTGGTAGGTATCACGGCATAGGCATAGCAATAGAGTGAGCAACTATCAAGCAAAGATAGAAGTGATTTCGAGGGTATGGTTATCTTGCCTGAGATCCCGCAAGGAAGAAGAACGAGTCCATGAGGAAGACAAATGGACGAAGTCGAACGGATCCTCACAAACACAACTTTACCGGATCTAACCCGAAAAAGCAACGCCGGAAAGAAGCAAGCAACATAGTAAAACAACCATCACATAAGCATGGCATGATGCACAACCAAGTATGATGCAGGTCCGGTTTAATGAAGCATGGCATGGCAAAGTGCACAAACAAAACTACAAATTAAGTGAAGCTCAATATGCAACGAGTTGCATATTGACGAAACACCACGTCAAATATTTAGTTCCTCTCGTTAGGTACTCAACAATATTAAATGTTGTTAAGCATGTCAAGAGGTGAAACATAAAAAAACTATACCATCTAAACAATTTAAATGGGGCCGGATATAACAAACAACGCATCCGGTAAATCCCCATATGCATTAGTAATTTAATGTAAACAACAATTTTAAACATTCCTGATGTTGTTATCATGATATGGATGACATTGCAAGTTTATATGCAAAATTTATGAAAAAGTTGACATGATAAGATATGAGGCATTTGTCATCGTGGCGGAAAGAAAGGGGTGCCACGGCAATGATACCGAAAACGGTGCCACGGCAACGTCCTGGTTCTGGTAACTCGATTGAGATACCGATGCAAAGGAGAAGTGTGCGGATGCATGCAAAAGATGGTGGGGCACTCCTGGATACCAGGTGTCCCATGAGTCGACAATGGTGACAAGGCAAAAGAGGGGCAATGTGCACCGACAATTCGAGCACGGAGCAAGCACGAGCAACTCATACATCACACATGCATTCGTTCACGGACGTCGTTCCGGCGGTTATACCTTCGAAGCGTGCGTTATCGGAGGGGTTCGAGTTTGATGTGGTGTAGGGGAAATAGAGGTTCCGCAACGGTAGTCGAAGTAGTTGTTCTCATTTTGGTAGTTGTTCGGGGTCGCGACCTGGAACTTGACATCCACGGGGTCTTGCGGGTCGACGATCATGGTTCAGGTTTTGTAGCCGTTCGAGTCATCAATGGAGGAACTTGGCGGTCCATGTAGTCGAACTTGGCGCATCCGAATGGTACTTTGGGTCTTCGGACATGCCGGACTCGGTTCTTGTGATGATAGTGGTACAAGGAACTTGTGTTCCGGTCGTGTAGTCGTACTCGAGGTGTCTTGACGAAACCAAGTCCGACGGTGTACTTGGCGTAATACGAGTTGATAGTAGTTGTACACGACAATCTTAGTCGAACTTGGAGGGACCTCGGTAGTCGTTCCCGTTCGACTTGGTACTTTTGGTGCCATCTTGACCTAGGCGACGGTAGTGGTACTTCCATGTAGACAGCCGCGGAACTTGATGCATCATCCTACGTAGTCGTACTCGGTGTCCTAGGGGTATTGGCGGTAGTCGTACTCGAACCGGGGTCTCGCGGCGGGGCTTGAGGACGGGCGTGATGCGGGAGGAAAGCGTGCGAGTAGGGGATCACGAGTAGACACAGGCGCTGCTGGCTGCCTCGTCACTTCCTCCAGGAGACGATCGACGAAGGCAGCGGGATGGTTGAACGGGAAGCAAGGAGCGGCAGACCTCCGGATCTGGCCGGGCGAGCACCGTAGGGAAAAGCACGGGCGCCCTGCGTGCGGCGTAGGTGCAGGAGAGGTCCAGCGGCACAGGACCTCGAGGGAACCGGGCGCGAGGCTCCTATGGCGGCGAACGACTGCAGCAAGTCGTCAGGGTCGCGCGTAGGGTGGCCTTCGGGAGTGAGGCAGGGGTTGCAGGCGCGCAAGGAGAGGATCCCTGCAGGGTTGGAGGGTTCGACATGCTGGGAGCAGGTCCATGGCAATGACTTGATGGAGAGGGGCAGCGCAAGGTGAGGAGAAGTGGACGGAGTCCGGGCGGAAGGCTGGCCATGGGTCGGGCGAACGCCCATGCGAGAGGAAGGAGGAGCGGGGGCATCGCTAGGTGGAAGGAGGGGAAGGGACATCGAGGAGAGACGAGCGAGACAGCAGCGCTCGCTGTCTCCTGGCGGCGTGAGGGAGAGCGAGGGGAAACGAGGTTGAGGGAGCTTCTGGCGGCACGAGGGAAAAGGGACGAAGGAGGAGGAGGGGATCGATCAGGATGGGGTCTCGCACGGGCCTAGGGTTACCGGGGGCACGGTTGGGCCTTGGAGGCCGGCCCAAAAGAGTGGAGGGGTCAGCTGGGCTTGCTGGATTGGTCTCTCCCTCTCCTCTCTTTCTTCTTTAAATGAAAAGAAAATAGCGATAGAGAGGAAAAAGAAGGGGGGTTAGGGAAAAGAGTTTGAGCAGGAGGACAATTTTCCTAGACTCATAAAAATAAACATGACCACAGAAAAATAGAAGTGGCAAGATTGCAGGAATTAAATTCAAATTCATTTGAATATAATTCAAATGGTTTTGAATTGGGACTAGGTTCGGTGTGGCCAAAATGTTTGTGTTTTTGGTGGAGCTCCGGAATATGATGAAAAAATATATGGCAATGTTGGAGACCAAGAATTAAGATAACAACGACATTAGGATATTTGCAAGTGTGTTTATGGGTGAATCCAAATTATTGGAATATTTAATATAGCTCCCTAATATCGGGAGGATATGTTATAAAGAGAATCACCACGTTAATTCCCTCGGTTTAAATGGATCGAAGATCCATATGGTTTATTTAGTTGAGTTAAGAAAAGAAATGACATGATGGCATGATGACATGATGCAATGCACACGATGCAAAGATGAATGCAACATACGAAACAAATCACACAACGAAACCCGGAAACCCTGGAAGGCATCTGAAGCTCCGGTCTTGGGGTGTCACAACGCTCCACCACTACGAGAGGATCTCGTCCCGAGATCTAGGATGGCACCAGAGGGAAAACGGAAGAGAAAGAGAAGAGGTAAAAACTAAGTTTCTTCTTTGACAAACGAGTGAAACCACGAACCTTGAGAGGTTGACAAATTGGACGAAAGAAAACAACGAAGATGCACAAAGTTGAAAACACTCCGTTAGAAAATAGGAAAACCAAGGAACATTACTAGAACCTTGTAGGTTGAAAGACATAAGAAAAAAAGGTTGCAATAGACACAAGTACATACAAGCACTCCGGTTGAAACAAGATGGAGAAGGAATAAGAATGATATAATTTGGACAACACTCCGACTGTAATGGAAAGAATTGAACATGATCTTGACAAGATGAGAGGATACTTGAAAAGAGGACACGACACTCCGGTTAAAAGGATAAGCATGAAAAGAACATGGTCCTGACAATCCGAGAAGATGAGTGAAGAGAGAAACACCACAATGCCTCCGGAAGAGATAAAAGAATGGAATCAAAAGAATGGAGGAGAAAACAACATCTTCTACCTCAAATGAGCTTGAAAAGCATATTTAGGAGAGGTGTCGAACGGAGTTGTTGGAAATCCAACAACAAAATGAGTAATCTTGTTGTGGGCTTATGGAAAACATCCCAAAATTATGAGGTGAAATTTTGCCACTAACGGAAACAATAGATTGGATAGATATGAACAAGGAGACGAGAAACTTATTTCACCGGAAGGATAAATGAAGGCCTTGGGTCATTTATAAGCACCATAAAAAACAACAATCCTTAGGGAAAGCTTTAGGTGAAATATAACCCAAGACAGCTCGAATGACGAGATTTGTGGATTTAAGTATCTCATTCTTGTGAACAAAGAATGATATCTTACCACCTCAAAAGATAAGGGAGAAACAATTGCACTCTGGATTACAAGATGAATAATGCTTGAGCTCCTCTGAAAAGAATCTTGATGAACACTTCGAGAAGGGATTAAGTCCTTGGTGAACCATCATGTAGAACCTCCATGAAGAAACTCTGGTAACAAAATGATGATAAAAAAAGAGAAGTTGAAAACACAAGGTGAAGCCTTGCAATGATTTAGATGGAACTCCGCGATGATTTAATTGCGAGAGCTTGGAACTCTTTGAAAAGAAAGAAGAACAACTGAAAACAAGAATTTATTCATCATGAACAACTCCGAAAAAGAAAAGATGAAGCATCTCGAACCGAGAATGTGATATGATGAACCACTCCGGAAAGCAGGAATTGTATTTACTCGATGAAACAAGAATAAGAATTACATTATGCTTATCCTTCATCAATTAAATTGATGACAAGCAACAGATTTGGCATACTACTCATTCTCGTAGAAAGGATTAAGATAGATATAGCACAAACTTGGGAAGGTCTTCAACGAACCACCGGTAGGATTTGAAAGAACGAATAAATAAATATGATAACCATGGAAGAGAAATCGTGAGCAAACCACCGTAAGAATTGAAAATGAACGCAGAAAAGATAAAGAAACAACGGAAAGAATTAGGGAACGAATGAAGATACTTGACAGAATTTAGATACATGAGAACGAAGAGAACACGAGCTGATTAGAGATCACTTGAACGATGCACCGGTAAGATTTGGATAACGAGAGCTGAAAGTTGGAATGAATAATTCTGAGATGATGGGCTCCGAAGAATCAAACTGAAAAGACTCCTGAATTGTACCAGATGGGTGAAAATAATTCTCACAATTTGAAAACAATTATGAGAGGATGGCATAAAGCTAGCACCATGAATCTTAGAGAGAAAGCACAAAATTTAGAGGAAACACTTCTTCGGACTTCAGATGCAGAGAATGATGATGAGGAACACCACCATGAATTGTTGAGATACTCCGGGATGACGAATAGAAAGGTTGAGCCAATGATGAAAATAATTTGAAAGCGATATTGGAAAAGGCAATTGACTGATGCAAAATCATTCTTACGTCAAACTTTGAAATGAATTTGAAAAGGCTCCGAGAAAATAAGAAGAGTCGGGTAAGATCCTGGGAAAAGACCTGTGGGTTAGGGCCCACTCAAAAGATACACCGTAGAACGATTTAAAAGAGAGAAAGCACCGGTTGAATTAAATGGCTTGAATAAGGTAAGACCTCGAAAATAGCTTGGATTGATCAAGAATAGAAGCACTACTCTTCCGAGATATCTTCAGTAGAACGGAACAAATGGAAAAGGAGAGGTGAATAATTAAGAAGTGCACCGACATAAGAAAGCATTTGAAACGAGGAAATGATATGATCGACAAAGCTATAATTGAATCCACTGGAGAAGAAAAGAATTAAGGATGATGGCCTTGAGGCTCCGTTAAAATCTTCATGAGAATTGCCGGATAAGAACATTGACGAAAAAGGAGTGGAGAGGCTTCACATGAATAAGATGGATACTTGATGAAGAAATCTGAATCCTTCAAGAAAAACAAGGGTGGGAGGGTGGGAAAACAAAGACAACTTGGAACGGATGAAACAAACGTCGTTGAGAAGAACTGATACTTGATCTTGCGGATGTAGAAAAGATCAGATCCACTTGAAGAGAAACACGCCAGTTAAAAAGGATTGACATGACAATCTCGATTATCATGAAGGATTGGTATTCACATCGGAGTATGAGAACAACATTTGGGGAAGGTATGGAATCAACACTTGACATCAAAGCAACTCGAATACCACAACTCAAAACAAAACAAAGGATTGGCTTGCAAAATAAGCCGGAACAAACATATGATAGAGATTTCGTCCGAAGTTTTCGTGGTGGGGCCCACACGGGCTCGATCGTACAACACCATCATGTACAAGACAGTGCACATGACATACGAAGCGTCCCCGAGTCAGCATAGCCAAGGACCCTTTAAGACACAACGAGACCACTGTAAAACCAACCGTGGATAGGCGGACCACTAGACATCGAACCCCAATTTCATCTCATACATCTGTCGGAAAGATATCCTAAGAGCTACTTGAATTCCCACTTATAAACTCCCGAAACTTTCTTGTTATGCAATCAGGTGTTGGGGATACAGGGGAAGCATAATATCTCACCCAAAACTAACAAATCCTACATCCAGTTGTATCCATCCTTCAACACAAAACCGAGAAACCTCCGGAAATCATTTACCTCAACCTTTGAAAAGCATCCGTTATACGAGTTATGGCAATACTCCCAAACTCCCGCCCCAGTACTAGGTGGCGTCAAGGTTATCTCACCAACAACTGCATAAAAGAGATTTTCGATGTCGGCAAAACTCAGGTATTCCAGAACTACAACGATAAAATTGTGACGACAACACCTCGGAGCTCAACTCCCCGGGACACTGCCACAACCCCTAAATGTCAGGAGGCACCAAGAACAATGTTCTTGTCACAAAACCATCGGAACGATTCCAAGATACCTGCGTGATCCTAAATTTTTTTCGTGAAATTTGAGAAGAGAAGAGTCAAAACTCTACGTCAGGATGCCTCACCAGAGCGACGAAGGGACTGAGGAGTAAAAAGAATCCTACACTCCGATATATATAATCCTAAAAGACTCAAAACTTTTTTCTAGACTCAACAACGCCAACGATTCGATCAAGCAGGGGGCTCCTAAGTCAGGGAAGGCTCTGATTACCAACTTGTAACACCCTCGATGCGGCTATATCTCCCACGTGTCGGAGCACGACTTAAAGGCATAACCGCATCGAAGGCAATGTCGCAAGAGAGGTAATCTTCACACAACCCATGTAATGAATAAGGAAAGGGATACATAGTTGGCTTACAATCGCCACTTCACACAATACATGAATAAAGCATTACATCAATCAGATACAAGCAAGGTCCGACTACGAGACCAAAATGAAAGAAGACTACCCCTAATGCTATAGATCCCCGATCGTCCCGACTGGGCTCCACTACTGATCAACTGGAAATGCAACAACACAATGAACGAGATCTTCATCGAGCTCCTCCTTGAGCTCGGTGCGTCACCTGCACAGTAACATCGGCAACTGCAAACTGGGTTTGGAAGTAATCTATGAGTCACGGGGACTCAGCAATCTCACACCCTCGCGATCAAGACTATTTAAGCTTATGGGTAGGGAAAAGGTATGAGGTGGAGCTGCAGCAAGCGACTAGCATATATGGTGGCTATAATACGCAAATGAGAGCGAGAAGAGAAGGCAAAAGCACAATCGAGAAACTATGATCAAGAAGTGATCCTAGAGCAACCTACGTCAAGCGTAACTCCAACACCGTGTTCACTTCCCGGACTCCGCCAGAAAGAGACCACCACGGTTACACACGCGGTTGATGTATTTTCATTAAGATCAACTTCAGGTTTTCTACAACCGAAGATTAACAAATTCCCATCTGCCCATAACCGCGGGCACGACTTTCGAAAGTTCAAAGCCCTGCAAGGGTGTCCCAACTTAGCCCATCACAAGCTCTCACGGTCAACGAAGGATATTCCTTCTCCCAAGACAATCCGATCAGGCTCGGCATCCCGGTAACAAGACATCCCGGTAACGAGGCATCCCGGTAACAAGACCTCACTGACGTAGTAAACTGACCGTCGAACCGGATGTTCCTTGCCAACCTCCTTACGCTCCACCACAATTGCCACACTAACAGCTCGTGAGTTGGCGGCTACGTATAACAATAGCGGCTCTTTCTCAATTGGAGCAGCAAGGACCGGCGGCTCAGCAAGCTGTTTCTTCAGATCCTCAAAAGCAGAGTTCGCAGCATCGCTCCAAACGAAATCATCCGTTTTCTTCATCATCTGATACAAAGGCATTGCCTTCTCCCCTAACTGGCTTATGAACCAGCTCAAAGTAGCAACACGACCCACCAGCCATTGAACGTTATTGATGCATGTTGGTTTGGCCAGGGATGTGATTGCCTTAATCTTCTCCGGGTTAGCTTCAATACCTCGGTTGGACACCAAAAAACCCAAGAGCTTGCCAGCTGGGACTCTAAAAACACACTTGGCCGAGTTAAGCATCATTTTGTAGACCCAGAGGTTATCAAAGGTCTCTTTCAGATCTGTGACCAAGGTTTCCTCTTTCCTGGACTTTACCACTATATCATCCACATAAGCATGAACATTACGCCCAATCTGATTGTGAAGTTAATTTTGCATATACCGTTGATAAGTTGCATGGGCACTCTTGAGCCCAAAGGGCATAGATACATAGTAGAAGGCTCCAAACAGAGTGATGAAAGATGTCTTCTCCTGGTCCTTGACTGCCATCTTGATCTGATGATAACCTGAATAAGCATCCAGAAAACTCAAACATGCACAACCTGTTGTAGCATAGATGATCTGATCAATACGGGGGAGAGCAAAAGGGTCAGCCGAACAAGCCTTGTTTAAATCGGTGTAATCCACACACATGCGCCAGGTGCCATTCTTTTTTAGTACAAGCACCGGGTTGGCCAGCCACTCTGGGTGAAAGACTTCCACAATGAACCCGGCCGCGAAGAGCCGGGCCACCTCTTCTCCAACGGCCTTGCGCCTTTCCTCGTTGAATCGTCGGAGAAATTGCCTGATTGGCTTAAACTTTGGATCAATATTGAGAGTGTGCTCATCGAGTTCTCTCGGGACACCCGGCATGTCAGAAGGTTTCCATGCAAAGATGTCCCGGTTCTCACGGATGAACTCGCTGAGCGCGCTTTCCTATTTTGGATCCAAGTTGGCACTGATGATGAACTGCTTGGATGAGTCGCCGGGCACAAAATCAACCGTCTTGGTGTCATCAGCTGACTTGAGTTTCAACACCGGTTCATGCTCCGTTGTTGGCTTCTTTAAAGACGTCATGTCTGCCGGGTCAACATTATCTTTATAAAATTTAGCTCCTCTGTTGCACAAACAGACTCAGCATATGCAGCATCTCCTTCTTCACACTCCAGGGCTATTTTCCGGCTTCCATGTACTATAATGGTGCCCTTATAACCCGACATCTTGAGCTGCAGATACACATAACACGGCCGAGCCATGAACTTGGCGTAAGCCGGCCGTCCAAACAAAGCATGATATGGGCTTTTGATCTTAACCACCTCAAAGGTTAATTTCTCCGCTCTGGAATCATATTCATCCCCAAAGGCTACTTCCAGTTCAATCTTGCCAACTAGGTATGCCGACTTGCCAGGTACCACACTGTGAAAAACAGTGTTGGATTGCTTAAGACTCTTATCAGGCAACCCCATCCGACGAAACGTCTCATAGTAGAGGATGTTGATGCTACTGCCTCCATCCATGAGCACTTTAGTGAATTTATATCCACCAACCTGAGGTGCTACTACCAAGGCCAAGTACCTGGATTGTCAACCCGAGGAGGATGATCCTCTCTGCTCCACACAATAGGTTGTTCTGACCACCGTAAGTAACGCGGAATCGCCAGCTCAACGGCATTGACAACCCTCTTGTGAAGCTTTTGGTCCCTCTTGCACAAGCTAGTGGTAAATACATGGTATTGCCCACTATTCAACTATTTTGGGTTGCTCTGATATCCGGATTGCTGCTGATTACCTTGGCCGCGTTGTGGATTATAACCTCCTTGGTTACCCGCATGTCCCTGACCGTGAAAGCCGCCTCCACCTGAGCCGGCGCCCGGGCCATGAAAGCCGCCTCCACCTGAACCGCCGCCAGGGCCGTGACTTCCATCAAATGCATTTGAGTTTTTAAATGCTTTCATGATTGTACAGTCCTTCCACAGATGGGTGGTTGGCTTCTCCCGGGTGCCATGTCTTGGACAAGGTTCATTCAATAGTTGCTCAAGGGTGGGACCTGACCCACCCGACCGAGGGGGTTGCCTACCCTTGCGCCGTTGATTGTTGCCCTGCGCATTGGTGCTAGACACAAATTCGTCAGCCTTACGTTTATTACCTCCTTGATTTGCCGGGTTATGCTGGTGACCCTTGTCGTTGCCGTTCTTCTTTCCCTTCCTTGTCTTTTCTTCATCAGACACAGGGTCCTTGGTACTATCAGAATCAGCATACTTGACGAGAGCCACCATCAACTGGCCCATGTCATTGCAGTCACGTTTAAGCCGCCCCAGCTTCTGCTTCAGCGGTTCAAAACGGCAATTTTTCTCCAACATTAATACTGCCGAGCCGGCATCCATCTTATCAGATGAATGAATTATCTCCTTGACCCGGCGCACCCAATGGGTTGTGGACTCACCTTCCTCTTGTTTACAATTAGTCAGGTCCACGATTGACATAGGTTGTTTGCATGTGTCCTTGAAGTTCTGAATGAACCGGGCCTTTAACTCCGCCCATGAGCCGATGGAATTGGGGGGCAACCCTTTTAGCCAAGTACGAGCCGTTCCATCCAACATCATGGTGAAATACTTAGCCATTGCCGCGTTGCTGACCTCCAACAACTCCATGGCCATCTCATAGCTCTCAATCCAGGCCCCAGGCTGCAAGTCGGCTGTGTAATTAGGCACCTTACGAGACCCCTTGATGTCCTTGGGCAAACGCTCATTACGTATGGCAGGCACCAGGCAAGGGACACCTTCGATTCTCGTGGCCACTCCTGCCTCAACCGAGGTTGCTGGATAAGCCGGAAAAGTCTGGTGAGCCGCCTGCTCCGCTGCCAGTTGAACCACTCGCTCAGCCTCTTGTCGGATCCTTTCTTAATCTGCTAAGTTAAGGACTCCAACCTGTACCGGCTCATGCCTGTGCGGCCGGTTGCGGCGTTGAACATTGCTTGACATATCAGCTGAGTCCATATGTCTACTGTAGCTTGGGCTTCGGCTCGGGCGAGGGGTTGAATGGATTCTGTCTCGACTGTAAGAGTACGCATCCTGCTGTGCCAGAGCTGTTTGAAGAAGTACCCTAACCCTTCGTGTTCTGATCGCTGGCGGAGAGTCGCCTTCCATCGGGAGAGCCGCCACGAGCCGACGCAGCAATAAGGTTTTCCAAGGGATTGGAGAAGTGACCGGGTGGTGTTGGCACATAATGAGGCGGGGAGGTATGTACACGGGGTGGTTCCATGGCGCGCGGCTGAACCGGTGCCCCGGGTGTCGTGATCCGATTTGCCTCCGGCGGGTTACTTGTCCCGGCCCCGGGTGTATGAAAAAGGTTTCTAGGATCGAGCGTCAGAGGTAAACATGACTGAGTTTTCTGATGCCTTCTTCTCATGACCTCGTTTGACGCGTTCAGATCCACCGAGAACTGGAAAGTCTCCGCTTGAAGCTGTTGAGCACGAGCATCCAAAGCCGCCCGCTCCACAGCCATCCTGACCTCTTCTGCTGCTAAATTTAGTTTAGCTTGTACCATCTCTTCACGTACGCGTGCCACCTCTGCGTCATGCTGAGCTTTATCTGCTGGCTCTACCACGGTAGTCAACAGAGTCATTAGTTTATCCATGAGGTCCATTAGGATCTGAGCCGGGGGGGCATGCAGGGTCTCCTGACCCGGCTGCGGCCGACCCGGTGGTTGTTGCTGCTGCAGCTATGGAGTTCTATCCGGGCTGCGTGCCTGCCATGAAGACTCCGGCCTGATTCGGTGGCTCAGAGGGGTCCGGAATACTGCTGCCATCGGAACAGCCCCCGAGCATGCCATCCTGCAGCTGATACAAAGTGTCGGTCTCGCTCGTTGATGATGTAGCGTCAGAAAAGATGGCTGTCTCACCGCCATCCACCGATCCTTCAGAGTTTTCACCGCCGTGGATGCAACCTACGAAGGCATGCTTCACGACAGATTGAATACGGGTGGACCTCGCGCGCTGAGCCGTTTCGACGAGGTTGGTGTGGACGTCCGGCTCAGGGCCCGACTCACCGATCCGGCCGATGAAGACATGAATTTCACCGAAGGGGACCCGGTACCCGTACTCAATTGAGCCGGCCTCGGGGACCGAGCCTTCGTCGTCAATGTAGAGCTTGCCGCGATGACTCTTGGTCATCTGGCCCACAGCGTATCCCTTGAGCCCTTCGAAGTTGCCCTTCAAGAACTCAAATCCACCATGCGCTGGCCCCATGGTGGGCGCCAACTGTCGTGGAATTGTCACGTTAGATGTCCTAGCAGAAGGACTTAGTCGTAGGGCCATCGCAACTAGGAAGCTTAAAGGGGTTAATCAGGACAAAGGACACGAGAGGTTTTATACTATTTCGGCCCCTTACGATGAAGGTAAAAGCCTACATCTAGTTGTGTTGATATTGCTGGGGTTTCGATCACCAAGAGGCTAGTTCGTCGGCTTGGTTATCGATCCCTTGTTTCTTGCCCTAAGCCGCTGATGAAGCTATGTACCTAGGATAGGGGCATGGACCTGTCCTAAGTACCCTACCCAAGGACATCCCTAGAAGAAGTCACCTTTCAATCGACTTGGAGGTATCCCACTCGACAAATTCAAGACACTCGACCACGAAGCAATCACCCGATCAAATTCCAACCACTTGACTGCTAGGAGATCTAAAGTCACCCTGCACGCAAAAGGTCGGTCATTAAGTAGCTTTTATGGTCATCATAGCACTTTATTAGGGGCGTTACCAGTAACCCCCAGTCTTAATGTACTTTAAACCTTGCATTACTGAGGGCTGGAGGGGCCTGGTGAACTCTATATAAGCCACCCCCTCCTCAGTATCAAGGGTGGGCACCCCTGTCATTCATACACACATAATTCAGTCGACCGCCTCCGGGCACCGAGATGTAGGGCTGTTACTTCCTCCGAGAAGGACCTGAACTAGTAATCCTCGTGTGCTTACAACTCCTCCATAGCTAAGATCTAGCATGTCCATACATACCCGCCTATATCACTGTCAGAGTTAGAACCACGACAGTTGGCGCCCACCGTGGGGCCAGGAGTCTTAGCGCCTAGTTTGAGAAGTTGCAATTTTTTTCGATCTCCTTGATCATGGTTTCGGGCGGATCTTTGGTGGAGGGCTGTGAGATCCGTCTCGGCATGCTCACGTTCATCGCCGACGACTCCGCTTGGCTTCAGAAGGCTCCACTCGAAGTCGACACGCTTCCCGTCCGCGGGGCGACGCACTTTCGCGCATGCGTCCGTGGTGTCCTCCTGCGACAGCTGTCGACCCAGTATCGACTCCCCGCCCTGTTTCTCGCCGGCGCAAGCGCTCCGGTCGGTCGAGGCTTCAGAGGTGGGTGAGGCATGCGGTGGCCCGCCAGTCGGCCACCCCACAAGTCGCGGCAATCGAGCCCGACGAATCCCTCTATGGCCTGTTCGACCTGTCGACTGGCTCCGTAGAGACCGCATCCGAATGCGATAGCAGTGACCCAGCTGCAGAGGTTCTGGTGATCGATGGGCCACACAGTCCTCCCGGTTTCCCCCGCGCTGACAGAGGCGCGGATGGGGGCGACTCGTCGCGTCCTCACGAGGAGTATCTCCTCGAGCCTCTCACGTCGTTGCAGCGGGAGGAACTTTGCCGCCGGAACATGGATGCGCTCCACACTCCTATCGTTGGAGAAACCCCCGAGGCCCAAGCCTTGGAGGACGCGCGCTTGGCTAACTTGGCCGAGCGCACTCGACTGGAGAATCTCCAGCGAATACTCGACGGGCGAGCGCGTCAACGGGCTCTCGAATCTAGTCGACGTCAACTCTTTCTGCCCCCGCAGGTATATCGTACTCCGATTCAGAATTTGGCGGCTGTGGCCCGTATAGCAGAGTCGATTCAGCCCTCCCAGTCAGAGGCTGGCAGAGGCTTGTTGCAAATCAAAGCGTTTCTTCGGGCACCGGGAGACCAGAATTCCGCTGTTTCTCAATCGCGGAACAGGATCCACAGTCGATCCGTTGCAGCGGATACAGTCCAGTCGGCTCACAGCCCAAGATCGCCTCTGAGGTGTGAGGGACGTGGAGACCGGTGTGATCAGTACAGAAGGAATGAGCAGTATGATCACTGATTCGATCGTGATGATCGACATCGAGTGCCAACCCCTCCCCCGAGGAGTGGATCATATGTGCCTCGACAGCAGGTGGACAGACGCCCTCATAGTGTTGGGCGGAGAATTCCAGTCGACCCCAGGGAACCAGGCTTTGATGCGAGATCCATTCTCGTTCAAGGTTTGGTCAACAGGAATAGATCTCACCGAGAAGGCCACGACAGAGATGTGCCTACCAGTAGCAGAGTACATGTTTCAGGGCCGGAGTGTTTCAGTCGAGCCATCAGAGCCGCTGTAATTCCTCCCAACTTCAGGTTGGCGACTGGAGTTAGTAAGTTCATCGGTGAGTCCAAGCCCGATACTTGGCTCGAAAATTACTGAGTGGCTGTCCAGATTGGCAGTGGGAATGATGAGGTAGCCATGAAGCACCTGCCTCTCATGTTAGAAGGCTCGGCCAGAGCGTGGCTGAATCAGTTAGCACCCAGCAGCATTTACACTTAGGAGGATCTCTCCCGAGTGTTTGTCACCACATTTGAAGGAACATGCAAGCGACCTGCAGGCCTTACGGAATTGCGGTCTTGCATGCAGAAACCGAATGAAACTCTGAGGGATTACATCCAGAGGTGGATCACATTGCATCACACAGTTGAAAATGTACCAGATCACCAAGCAGTTTGTGCCTTTAAAGAAGGCATTAAGTACAAAGAATTGAATTTGAAGTTCGGTCGAACCGGAGAGATGTCTCTGAATCGGATGATGGAGATTGCCACCAAATACTCTAATGGTGAAGATGAGGATCGACTCCGGAGTGGCAAGCATAAAGCAGTCGCCCAGGAAACTGGAGGAAATTCCAGTCGGAAACAGAATCGGAAAGCCGAGCCAGCCGCTCCTGGGGAGGCCCTGGCCGTAACCCAGGGAAAATTTAAGGAAAAACCCGAAGGACCTTGGAACCCCAAGAAAGTTAAGACCAAGATGGAAATGATGTTTTGGATCTACCATGTCACATCCACACCAAGAAAGATGAAGAGGGTAAACTCATTTACCCAAAGCATACCACTCGACAGTGTCGGCTTCTGATCCAGCAGTTTCAGGGCAAGCAGTCCAAAGATAAGGAAAAGGAGTCGGACAAAGTTGAGGACAAGGAAGATAGTGACGATGGGTACCCCCAGGTCAATTCCACCCTGATGATTTTTGCTGATGTTGAGAGCAAAAGTCGATGAAGGTTATTAACCATGAGGTAAATATGGTTGCTCCGGCAACGCCCAATTATCTGAAGTGGTCCCAGACTGCCATCACATTCGACCAGTCTGATCACCCTACGCACATTGCCACCCCTGGGAGGCAAGCTCTGGTGGTCGACCCAGTTGTCGAAGGCACTCGACTGACCAAAGTCCTGATGGATGGAGGCAGCGGTTTGAACATACTGTATGCAGAAACATTGAAAGGGATGGGCATTCCGATGTCCAGGCTCAGCACCAGTAACATGAGTTTCCATGGAGTCATTCCTGGGAAGAAAGCCGAGTCACTCGGCCAAATTGCTCTTGATGTGGTTTTCGGTGATTCCAAGAATTACCGCAAGGAAAAGTTGACATTCGAAGTTGTGGATTTCCAAAGTGCTTATCACGCTATTTTGGGCAGGCCAGCTTATGCACGCTTCATGGCTCGACCATGTTATGTGTATCTCAAATTGAAGATGCCTGGTCCCAAAGGTGTGATCACTGTTACAGGCAATCGGAAGAAAGCAGAAGAGTGTTTTCAGAAAGGCTCAAAGATTGCTGACGCTCAGATGGCGGTGGTCGAGCTGCAAGAGTATCAGAAGACTGCAGATCCGAGTGAGTTGCTACGAGCTAAGAAGCCTGCTTCAGAATCAGCTTTTCAGTCGTCCGGTGAAACGAAGGCAGTTCACATTCACCCGACCGATCCAAACGCTGCTCCGACTCACATCTCAACGACGGTCGACTCCAAATAGGAAGAAGCGCTCATCCAGTTCCTCCGTGAGAACTGGGACATCTTCGCATGGAAGCCTGCTGACATGCCTGGAGTTCCCAGGGGGCTGGCTGAGCACCGTCTACGAGTCGACCCAAAATTTAAACCTGTGAAAGAACATCTTCGATGGTCCGCCGTCCAGAAGAGGAAGGCCATTGGCGAGGAGGTGGCTCGGCTCTTAGCAGCGGAGTTCATCCGAGAAATTTACCACTCCGAGTGGCTCGCCAATGTTGTCATGGTCCCCAAGAAGGACAAGTCACTTCGCATGTGCATTGATTTCAAGCATATCAATCGGGCCTGCCCGAAAGATCATTTTCCTCTCCCCCGCATCGACCAGATAGTCGACTCGACTGCGGGATGTGAGCGTTTGTCTTTCCTAGACGCCTATTCCGGGTACCATCAGATCCGTCTGTACGGGCCCGACGAGATCAAAACAGCTTTCATCACTCCATTCGGGTGCTTCTGTTATGTCACCATGCCGTTCGGCCTCAAGAATGCCGGAGCCACGTTCATGAGGATGATTCAGAAGTGTTTGCTCACTCAAATCAGTCGGAATGTGGAGGCATACATGGATGATATTGTGGTCAAGTCACGGAAGGGTTCCGACCTGCTGACTGACCTTGCTGAAACCTTTGCCAACCTCAGGAGGTATGATATCAAGCTCAATCCGTCAAAGTGCACGTTCGGAGTTCCAGGTGGGAAGTTACTCGGTTTTCTCATTTCCGAACGGGGAATCGACGCCAATCCTGAAAAAATTGGTACTATACTCCGGATGAAACGTCCTGTGCGTGTGCATGACGTCCAGAAGCTTACAGGATGCTTGGCCGCTTTAAGTCGATTCATCTCTCGCCTCGGTGAAAAGGCATTGCCTCTTTACCGACTGATGAAGAAGTCCGACAAGTTCGAGTGGACTCCAGAAGCTGATGCAGCGTTTACAGAGCTCAAAGCTCTGCTCTCCACCCAGCCGGTGCTTGCTGCCCCAATCAGCAAGGAGCCTTTGCTGATTTACATTGCAGCCACAGGACAAGTTGTCAGTACAGTACTTACGGTCGAGCGGGAAGAAGAAGGAAAGGCCTTCAAAGTTCAGCGCCCAGTATATTATGTTTCTGAAGTTTTGACTCCTTCAAAGCAAAGATATCCTCATTACCAGAAGCTTGTATATGGGATTTATATGACCACGAAGAAGGTTGCACATTACTTCTCTGATCATTCCATTACAGTCGTCAGCGACACTCCACTATCAGAGATTTTGCACAACAGAGATGCAACTGGTCGAGTGGCCAAATGGGCGATTGAACTTCTTCCCCTAGATATCAAGTTTGAGGCAAAGAAAGCTATCAAGTCCCAAGCAATTGCAGATTTCATCGCCGAGTGGATCGAACAGCAACTTCCGACTCAAGTTCACTCGGAGCACTGGACCATGTTCTTCGATGGATCTAAGATGCTGAATGGTTCTGGTGCTGGGGTAGTATTGGTTTCCCCCCGAGGAGATAAGCTCAGATATGTTCTCCAGATTCACTTTGATTCCTCCAATAACGAAGCAGAATATGAAGCACTTTTGTATGGGTTGCGCATGGCCATTTCACTCGGCGTCCGTCGCCTCATGGTCTATGGCGACTCAGATTTGGTGGTTAATCAGGTGATGAAAGAATGGGACGTCAGAAGTCCAGCTATGACTGGTTATTGCAATGCAGTGAGAAAGTTAGAGAAGAAATTCGAGGGGTTAGAGCTTCATCACATCCCCCGACTGAAAAATCAAGCGGCTGATGATTTGGCAAAGATAGGCTCCAAGAGAGAAGCCATCCCCAGCAATGTGTTTTTGGAACACATCCACTCGCCATCAGTCCAAGAAGATCCTTTTACAGATGAAGCCCCGCAGCCAAAGAGTGCCACAGATCCGACTGAAGTTGAAATTCCGGCAGTGGTCGACCTAATCATGGAAGTTTTGGCAATCACCCCTGACTGGACGATACCGTACATCGCGTATATCCTGAGAAAGGAACTCCCGGAGGACGAAGAAGAGGCTCGACAGATCGTCCGTCGATCCAAGGCCTTTACAGTCATAAAGGGACAGTTGTATAGAGAAAGCGCGACTGGAGTCGGTCAGAAGTGTATAACACCAGAAGAAGGTCAGATAATCCTTGATGATATCCACTCGGGGACCTGTGGTCATCATGCGTCCTCTCGGACCATTGTGGCTAAAGCATACCGAGCGGGATTTTACTGGCCAAGAGCGAATGAAATGGCAAAAGAGATAGTCGACAAGTGTGAAGGGTGCCAGTTCTACTCCAACATGTCGCACAAGCCTGCATCAGCCCTGAAGACCATTCCACTCGTCTGGCCCTTCGCTGTTTGGGGACTGGACATGGTTGGCCCATTGAGAACAGGCAGGAGCGGTTTCACACATGTGCTTGTGGCAGTCGACAAGTTTACCAAATGGATTGAAGCTAAGCCTATCAAGAATCTTGATGCTTGCACTGCTATCAGTTTCGTCAGAGAGTTAACATTCAGATATGGAGTCCCGCATAGCATCATCACCGACAATGGGTCAAACTTTGATTCAGACAAGTTCAGAGCTTTTTGCGCCTCTCAAGGCACACGAGTCGACTACGCATCGGTCGCCCACCCCCAGTCGAATGGACAAGCAGAAAGGGCAAATGGTCTGATTCTCAAAGGACTAAAGCCTCGGCTAATGCGTGATCTCAAGCACGCAGCAGGCGCTTGGGTCGACGAGCTTCCGTCGGTTCTGTGGGGATTGAGGACCACCCCGAATCGGTCGACTAGAAGAACTCCGTTCTTTCTGGTTTACGGAGCGGAAGCAGTCCTGCCGAGTGATCTACTTCACAATGCACCCCGAGTCGAGCTTTATACCGAAGATGAAGCAGAACAAGCCCGGCAAGACGCAGTCGACCTCCTGGAAGAAGAAAGAGAAATGGCTATGATCCGATCGACCATTTATCAGCAAGACTTGTGTCGATTCCATGCCAGAAATGTGAAGAGTCGAGCCTTCCAAGAAGGAGATTTGGTCCTCCGAGTGGATCAACAGAAACCACACAAGCTCGCTCCTACTTGGGAAGGTCCCTTCATCGTCACCAGAGTCCTCCACAATGGAGCGTATCACCTTTACAATGTCGATCGCCAGATCGATGAGCCACGAGCTTGGAATGCAGAACTACTCCACCCCTTTCACACTTGAATTCTCACTCAGATGAGATGTAATAAGAAAAAATTCTGTAGTCTATTTATCAAAGACAAGAGTGTTACAAATTTTCCTATAATTGTTATTGCTTTTGTTTGCATGTGAAATCCCCCAGTGGGTGGCTTAGCTGCGAATCCGTTTCGCCTAAGTTTGTAAAAAAAAATCCTACCGAGTGGCGAGCCAGACTCCCACTCGGAGGCTTAGCTGCAGCTCAGTGCTCGCCTAAGTGTTTAAAAATCCTACCGAGTGGAGAGCAGACCTTCCACTCGGAGGCTTAGCTACAACCCAATGCTCGCCTAAGTGTTTAAAAATCCTACCGAGTGGAGAGCAAACCTCCCACTCGGAGGCTTAGCTGCATCCCAGTGCTCGCCTAAGTGTTTAAAAATCCTATCGAGTGGAGAGGAAACCTCCCACTCGGAGGCTTAGCTATAGCCTAGTGCTCGCCTAAGTGTTTAAAAATCCTACCGAGTGGTGAGCCAGACTCCCACTCGGAGGCTTAGCTGCAGCCCAGTGCTTGCCTAAGTGTTTAAAAATCCAACCGAGTGGAGAGCAGACCTTCCACTTGGAGGCTTAGTTGCAGCCCAGTGCTCGCCTAAGTGTTTAAAAATCCTACCAAGTGGAGAGCAAACCTCCCACTCAGAGGCTTAGCTGCAGCCCAGTGCTCGCCTAAGTGTTTAAAAATCCTACCGAGTGGAGAGCAAACCTCCCACTCGGAGGCTTAGCTGCAGCCCAGTGCTCGCCTAAGTGTTTAAAAATCCTACCGAGTGGAGAGAAAACCTCCCACTCGGAGGCTTAGCTGCAGCCCAGTGCTCGCCTAAGTGTTTAAAAATCCTACCGAGTGGAGAGCAAACCTCCCACTCGGAGGCTTAGCTGTAGCCCAATGCTCGCCTAAGTATTTAAAAATCCTACTGAGTGGAGAGTAGACCTCCCACTCGAGGGCTTAGCTGCAGTCCAGTACTCGCCTAAGTTTGAAAAAATCCTATCGAGTGGAGAGTAGACCTCCCACTTGGGGGCTTAGCTGCAGTCCAGTACTCACCTAAGTTTGAAAAAAATCCTACCGAGTGGATAGCAGACCTCCCACTTGGGGGCTTAGCTGCAGTCCAGTACTCGCCCAAGTTTGAAAAAATCCTACCGAGTGGAGAGCAGACCTTCCACTCGGGGGCTTAGCTGCAACCCAGTGCTCGCCTAAGTAAGGAACACATCCCAATCTGCAAGTACGACGAGGTGCAAATTGACTGCTACCTTCTCCTTCGGAGTTGCGCCACAAATACAAAGTTATTTCGAGTGAAGAACAAGTTCCACTCGACAGATAATTCATGAAGATATTCAATGATAAATCAAGTTCAGATAAGATCCAAAGGTTCTAGACCGCAAATCAAAGTACTCGAGCCTCCAGATCGACAAAGTTTAACGGTTACAAAACCCACTCGGCATTCCGAGGCAAATTTAAAGTGAAGCATAAAAGTTTTTATTCCTCATGTGGAGGACTGGAAGGGGCGACGAACTCGTCCAAGTCGATCCCGTCTGCAATGCGAGTGGCAGCAGCAATGAAAGTCTCCATGAAGTCTTGAAAGTTGTGCCTCCTGGTATTGGCAACTTGGATGGCGGCCAACTTTTCTTCTCGCGCCTTCTTGCAGTGGACGCGGACCAGAGACAGAGCGACGTCAGCGCCACATCTAGCAGAAGTTTTCTTCCATTCGCCACTCGACCTGGGACTTCATTCAGTCGAGTCATCAGGGACTCAAGGTCATTCTGAAGCGTCGTCCTAGGCCAGAGCGACGTGTCGATCCGTGACATCGCAACCTTCAACCGAGCAAGATAGTCAACAACGCCGGCAACACGAGATTCTAGTCGGAGCACGTTCATAGCAGCCTCGTCCTTCACTGGAGAATTGATGGGGTCCAAGTCTGTCTCCACTCGACTGGTCTCCTCTTCGAAGTTCTGGCAGAATTCTGTAAACACAATTCAAGGATAAGTCAGTGGCTCTACGCAGATTTGGTAACTGCAAGTCAGTCGGGCCGGAGTAATTACCCTCGAGCATGACGAACAGCTTCTTGGCGAGTCCACCGAGATAAGCCTCCAGATCGTTCCTCTTCCCCGCCAGTTCACTTGCCTTGTCATTCAGAGCTATATTGCCATTCTTCAGACGGCTGACCTCTCGATTAGCCGCGTCGAGAGCAGTTTTCAGCCTGGAGTTTTCCTTTTCAAGAGTACCGACTGAAGCCAGTTTTTCTTCAGCAAGCTTCGTTTTGTTCAGGGCCTCCTTCTGCGCTTCGGCAAGGTCTTGATCCTTCTTCTTCAGAGCCTCCTCCATTTTGTCTGCGAAACAGCAAGTGAGATCAACATCGAGGACGGCCAGAAAGAAAGGACAGTCGACAAAAGCTCACCAGCCATACCTTTTGCTTCGTCCCTCGCCTTCTGCAAGTTCTCCTGAGCAAGCTTCAAGTCAAGGTTCAGCTGGATCTGTTTGTTCTCCAACTCAGTGTAGCGAGCCACAAGTTCGCAGGATTTCTGCAAAAAATCAGTCGACAGACATCCAAGATAAGTTGCTTCCGAGTAACCAAGAGACAATGATGGCGTTTCTAAGACTACAGCCGAATCAAAAACATTCGACAGTAGTCTCGGGGACTACACCCAGTGGGTGCACTCAGCGTGCCCCCACTGGTTCGACCAAAAAAAATCGACTGCCCGCAGCCGACCGTGTACAGTTCCATTCGACATGGCCTGACCAGACCGAGTGAAGAAGTTCAGCTAAAGCAACACAATATAAAGACTACAGTCGACTGCCAGCAGTCCACCGTAGTCTCGGGGACTACACCCAGTGGGTGCACTTAGCGTGCCCCCACTCGTCAAAAAGATTAATAGACACACCCAGTGGGCGTACAGATATAAAGATCTTCGGAAAAGAGATTCTTCAGATAGCATATCCTAACAGAACAAGCGGTGAATCGACTGACCTGGACGTTGCTCTGAAGAGCTGAGCTCGCGTCATAAGCTGCTTGGCTGGCTTCCCGAACCACCTTCACTTGCTCCATCATGATCCCCGCCTGGCGTATAGCCTCTTTAGCGGCACCCACTTGGTCCTCAGGGACGTGGTGTGTGGCAAAAAGCGAAGGCGGATTTGCAGTCGACGTCGAAGGCCGGACACTCGTCAGAGGTTCAGCGAAGGTCACAGAAACCCGAGTGGTATCACCACCCTCCCGGACTGCGGCCTCAGGCGCCGGAGTAGTTTGTGGGGTCTTGCCAGCCGGCGCCCTCCTGTTCCTTCGCGCCCTCAGCGGCACTTCGTCGTCATCATCAGGGAGGTCAATGACATGAGGAGGAGCTACAAGAAAAATCCAATCGACCGGAATTATAAGAAATCGTCAGTCGACTAAAAGCAGAGCATCAGTAATCGTACCGGGGTTGGAGGTAACAGCGTCTTCCATCTCTTGATCATCGTCCTTGGCGGAGATCTCCGAGGTGGCAGCACTGCAAATTTCGAAAGTCAGTCAGCTTATTCAATGAGTCGACCAAGAGTCCGTCACGTTCGACAAAGGAAAACAAATTCTACTATTACCCAGAAATGGTGGGGACAGTCATCTTCATCTTGGGCAGAGCCTTGGGCGGCTTGGACGGCGTCGCGCGTGGGTGCTTGGGAGCTTTTTCTGTCGGCGCTGGAGATGAGGTCCGAGGGCGCTTCGACGACTGCCCAACAGGGACAGTCGCCTTACCACGTTCCCGCGCAGGGTCGTGTGTAAGCTTGGATCGCCGTTCCGAGCGGGGAGGTTCGACTTCTTCCTCCTCCTCTTCACTGGAGTCGTCGTCGTCATCCCCCTCTCCTTCGCCGTCAGATTCCCACTCTTCTCCCTCGTCTCCACTTTCGCCTCCGCTCGCCTCTCCTTCCTCGGCCTGCTCCTGTGCTCCATTGGGTGTCGAGTACATCTCAGTAGTGGCCTAGAGGACAACAAACGAGACAAAAGTCAATCGACTGATCCAAAAAGAACAAATAAAGAAAGCAAGATCACAGTCGGAAACGCAAGGTCAGACCTTGTCCACTTCGTATGTTTGGTCGAGTGGAGGAATCCTCCTGGCTCCTCGGGGGTTGTCCTTGTTCCCTGTGATACTCGACAGCCACCCTTCCAACATCTCGTCAGTGACCTCCTCTGGGTGAATCCGAGTGGTGTCTTCGAGACCCGAGTACAGCCACATCGGGTGGTCACGAGCCTGAAGCGGTTGGATGCGCCTCCGAAGGAAGACTTCCAACAAGTCCATGCCAGTCACACCCTCGCGGACAAGCTGAACCACTCGACCGACCAGCACCTTGACTTGCGCCTTTTCCTCCGGCGTCACTTTCAGAGAGGCAGGTTTTTGTGCTCGATTCAGAGAAAAAGGGGGAAGCCCAGTCGACTGTCCTGGGGTCACCTGGTCTTTACAGTAAAACCAAGTCGACTGCCACCCACGGACTGACTCGGGAAAAGTGATAGACGGAAAGGAACTTTTTCCCCTCATCTGGATCGCCAGGCCCCCGCACAGCTGGATCACCTGCGTCCGTTCGTCACTCGACTTGGCCTTCTTGACCGACTGAGAGCGGCAAGTGAAGATGTGCTTGAAGAGTCCCCAATGGGGGCGGCAACCCAAGAAGTTTTCACACAAGGAAACGAAAGCAGCAAGATACACAATAGAATTGGGAGTAAAGTGATGGAGCTGCGCTCCGAAGAAGTTCAAGAAGCTCCGGAAAAAAGGATGAGGAGGCAGAGAGAATCCACGATCGATATGGGTGGCGAGGAGGACGCACTCACCATCAAGAGGCTGGGGTTCGACTTCTTTCCCCGGGAGGCGCGCAGATTCGTGGGGAATGAATCCCCCCTCGACCAGATCATCGAGATCATCCTGCCGAATCACCGACGGCATCCAGTCGCCCTGGATCCAATCCTTGGGCAGAGCAGTCCTCGAGGAAGATCCGCCCCGAGCGGACTTCTTCCCCTTCCCCTGCACCGCCGCCTTCTTCGCGCGCTCCAGAGCCGACGTCTTCTCCTTCACCATCGTCGCCGGCGAAGCTCGAACAGACCTACGGCACCAAGGTGGGAGCGGAGGTGGCGGAGGATCTTGTGAAGGAAGGGGGAAAAGTGAAGGCGCACTGTTCGGGGGTCCCGAGCCGGCAGCTTATAAGAGGTCGCTTCCGAGTGGCTGACTGGTAGGCCCAGGCAATCCCGTCAAATCCCGCAACAGGCGCGCGCGCGGTACGTGGCGAAAAAGGTGGCGCGGGGATCGAGGAGCTTCCGTCCTATCCCATCCGATTACTGCGGCCGCCCCCGTCCCGCGCGCTTCCCGAAATTCAAATCCCGCAAAATCCGCGGGCCGCAGAACAACTCGTCAAACAGAAGATCCCTTTCACACCGTCACTCGGAACTTCACAAGTAAAGAAATTCACTCGACAAGAGGCCAAGAATGGATCAAGGCGACTGAAAGAAGTTGACGACGTCATCCGTGACAATTGATCCAAAACAAGACGTTCATATAACATGAAGAACCAGTCGGAAAGATCCCCAACTCCTTCCCCACTCGAACCTCGATCCATTCGGGGGCTAATGATGAAGCTATGTACCTAGGATAGGGGCATGGACCTGTCCTAAGTACCCTACCCAAGGACATCCCTAGAAGAAGTCACCTTTCAATCGACTTGGAGGTATCCCACTCGACAGATTCAAGACACTCGACCACGAAGCAATCACTCGACCAAATTCCAACCACTCGACTGCCAGGAGATCTAAAGTCACCCTGCACGCAAACGGTCGGTCATTAAGTAGCTTTTATGGTCATCATAGCACTTTATTAGGGGCGTTACCAGTAACCCTCAGTCTTAATGTACTTTAAACCCTGCATTACTGAGGGCTGGAGGGGCCTGGCAAACTCTATATAAGCCACCCCTCCTCAGTATCAAGGGTGGGCACCCCTGTTATTCATACACACATAATTCAGTCGACCGCCTCCGGCACCGAGACGTAGGGCTGTTACTTCCTCCGAGAAGGGCCTGGACTCGTAATCCTCATGTGCTTACAACTCCTCCATAGCTTAGATCTAGCCTCTCCATACATACCCCCCTACATCACTGTCAGAGTTAGAACCACGACAGCCGCCACCAGGTCGTCCCCTTATATACACAGGTTGACGCCTGGTGGCCTACAGAGTCTCGGCCAGCTCATAAATCGTGTCCGGCTCAGTGACTTCTTTTACATTCCTTTCCTTACAAGTCTTTCCTTACATACGGCGGTTTACAATATTGGGCCTTAAGCCGCCTCTAGGCCTTTAGGCCTTCCATAAGATTTAATAAACTATCGTCTTGAATCTCTACTGGGCTTCCTTTGTGACCCGCCATTGGGGCTGACCCGGCCCCTCCTGGGCGGGTCATAACTGATAGCTATATCCCCAACAAGTAGGATATAATTTCATTGCATGGCTATTGACTTTCGTACTTGCATAGGGAATCACAAATCTTAACGCCAATATTATTACTAAAGCATAATTACTCATCAAGATGAATCACATATCACATTATCATATCTCAAAACTATTACTAAGAATCAAGTTTATTTTGTCCAATGATCTTCATGGAAGTTTTTATTATATCCTTCTTGGATATCTATCACTTTGGGACTAATTTTCATGTGTTGCTTTTCATAAGCTCAAACAAATATAAGTGAAGATCATGAGCATAATATTTATTTCTCTCAAATTAACTTAAGTGAAGCAAGAGAGAATTTCTTGAAAATTTTACTAACTCTCAAATAAATCTAAGTGAAGCAAGAGAGCATTTCTTCAAAAATACTAAAGCACACCATGCTCAAAAAAGATATAAGTGAAGCACTAGAGCAAGTCCATAGCTCATAAAAATTTAAGTGAAGCATAGAGAGAAATTCTAACAAGTCATGACATAATTTTGGATCTCTCAAATAGGTGTGTCCAGCAAGGATTGATGACTCAAGACACAAAATAAAACAAGCAAAGACTCATATCATACAAGACGCTCCAAGCAAAACACATATCATCTGACGAATAAAAATATAGTTTCGAGTAAAATACCGATGGTCGTTAGAAGAAAGAGGGGATGTCAGGGCATCCCCAAGCTTAGGCTCTTCTATCCTTTATTCCTTCATCCATCATAAGATAACCCAAAACTTGAAAACTTTAATCACACAAAAACTCAACAAAACCTTCGTGAGATCCGTTAGTATAAGAATAATAAATCACTACTATAAGTACTGTATCAAACCAATTCATATTTTGCTTTTTATTATATCTACTGTATTCCAACTTTTCTGTGGCAAAAACTCATCAAAGAAAACCATAGAGCCATCAAAATAAGCACACAACACAAAGAAAACAGAATCTGTCAAAACAGAACAGTCTGTAGCAATCTGACTATTTTGAATACTTCTGTAACTCCAAAAATTCTTAAAAATTAGGAAGACCTGAGAAATTTGTATATTGACCTATGAATGTGGAATGGGTATTTTATCGCTCTCTGGTAAAAAATGAAAATCATTTTCGTGAGCGTAAATTTTTCTGTTTTTCCAGCAAGATCAAACAACTATCACCCAAGAAGATCCTAAAGGCTTTACTTGGCACAAACACTAATTAAAACATAAAAAACACAATCATAACAGTAGCATAATTGTGTTAACACTCAAAAACATAATGCAAAAAGAAAAAATAAAATTTATTCATTGGGTTGCCTCCCAACAAGCGCTATAGTTTTACGCCCTTAGCTAGGCATAAAGAAAGGATCTAAGTTTTGTCATCTTTGGTTCGAGATCCATAAGATGCCCTCATGATTGATTCATAAGGTGGCTTAATTATTGTTCTAGGGAAGTGCTCCATACCCTTCCTTAAATGAAATTGGAACTTAATATTGCCTTCTTTCATATCAATCACGGCACCGATAGTGCATAAAAAATGGTCTACCAAGAATAATTGGACAAGACGGATTGCAATCAATATCAAGAACAATAAAATCTAATGACAGATAATTTCTATTTTCAAGAATAAGAACATCATTAATTCTTCCCATAGGCTTCTTAATAGTAGAATCCGCCAAGTGCTAATTCAAAGAACATGATTCAAGTTCAGTAAGACCATGGACATCACATAAAGATTTTGGAATTGTAGGAACACTAGCACCCAAGTCACACAAAGCAAAACACTCATAATTTTTAATATTTACTTTGATAGTAGGTTCCCATTCATCATGCAATTTTCTAGGAATTGATACTTCTAATTCCAATTTTTCTTCAAAAGCTTTCATCATAGCATCAACAATATGTTTAGTAAAAGCCTTATTTTGTTCATAAGCATGGGGTGAATTTATCATGGATTGAAACAAAGAAATACAATCAATCAAGGAGAAAATATCATAATTAAAGTCTTTGTAATCCAAAAGAGTGGGCACATCACTAGCTAAAGTTTTGATCTCTTCAAACCCACTTTTATCAATTTTCTCATCAAGATTTTCACCCTCCGAAATATGGGGATGCCTTCTACCTAAAGTTGACTCTTCTTCAGTCCCTTTTTCATCAATATTAACTTTACTAAACGAGGAATCAATAGAAGAAACACCAATCATTTTAAGATCTTCATCACTTTTATCCTCTAGTGATATTGGTTTAGCAGCCATTTGATTAACTAGAGTAGCTTGTGCATCGGATATTTTTCCTAGCAAACTTTCAGCAAAAGCATACTTAGATTGGAGATTGCAAACTTCTCTACTAATATCATCAAGTTGTTTTGTTATAGCATCAAGCACAACAGAGTGTTCCTTAAGCTCTTCGGTAAAATACTTATTATGCTCAAATTGTGTAGTCATATATTCCTTAGTACTTTTCTCAATTTCAAGCAAAATATTGGGGTAAGGAACATCATAATATTTTCTTTGAGGCATCATGACTATGCAAACAAGAACGCACACAAAAACAGATCCGGCAAGAAAACAACGAACGGAAAAAGAGAGGCGAATCAAAAGACAAATTTTTGTGGATTCGGGGAGAGGAAAACAAGAGGAAAATGGAAAATAATATAAACTGTGAGGAGATGAGATTTGTGATTAGGAACCATTGTATGTGTTGAAGATCCTCCCTAGCAACAGCGCCAGAAATTGGTGAGTTGACGGGAGACTATCTTGACTTGATCCTCCCCGACAATGGTGCCAAAAATTCCTTTTGATGTCGCTTGAAGCTACGTCGGTATTTCCCCAAAGAGGAAGGGATGATGCAACACAGCGGCGGTAGGTATTTCCCTCAGATATGAAACCAAGGTTATCAAACCAGTAGGAGAACCAAGCAACACAACGTAAACAACACCTGCACACAAATAAACTTCTCGCAACCCGGCGTGTTAAAGGGGTTGTCAATCTCTTCCGGGTTACGGCGCCTCAAGATAGGCAAATGGACATGAGGTAAATTTGTAGTAGATTGATAGATCGAACGCCAAATAACTAAATAAGAATAAATTGCAGCAAAGTATTTTTGGGTTTTTGGTTTAGTAGATCTGAAACTAAAAGCAAGAGAAAAGTGGATCGCAAAGGCAAATATATGAGAAAGAAGACCCGGGGGTGATACGTCTCCAACGTATCTATAATTTTTGATTGTTCCATGCTATTATATTATCTGTTTTGGATGTTTAATGGGCTTTAATATGCTCTTTTATAATATTTTTGGGACTAACCTATTAACGGGAGGCCCAGTGCGAGTTTCTGTTTTTTTCCTATTTTAGAGTTTTTGCAGAAAAGGAATACCAAACGGAGTCCAAACGGAATGAAACCTTTGCGATGATCTTTCTTGGACCAAAAGCAATCCAGAAGACTTGGAGTCGAAGTCTAGAACTCCACAAGGAAGCCACGAGGCAGGAGTGCGCGCCCAGGGGGGTTGGCACGCCCCCACCCTCGTGGGCCCCTCGTACCTCCACCACGTACTTCTTTCGCATATATATACTCTTATACCCTAGAAACATCAGGGAGATCCACGAAACCACTTTTCCACCGCCGCAACCTTCTGTACCCGTGAGATCCCATCTTGGGGCCTTTTCTGGCGATATGTCGGCGGGGGAATCGATCACGGAGGGCTTCTACATCAACACCATTGCCTCTCCAATGAAGCGTGAGTAGTTTAGCACAAACCTTTGAGTCCATAGTTATTAGCTAGATGGCTTCTTCTCTCTCTTTGATTGTCAATACGAAGTTCTCCTTGATGTTCTTGGAGATCTATTCGATGTAATACTCTTTTGCGGTGTGTTTGTCGAGATTCGATGAATTTTGGATCTATGAACAAGATTATCTATGAATATTATTTGGATCTTCTCTGAATTCTTAGATGCATGATTTGATATCTTTGCAAGTCTCTTCAAATTATCGGTTTAGTTTGGCCTACTAGATTGATCTTTCTTGCAATGGGAGAAGTGCTTAGCTTTGGGTTCAATCTTGCGGTGCCCTTTCCTAGTGACAGTAGGGGCAGCAAGACACGTATTGTATTGTTTCCATCGAGGATAAAAAGATGGGGTTTATATCATATTGCATGAGTTTATCCCTCTACATCATGTCATCTTTGAGGGAGTCCTGGATTAGGGGGTCTCCGGACAGCCGGACTATATCCTTTGGTCGGACTGTTGGACTATGAAGATACAAGATTGAAGACTTTGTCCCGTGTCCGGATGGGACTCTACTTGGCGTGGAAGGCAAGCTAGGCAATACGGATATGTATACCTCCTCCTTTGTAACCGACCTTGTGTAACCCTAGCCCCCTCCGGTGTCTATATAAACCGGAGGGTTTTAGTCCGTAGGACAACAGACAATCATACCATAGGCTAGCTTCTAGGGTTTAGCCTCTTTGATCTCTTGGTAGATCAACGCTTGTACTACTCATATCGTCAAGAACAATCAAGCAGGACGTAGGGTATTACCTCCATTAAGAGGGCCCAAACCTGGGTAAACATTGTGTCCCCTGCCTCATGTTACCATCCGCCTTAGGCGCACAGTTCGGGACCCCCTACCCGAGATCCGCCGGTTTTGACACTAACATTGGTGCTTTCATTGAGAGTTCCACTATGTCGTCACCTTAAGGCTTGATGGCTCCTTCGATCATCGCTAGCGATGCGGTCCAGGGTGAGGCTTTCCTCCCGGGACAGATCTTCGTATTCGGCGGTTTCGCACTGCGGGCCAATTCGCTTGGCCATCTGGAGCAGATCAAGAGTTACGCCCCTGGCCATCAGGTCATGTTCGGAAACTTAAACTACACCGCTGACATCCGTGGAGACTTGATCTTCGACGGATTCGAGCCCATGTCGGATACGCCGCACAGTCATGACAAGCATGACGTAACTCTGCCGTCGGACAGTGTTCGGGAGATCGCATCCGCAACAACTCCGGCCATTAATCCGGAGCAAATCACGCCGTCCAAGAGCGGAGGGATAGACCCCGCCATGGAGGCCGCCCTCTCAGTGGAGATAGAGCCAGATACTGACTTCACCCCTTATGAGAGTCGTATAGCCGAACCACTGGGTTCATCTCCGGCCACGGACTTGGAGCCGCTCACATCCGTGCCCGTCAAATCCGATTGGGCACCGATCATGGAGTTCACCTCCGCGGATATCTTTCATCACTCGCCCTTCGGCGACGTGCTAAATTCTTTAAGGTCTCTCTCCCTGTCAGGAGAACCTTGGCCGAACTATGTCCGGCTAGAATGGGATGCGGACGACGAAGAAATTCGCTGCCCACCCACCACCCACTTAGTAGCCACTGTCGACGACTTAATCGACATGCTCGACTTCGACTCCGAAGACATCGACGGTATGGACGACGATGCAGGAGACGAACAGGAACCACCGCCCACAGGGCGCTGGACCGCCACTTCATCACATGACGTATACATGGTGGATACAGCCAGAGAGGGCAATGGCAAAGAGACAGCAGAGGATGCCCCTCCAAGCAACCCAATCGCCAACGTCAGCGGCGCCGCTCTAAGACCCGCCATAGCAAAAACAGTGATAACATCGCAAGAGGAAATAACAGTCTAGTCGACTCTAGAAGAAACGACGACTGCACCACCCCGGTGGCAGAGCACGATCAAGATGCAAACTGCAAACATAGTACGGACCCAACGTCCAGACACGACGATGCCAAGGATAAGCCTCATCAAACCCCGTCTGGGGAAGAAAGCAGTCCGGACGAAGATGCACACATCATCCCAGAAACACACTTGGAGCAAGAGAACCTCCGCAGAAGGCTTATTGCCACAGCGAGGAGCCTGAAGAAACATAAGCAAAGGCTCAAGGTAGCACAACATATGCTCAACAACAGGTGGAACAAAGTAACAAAGTATGGTGGAAGTTACCATAAAAATAGCTATCCAAAGTGCAAGCTATTACCGGAATTCGATGATGAGGCCCTAGAGCCTATACAGCCGAAGAATGATACGGCCAACCGGCCGGATCCACCACCTTGTGAACGCGATAGAGTGGCTAACAAAGTCGCACATAAGTCAACACACGATCTACGTGAGAACTTGCGTCAAAAATCCGGCGCGACCAGATCCATCTATGGATCTAGGAAGCGCGCTACGGTACAAAACCAACACCGAATACTGCAACCGTCCAAACACCATTGCACATCCCAATACAGGGGTGCTGCACACCCCTTATGTTTCACTGATGAGGTGCTGGATCACGAATTCCCAAAGGGATTCAAACCGGTGAACATAGAGGCGTACGACGGGACCACAGACCCTAGAGTCTGGATAGAGGACTTTATCCTCCATATTCATATGGCTCGTGGAGACGATCTCCATGCCATTAAATACTTGCCCCTCAAGCTTAAAGGGCCAGCTCGGCACTGGCTGGAAAGCCTCCCCGAAAACTCAATTGGAAGTTGGGAGGAGCTCGAGGACGCTTTTTGGGCCAATTTTCAAGGGACTTATGTCCGACCTCTGGATGTAGACGATTTAAGTCATATAATCCAACAGTCCAAAGAGTCCGTCCGAAATCTTTGGAACAGGTTCCTGACCAAGAAGAACCAAATCGTCGACTATGCGGACGCCGAAGCCTTAGCAGCTTTTAAACACATCGTCCGAGATGAATGGCTCGCCAAACACCTCGGCCAAGAAAAACCGAGAACGATGGCAGCCCTAACAAGACTCATGACCCGCTTTTGTGCGGGCGAGGACAGCTAGTTGGCCCGTAGCAGCACCAGCGACCCAAGCACATCCGAAGTCAGGGATGGCAATGGTAAACCACGAGGCAACAAAAACAAGCGTCGAAATAAAGAAGGTAGCCCAGAAAACACGGCGGTAAACACCGGATTCAGGGGCTCCCGACCAGGTCAGCGGAAAAAGCCTTTCAAAGGTATGAGAGAAGGACAATCTGGCCTAAACAAAATTCTTGACAAACTCTGTCAGATTCACAGCACCCAGACAAATCTGCAAATCATACCCACGGAGAATGTTGGGTCTTCAAGCAGGCCGGTAAGCTAAACGCCGAACATGAAGGGGAAGAGACACCAAGCGAAGACGAGGATGAACCTCGCCAGCAAAGCACCGGAGGACAGAAAAAGTTCCCACCAGAGGTTAAAACAGTAAACGTGATCCATGCAACAAAGAGGAGAAGCAAGCATGCACTCTGAGGCACACGCGCCATAGAGCCCGTCACACCTAGGTTCAACCCCTGGTTGGCCTGCCCGATCACTTTTGATCGTAGGGATCACGATACAAATATCCAGCATGAAGGACTGACGGCCTTGGTGTTAGACCCAATAATAAATGGGTACCATTTCACACGAGTACTCATGGACGGCAGCAGTGATCTAAATCTGATATATCAGGACACAGTCCACAAAATGGGGATAGACCCGACACAGATAAGCCACAGTAATACTACCTTCAAGGGAGTAATACCAGGCCAAGAGACCCACTATACAGGCTCTTTACTACTAGATGTGGTATTCGGTTCTCCCGATAACTTCCGGAGCGAAAGGTTAACTTTTCACATCGCCCCATTCCGAAGTGGTTATCAGGCACTACTCAGAAGAACGACTTTCGCTCATTTTAATGCAATACCACATTATGCTTTTCTCAAGCTTAAGATGCCCGGTCCACGTGGCATTATCTCAGTTAGCAGAAATAACGAGCGTTTCTTACATATGGAAGAGGATGCGGTGGCTCAAACAGCCGCAGACTAGACGGCCTCACCAACCAGAAAAATGGCAGGTCGTCAAGACCACGGACACGGTTAAACCAATCCGGCGTTCCATCATATATACATGAGATTGGTTTGATGATCAAACCCTCATAAAAGATACCAGGGGCTTCCCGCGTGTAATCAGGGCCAGCCCGGCCCAACTTAGCTTCTCTTGAATTTTGATAGTTCATTGATAGTAACCAATTCTTCTTTTTGGCACGACAACTTTCACCTAAGTTCTTTCCTTTTACAGATGACAATCGTGCTACACCCATCCAGCACACAGCGCGGATACACAGGCGCAGACATGCAACAGGGATCCGCCCAAAGGTTTCTTTTTAGATTAAGACCCTGCGTAAACCTTATTTACTGTCTCTTGTTGCTCACATCCTCCGGATACTCCACACAACCGAGAAGGATGCTGGCGTTATTGGCATGTGGCCACGTCAGGATTTTGCACGTACCTGGACACATGGGGTTTCTTATTAAGGGCATTGTTTCGCCCGACATATGTTATAAAGACCGAACACCTTAGGGAGTGTTTGGCGTCGCGAGTTTGGCCCTATATGCATCAGCTCCGAATCATGTCTTTGGTCAAATGTTGGGTTTGCCCGGCTCCCACGTTTTGGTACCTTACGTTCCGTTATATCAGCTAAGGTAGCAATGGGAGAACTACTGCGATTGTGCCCTGGTTCATCTGGATGAGCACCTCAGTAGAGAAAGCCGAAAACTGATTGTCATGATATAGCGAGAGACTGGCCAACCACTCGATGACTCATCAGAATCTTAGGGATTCCTCCGCATTAACGAAGGGCCATTTCCCGGTCATGTACGTATGCGCCCCGTATTCGGACGAGCGTAGAAGTACCAGGGGCTATATAGTAGCCCCGCCGTCAAACTCCTATGGCTAAGTGAAAGTGTTAAAGCAATATAGTCCGATTGCCTCGTTCGCTGCGCTATCACCTCCTTAATGGACCAAGACGTTGGATAAGTGTGGATATGCATTTTCTGCGAACACCCCCGCATTATATGTCTGGGGGCGGAAGCCGATGACTGCAAACTTTCAGGTTATATACATATATACATAAACGGCCGCACAGGAGGCATCATAGTACTTTCGGGCAAAAGTATAAATACAGCCTTGATAATTCAATAAAACATTGTTTTTACAATGGGAATACATGTCACTAGAACATAATATTCTTCGAGCACTGAGCCTCTATCGAACGAGCGCCTTCAAGAACTTCTTCAAAGTAGTGCTCGGTAGCTACTCGGCCTACGGCCGAACCCTGTGTCACAACAGTGGTGGCCTCCATCTCCGCCCAGTATGTCTTGACACGGGAAAAGGCCATCCACGCACCCTCTATGCACGCTGATCTCTTTACAGCATCGATGCGTGGCACAACACCAAGGAATTGTTGCACTAAACTAAAGTAGCTATTCGGCCTTGGCCCTCCCGGCCACAGGTGATCCACAACGGACCTCATGGCAAGTATGGACAACCTATGGAGCTCGGCCCACTCGGCCATTCGCTCATTCAATAGCAGCGGACGGACTGGAGCATGAAACTATGACCAGAACAGCTTTTCCACTTCGGGACCTTTCTGATCCTTGAAGTACTCAACTGCATCAGCAGCACTTGCAGTCAAATCCATGTAGGAGTCCGCAGAACTCCATAGCCGGTCCATAGTAGCATACTTTAGATCTCCGAACTTAGTCCGCAGCAAGAAGGGCTTCCCAGACACGATATCTGCAGCTTGATCCAGCTCCTCCTTCATCGCTCTAATTTTGGAGCGGGCTTCCTTGGCAGCCACCAGGGCCTTCTCCAGGTCCGCCGCCTTCGCCCGGTTTTCTTCTTCAAGAAGCTGGTAGCGGTCAGCGGCATCTTTTAACTCTACGGCCATCTTGGCTTTTTTCCTTGCTCTCGCAATGCGCGGCCTGTTCGGCCCTTAACTCTTTGGTCGCCTTTAGAGCGGCCGCATTGCTACTCCTTGCTTGCTCCTTGGCACGGGCAAGCTCCGCCCGAAGGGTCTCCAGGGTGGCAGCTCTATCTGCAGTTACAACATATTAAAGATACTGGCATCATGCTCCTCTTACTATGTGTTGATCACTGGAAAAATCACTTACCCGGTGCCTCGTCAAGCCGCTTGTTGACAAGCACGATGTCGGCATCTGCCGCATCAAGTTGCTGCTTTAGCTCGGCAAACCCATCAGTCCGGCTAGCCACCGGAGCTTCAGCCACTTGCACATCAAGGCGGTTTGGTTATTACCTGGGACTATGATCCTCTGTTTGCCGCCATTTTCGACGACAACCAGAGTCTCAGGGGCTACTGTCTGCATAGGTCACACCTAACGTATGCGGTACTATCAAAAACATACACTATTTCATGTACCTCGAAGCCTTTCAGCAGGCTCATAAAGGCTTCATGCAAACCGCTTTCAGCGGATGAAATCCTTTCAATTACCGTACCCATTAGCGTACAATGCGCTTCCGAGATAGCCGCTTGCCCTAGAAGATCCTTCAGCGCGTCCGACCGCACACTGTACGGTTCCGGACCCTTGATGTCGCTCTCCTTAGGAGCCAAATACTAGGGATTCTGGGTAGCCAAAGGGTTATCCTCTGGCCTTAGTGGATCCGGAGATACCCTTCGTGACGACACTTCAAGGTCGCCCGCTTTGTGAGGCGGGGTGTCAGGGGGAGGCGTTTCGCTTTCCATCATCTCCGGAAGAAGACCCCCCGAAGACGAACTCTGTCGAGAAGGGCTACAATTCGGACTACAATATATAAGCATCGATTATTGTCTTCAGAAGTAAGGTAAGATGTTTTCACTATTAAGTACTTTTCGATTACTTACAGCTCGGTAGAGGGCTGATCCCCGCGCGGACATTGTGCGGCAAGAATACCCTCCGAGGCAGGACCCTCTGATGAAGATTTCTTCTCCCGTTTGGAAACCTTAGTTTCTGGATCTTCAGAGGTAGTCCTCTTCCTTCCCCAGGGAGAGAGAATGTCAGATTCTTCCCTTTGGTTGTCCTCCCTCACAGAGGCACTCATTCCCCGGGTTGGAATAAGTAGCGAGTGAGGCCCGCTTTCGCCCTCTCTATTCCCCCCATTATCTTCCTTTGAGGGCACTGGATAAGGCGCCGGCTCGAGCATCTTGTCCAGTACCGGATTGTCCAAACCCTCAGGAAGGGGGGCCGAACACGTGATCATCATCGCCTTTGTTATCCAGTCCTGGTCAAAGAGTGACTCTTTAGAATGATGCCATGATAAATAAAAGGACAGTAGGTTCGGCATGGGATTACTTACTTGGGCAGCAGGGCAGTTGCAGCTCAGGCCCACGTCCTCGGTGGTGTCTGGACACTCTATTTGGGGTCCGAAGAACGATTTGTACATCTCTTCGAGCGTCATGCCGAGGAAATGCTGAATAGCTCGCGGTCCTTCCGGGTTGAATTCCCACATGCGGAGGGGCCGACATTTGCAAGGCTGGACTCGACGAACTAGCATAACTTGCATTACCATAACCAGACTGAAATCTCTCTCAAAGAGATCTTGGATATGGCTCTGTAGTATTGGCACGTCCTTTGCTGGACCCCAGTTCAGCCCCCTGCTGATCCATGACATCAGTTGCTGTGGGGGGCCCGAGCGAAAGGTGGGAGAAGCTACCCACTTGGCACTTCGGGGAGGTGTGATGTAAAACCACTCCCGCTGCAACAATCCGGACACCTCTGGGAAGGAACCCTCTGGCCATGGAGCATCAGTGATTTTGCTTATTAAAGCACCTCCGCACGCTGCATGCCACCCCTCGGTCATCTTTGGCTCCACATCGAAGGTCTTGAGCCACAGGCTGAAGTGAGGGGTAATGCGGAGGAAGGCCTCACATACGACAATAAATGACGAGATGTGAAGAAGGGAATCTGGGGCCAGATCATGAAAATCCAGCCCATAATAGAACATAAGACCCCTAACGAAGGGATCCAGAGCGAGGCCTAGTCCTCGGAGGAAGTGGGAGATGAACACGACGCTCTCGTTGGGTTCGGGGGTAGGGACGGCCTGCCCTCGGGCAGGCAGCCTATGCAATTTCGGCGGTCAGATATTTGGCCTCTCTCAACTTCTTGATGTCCTCCTCTGTGACAGAGGAAGGCATACACCGACCTTGAAGGTTGGATCCGGACATAGTTGAAGGTCCGGGCCACCTGACCTGAGCTTTGGGTGTTAGAACTCGAGGTGGGGGAAGGATTTGATTGAGCACGGGAGGGAAAAAAGAAAAAGCCTCGTCCCCTTTATAAATAGGGTGAATATCAAGCATCCTCCCCGTGGCCGTTTGGGACTTGCCTAAGATCTGGGAGTCATACCAACAGGCACGGTTGGGTTACCCATGTCTGTATTGATGAGAATCCCGTGATAAGGGGGACACGATCTCTACTTTGACAAGACATGTCAAGAAAACCGCCTCGCGTTATGTGCGGAGCTAGTTGAGAAAAACGGTTCGAATAATGACCGGGCCATGGCGTGATGTCATGCTATTGAAACATGTCAGCAGATTAGATTTGTGGAAATATTATTCTCTCTACAGTGGTATGTGGAACTTATTTTGCAGGGTCGGACACTATCCTTGTATTTTAAACTCTTCCATGGTGTATGCGGAGGAGGAACCCGCCTTGCAATGCTAAACACAATACTGCGCGTTGGACTCATTGTCATTGAAGCCTGGTTCAGGGGCTACTAAGGGAGTCCTGGATTAGGGGGTCTCCGGACAGCCGGACTATATCCTTTGGCCGGACTGTTGGACTATGAAGATACAAGATTGAAGACTTCGTCCCGTGTCCGGATGGGACTCTACTTGGCGTGGAAGGCAAGCTAGGCAATACGGATATGTATATCTCCTCCTTTGTAACCGCCCTTGTGTAACCCTAGCCCCCTCCGGTGTCTATATAAACCGGAGGGTTTTAGTCCGTAGGACAACAGACAATCATACCATAGGCTAGCTTCTAGGGTTTAGCCTCTTTGATCTTGTGGTAGATCAACTCTTGTACTACTCATATCATCAAGAACAATCAAGCAGGACGTAGGGTATTACCTCCATCAAGAGGGCCCGAACCTGGGTAAACATCGTGTCCCTTGCCTCCTGTTACCATCCGCCTTAGACGCACAGTTCGGGACCCCCTATCCGAGATCCGCCGGTTTTGACACCGACAATCTTGCTTAATGCGTTACTCCGTTCTTATGAACTTAATACTCTAGATGCATGCTGGATAGCAGTCGATGTGTGGAGTAATAGTAGTCGATGCAGAATCGTTTCGATCTACTTGACATGGACGTGATTCCTATTCATGATCATTTCCTTAGATATCTTCATAACTATGCGCTTTTCTATCAATTGCTCGGTAGTAATTTGTTCACCCACCGTAATCCATGCTATCTTGAGAGAAGCCACTAGTGAAACCTATGGCCCCGGATCTCTTTCCTATTATATTACATCTCTTTTATTTACATTGCATCTCATTTACTATTTTGCAATCTTTACTTTCCGATCTATACAACAAAAATACCAAAAATATTTACTTTACTATCTCTATTAGATCTCACTTTTGCGAGTGACCGTGAAGGGATTGACAACCCATTTAATTGCGTTGGTTGCAAGGTTCTTGATTGTTTGTGCAGGTAATAGGTGACTTGTGCATTGTCTCCTACTGGATTGATACCTTGGTGCTCAAAACTGAGGGAAATACTTACGCTACTTTGTTGCATCACCCTTTCCTCTTCAAGGGAAAACCAACGCATGCTCAAGAGGTGGCAAGAAGGATTTCTGGCGCCGTTGTCGAGGAGATCTATGCCAAGTCAAGACATACCAAGTACCCACCATAAACTCTTCTCCCTCGAAATACATTATTTGCCATTCGCCTCTCATTTTCCTCTCCCACACTTCTAAAACGACTTTCGAAAAGATTCGCCTTTTTCTTCGCCCCTCTTTCGTTCGATCTTTTGTTTGCTTGTGTTACATTGTGCGTTCTTTTTGCTTGCATCTTCGCTTGCTAAAAGATTATGGATCCTCATCCACTTGTTAATATTTTTAAGAGATCCAACTATGATTAACAAATTGCTAGTGAGTTGTGTGCACTACTTTATATTTATGAGGTTTTGCTTGAAATCCGTGAATCTGAAAATTGTGATGAAGTACTTTATGAAGTGATTCACGGTAGATCTTTGAACGAAAATCATGATTGCAATGATTTTATTTGAAATTCTATTAATTTCAATTGTGCCAATAATATACAAAACCCTAAGCTTGGGGATGCTAGTTTTTCTATGTCCTCTACTTGTTGCAATGATCATGATTGGGGTGATTCTTCTTATGATCTTGAAAATTTATTTAAGTCCCATGATGAATATGAGATTGATAATAATGTTTGCAATAATATTGAAAGTGGGTTTGGAAGAGTGTCGACTTTAGATCCCACATATTTGGAGAATATTCAATCTTGTGAATTTTTTGATAAAAGTGGGTTCGGAGAGGTCATGACTTTATTTTATGATAATCCCACTATTTCGGAAGAGTGTCAACTTTGCATGCATGTGGTTCATGAAGAGAAAAATTTATGTGATAGTTATATTGTTGAATTTGATTATGATATGTCGGTGTACTAGAATAGGGGTACCCTAGTACCCCGAACTTGTGCACGGGCAGTTGCAGCACCCCGCGGCAAAGGCTTGTCGGGCGAACGCCAAGATCCCCCAAGGTTCCCTTGGAGCCATCCAAGAACAAAGTATTTAAGCTAAGGAGACAAGGCCCCGGCAAGAGGAGCTTGCCGGGAAGGCCAACCAAGGCGCTCCAAGGAACTTGCCGCGACGCGCCACGCGCTCCGGCAAGCCAACAAGGCCCCGGCAAGAGGAGCTTGCCGGGAAGACTAAACAAGGTACCCCGAGGCCCGGTGAGCGACGAGCTTCTGGACCCGACAAGATAACAACAGCGGCAAGGCGCTTGCCGCGGCAGGCGGCCACTCTGCGCCCACGCTCCAGCGCATCCACCAACGTGTCGCTCTGGGGGCTTCTCCGGGCGCGCGTGGCGGGAGGCTATGCAGCCAGCGGTGCGCAGTGGCGTGCGAAGCTGACAAGATTGCCATCATGGCGAACGGTGGCGCCCCTAACGGTCCTTTTCTGCACTATTCGGGCGACTCAGACGGGCATTTAATGCCCTTGTCCCCTGCCGTCAGGGTTAGGTAGGGTGCACTGTACAAGTAACTGTATCAACTACCTCACTTTTTACGTTTTTACCCTCCTCTGCGTTGCCACCTGTCGGTGACCCCTTTAACGTATAAAAGGAGGCCCATGCGCAACGTAGAGGAGGTTCGGACAGTTTGCTTCGATTGATTCATAGCCCAGAAAACATCACACTCTCTCGCTCGAGAGCAAGAACACCAGATAATACAACCAGACAAGCAGCAGTAGGAGTTTTATCTCTCCGAAGAGCTCCGAAGCTGGGTAAACTGCTCGTGTGCCTCGCCTCGATCTGCTCTTCGTGCGACCTCCGCCCCTCGCCGAACCGAAAGGGGCCCGGTCCGCCGGCCCCATAGGTGTTCGTGGATCAGTTTCCCCGACATCTTTGGCACGCCAGGTAGGGGGTGTCGAGATTGTGTGAACCTGATCCGGCGTTCACACGAGCTAGATCTTTATGCCCTTCATCAACATGCCACCGAAGAAGAAGACTTCGGCGGCAGCCGCTCCGTCCACGTCACTTCCGCCACCGTTGGAGCAAACGAGTGGTTGGATGGATGCCGGCGGAAGAAAGGACGTCGACGAAGCTCATGATGCCGCCAGGTCCAAGAACAAGGCTGCACAAACCTCGGCGACTGTACATGTTCCACGCCACTCTCAGGAGGCGCAAGATCAACAGCGTCATGGCACTAGCAGTGCCATTCGCATGATAGGCCAAGACCAAGCTGGTGGATCTCGGGGCGCTCAAGACCAGCATGCACGCCAGCGTGCTGGCACGAGCGAGGCACGGTCGCCTGGACGGGATACTGCTCCTTCTAACATAGTTAGAAGTTCGAGCACGTCCCGCTCCTCGCGCCGTCCGCCACTACTACCCACCACTCCAGCAGAAGCTTTGGCATGAGCTCAACTTCTCCTAGATTACCCTCCGACGTCGGACAAGATCGACGAATGGAGAGCCACCATTCAGAGTCTCATCGGCTACGCCAACGGCGACACTCCACGGCGGCCGAGCGCGTCGCCGCCACGGCAGGGCTGCCGGACGCGAGCCGGTGGTGACGAAACGGGCGGAGGTGCAACTACCATGCAATCACCGCCCCGAAGGCCAAGATCGCCGACTCACCGGATCCACCTCGACAGCGACTCCACTGCATCGTCGGATCCACGAACTCGTCGTGATTAGCGCCAAGTTCTTCATGATCGACAACAAGAAGATGCTCGAACCCGCATCGAGCGCCAAAGAGAAGCGCGACGTCAATCCGACAAGCGCGCTGGGCCCTCTGTTGACATGCATGCGCCAGGGGAACCAGGCGATCTGCCGTACGCGGTAGGTTGTCCTGCGTTCACTCGCGAGCTGCGGCAAGTCCAGTGGCCCAGTACAAAGAACTTCAAGCCAGACGTACCGGAGAAGTACGACGGCAAGACGCATCCGTCAGAGTTCCTCAGCATCTACACCATTGCGGTGCAAGCTGCCGGGGGACGAGATGACAAGATCCTTGCCAACTACTTCCAGCTGGTGCTCAAGCCCAATGTTAGATCGTGGCTCATGCACTTGCCGGACAACTCCATATCCTCTTGGGCTGATCTGTGCCATCAGTTTGTCGGCGCCTTTACAGGCGGACACAAGCCTCATGGCCAGGAGAGTGATCTTCATCTGCTCGCTCAGAAGGAAGGAGAGTCCCTGCGCAAGTACATTCAGAGATTCAGTAGTGTGCAGCACAACATCCCAGACCTCCACCCTGCCGCGGTGATCAGCGCGTTCCATCAGAACGTGCGGAACCGCAGGATGCGGGAGGAAATGGCGATGTGCAAGATCAGGGACGTTAGTGAGTTATATGCACTGGCCGACAAGTGTGCGCGTGCTGAAGAAGGGAGGAGACTCCCCGAAGAAAATATAGGAGCGGGAGGATCTGATAGTGAAGATGCTGCCCCGACAAGGAAAAACCGGCGGCGGAACAACAGAAGGAGGAAAGGCAAAGAAGTGCTAGTTGTTGAGCAGTCCGGCAACGGTGGCGGCGCCAAGGAAGCCAAAGCTGGTGACTCCGGTAAGGAGGTTGCTGCGGAGGCAGCGGTCGCCGACAAGCAGGACGGCCCCAACAAGCAATATTGCAAGATCCACCGCACCAAGGGCCATGATCTCCAGAACTGTAAGAAAGTTGAACAGCTTGTTGAGCAACAGAAAGCTGAATACGAGCGGCACGACAAGGAGAAGGCCCAGGAAGGAGCTGGTGGATCCGGCAAGAAACGTCCCGGCCGAGGAGGACGCCGCGGCAAAGCCAAGCAGCGGCAAGGAGACAGACCTCCTCACGGCCGCGACAAGGATGAAGATGACGACGACGATGAAGATATGGATGATGAGGAGACTGATGAGCAGGAGTTCCAGAAAGCCACAGAGGTCCTATGCGTTGACGGTGGTGCTTCTCTGCATGCCTCGCACCGCCAGCTCAAGCAGTGGGTGCGGGAAGTTAATGCAGCAGAACCACCCGTCGAGTCACGCAAGCCTCTGAAATGGTCCGGCACGCCTATCATCTTTGATATTGAGGACCACCCGGATCGCATAACTGCGGTCGGGTGCTTGCCGATGTTGGTTTCACCAACAATCCGCAACCTCAAGGTCACTAAGATGCTAGTTGACGGCAGGGCCGGCTTGAACCTGATCTCCTCCGCGGTGCTCCAGAAACTCCAGATCCCTGACAGCGAGCTCGAAGAGACCGGCACATTTCAAGGAATCAACCCGGGAAGGAGCAAACCAAAGGGAAAGATCACGTTGCCGGTAACATTTGGCAGCGAGCTGAACTTCAGGACTGAGAGGGTCACGTTTGACGTTGCCGACTTTCCATTACCTTACAATGGAATCCTTGGTCGTCCAGCACTCACCAAGTTCATGGCAGCCTCTCACTATGCGTACAACGTACTGAAAATGCCAGGCCCAATAAGTGTCATCTCTGTCCCTGGCGACAAGAAGGATGCTCTTATCTGTGCCGACAAGATCTACCGGGAAGCAGCAGCCGCAACAGAATGCAAGATACTTGCCGCTGAAGCTCCCGGGGGGAAGAAGAAGACCAAGTCCGGCAAGAGCTCTGATGCCCACTCCGGCAAGCGCACCTCTTCGGAGTGCTGCGCTACCGTCGAGGACGCACCATCGAGCTCCACCGGCAAGCGTAAGAAGGCAATGGCAGCTCCACCTGAGACCAAGAAGGTGTCCGCCAAGGAGGATGGCGCTGGTGGTACCTTCACCATCAGCGCCACTCTTGACCCCAAATAGGAAAGCGCGCTCATTGCTTTCCTGCGGGCAAATGTCGACGTGTTTGCGTGGCAACCGTCTGATATCCCCGGTGTTCCCAGGAAAGTAATTGAGCACCACCTTGCCGTCTGTCCTCATGCGCGGCCCGTCAAGCAAAGAGTCAGGAAGCAGGCAGTAGAGCGCCAAGAATTCATCGCAGAAGAAATCAAGAAGTTGGAAGCAGCAGGCCTTGTCAGAGGAGTACTCCATCCCACGTGGTTGGCCAATCCTGTTGTTGTGCGCAAGGCTAACGGGAAATGGAGGCTTTGTATTGACTTCACTGATGTTAATAAAGCTTGTCCCAAAGACCCATTTCCCTTGCCGCGTATTGACCAGATTGTTGACTCCACAGCCGGATGTGATTTGCTTTCATTTCTTGATGCATACTCAGGATACCATCAGATCTTCATGGCAAAAGAATATGAAGAGAAAACCGCATTTATCACCCCGTGTGGCACGTACTGCTTCGTACAGATGCCTTTCGGTTTGAAGAATGCTGGTTCAACATTCGCAAGGGTAGTCCACCATGCTTTTGAGCCGCAAATGCACAGAAATATGGAAGCTTACATGGATGACATAGTGGTCAAGAGCAAGAACAAAGCAACCTTGATTCAAGATTTAGACGAGACATTTGCAAATCTGCGCAAGATCAACCTCAAGCTTAACCCCGAGAAGTGCATGTTTGGAGTCCCTTCCGGCAAGCTTCTCGGGTTCTTCGTGTCTCAGTGGGGAATTGAAGCCAATCCCGACAAGATCAAAGCCATTGAGCAGATCGAAGCACCAAAGCGCGTCAAGGATGTACGAAGGCTTGCCGGTTGCGTGGCTGCTCTCAGCAGGTTTATCTCTAGATCTGCTGAGCGCGCCCTGCCATTTTTCAAAATTTTGAAAAAGGCAGGTCCAATGAAATGGACTCCGGAAGCGGAGGCTGCGCTGCAGGACTTGAAGAGATACCTATCCTCCACTCCAACGCTTGTCGCATCTAAGCCGCAAGAGAAGTTGCTGCTGTATATAACAGCAACCAATCAAGTGGTTAGTGCTGTGTTAGTGGCGGAGAGGGAGGCGGATGATGAGCCAGCAACCACGGCAGATCCATCCAGCGACAAGCAGGGGGCTTCGCCGACAAGCTCTGGTCCCGACAAACATGGGTTTGCGCAGGAACATAATAAGATGCCAAGGAGAATGGTGCAGCGCCCAGTTTACTTTGTCAGTTCTCTTCTGCAGGGGGCTAGATCAAGGTACTCTGGTGTGCAGAAGTTGCTTTTCGGCCTCCTCATGGCCTCGAGAAAGCTGCGCCATTACTTCCAAGCACATGAGATCACAGTCGTCACTCGCTTTCCGCTGAAGAGGATACTGCAAAATCCAGAAGCAACGGGCAGGATTGTCAAGTGGGCGCTGGAACTGTCAAGCTTTGGCCTCAAGTTTGAGAGCACTTTAACTATCCAAAGCAAAGCATTGGCAGAGTTCATAGCAGAGTGGACGCCAACCCCAGATGAAGAAATTTCAGAAACGAGCATCCCCGTCAAAGAGGCAAGCAAAGAGTGGTTGATGTACTTTGATGGTGCCTTCTCGCTGCAAGGCGCCGGTGCAGGCATGCTGCTTGTCGCACCCACCGGAGAGCACCTCAAGTACGTACTCCAGATGCACTTCCCAAAGAGCAAGCAACCAACAATACTGCAGAGTATGAAGGATTGCTTGCCGGTCTCAGAATCGCAGCAGACCTTGGGATCAAGAAGCTCATTGTCAGGGGTGACTCACAGCTTGTCGTTCGACAAGTGAACAAGAACTACCAGAGTCCATTGATGGAAGCGTATGTTGATGAAGTGAGGAAGCTAGAAGAGCACTTTGACGGCCTACAAATGGAGCATATCCCAAGAGCTCAGAATGATATTGCTGATGGCCTGTCAAAGTGCGCCGCACTAAAGTTACCTGTGGAACCAGGGATCTTTGTGCTTAAGTTGACTCAACCATCCGTAACACCATCAACTGGACAAAGCAAGAAGAGGAAGTTGGTTTCTGGTGACTACTTTCCAGCAGAGCTCCCCGAAGCCACCGCCAAGAAAGTCCCCAAGATCAACACCAAGGAGGCTGAGGGGCAGTCTGCTCCGGCAAGCCTTATGGTTTGTTCTGTTGAAGCAGACGCTCCCGACAAGTTTTGCTCCGGCAAGCTTGCCGGGGAACATCAAGCTCCGGCAGGACACAAGTCCTTGCCGTGGAAGCGGATGTTCCCACAGCAGCAGATGCGCCTTTAGTCCTTGTTGTCGAGCCACAAGCTCCAGCATGGGCACAGCAGATTGTCCACTTCCTTCAGACAGGAGAACTTCCCGAAGAACAAGAAGAAGCGGAAAGAGTAGCCCGACAGTCAAGTATGTACCAGTTTGTCGATAGCATACTGTACAGAAGAAGACTCAATGGTGTGAAATTGAAGTGTATTCGCCGGGAAGATGGACAAAAGCTGTTGGCAGAGATACATGGAGGCATATGTGGCCACCACATTGGCGCAAGAGCACTTGCCGGCAAAGCTTTCCGGCAAGGTTTCTTTTGGCCGACAGCCCTCCAGGATGCAACTGCAAAAGTAACCAAGTGTGAAGCGTGCCAGTTCCACTCCAAACAGATACACCAGCCAGCTCAAGCTCTCCAGACGATCCCTTTATCCTGGCCATTTTCGGTCTGGGGGCTCAATATCCTCGGCCCCTTCCCCCGAGCTGTCGGGGGCTTTGAGTACTTGTACGTCGCAATCGACAAGTTCACAAAGTGGCCGGAAGTGCAGCCAGTGAGGAAGGTGATAGCACAGTCAGCAGTCAAGTTCTTCAGGTGAATTGTTTGCCGTTTCGGGATCCCTAACAGGATCATCACCGACAACGGCACGCAATTCACGAGCCGCACCTTCATGCAGTACGTCCAAGACCTTGGCGCCAAGGTCTGCTTCGCTTCTGTTGCTCATCCAAGAAGCAACGGTCAAGCAGAGAGGGCAAATGTTGAAGTGCTGCGCAGGCTCAAGACCAGAACTTTCGATAGGCTGCACAGGTGCGGAAGGAACTGGATCGAGGAGCTGCCGGTGGTTCTTTGGTCGATCAGAACGACGCCAAATCGAGCCACTGGCCAGACACCTTTCGCTCTAGTCTATGGAGCAGAGGTAGTTCTCCCCACGGAACTCGTATATGGATCACCTCGAGTGCTCGCTTATGATGAGCTTGAGCAAGAACAGCTGCGGCAAGACGACGCGCTGCTCCTTGAGGAAGATCGTCTTCAGGCTGCTGTACGAGCTGCTCGATACCAGCAAGCTTTGCGCCGCTATCATAGCCACAAAGTTAAAGCTAGAAGCTTCGAGGAAGGTGACCTTGTTCTTCGGCGCGTTCAGTCCGCCAAGAATTCCAGCAAGTTGACGCCGAAGTGGGAAGGCCCTTATCGGGTGAGACGAGTCACAAGGCCTGGCACTGTCCGCCTTGAGACCGAAGATGGCATTCCGGTGAGCAACTCCTAGAGCATAGAACATCTTCGTAAGTTTTTCCCATAAGGCGCGGTTGCCGGAACCCGTTCCGGCAACCACCTTTTGTACAAGTCTTGCCGCTGTTGCATGTAATCCTTTGTACAAAGCCGGGCGCAGATCCCGTGCATAAGTAAAACCCCAGGTGCTCCGCACAACTTGTCCATTTCATGCGTTAGTTCCTTTCTTGCATGCGATTATCTAACACTTTGTGCAGCACCTACATCCGGTAAGCAGTAACGAGCCGAAGAGCTCCATATTATTATTTTCTCTTCTTTCTTTTTCTTTTAAAGGAAAAGAAGGTTCTCTCGCACACAAGTTTGCCGGGGGGAAGGAGAAGATTGTGGTATGGGCCAGGCGTCGTTCAAGCAAAGACTTGCCTTACCGGGAAGCAAATGACAGAAAAGCTAAGTTGCCAAAGTTTGAGCAATCACTTTTTAAATTTTTGAGTTATCTTCCTCGAACGACCCTGCTTTGTATGGAAAACATGTGCGCGGAGGAACCAACTCGTGGCTAGTTGCGCCCTTACTTTGTTTCGAGTCCGCTCAACAGCTTAAGCGTGCTGCATCTAGTCGCGACAAGGTTTCTTGTCGGAAGCAACGCCGCCAGCAGGCTGCGGAAGTTCCGCACTCAGCGCTCGTGGCTCGGGCGCCTGCGCCGACAAGTTCCCTAGAAGCGTAGGGTAAAAACATACAAAGGAAGGAATCTAGTAGAGGAAATAACATAGCAATTGATAACAGAAATAAAGTTATATTACAAGATAACTTGTCGCAGCTCTAACAGACTGTTTTCATAACATGATTAGCAGCGACAAGGGAAAAGAAGAAATGGGCGGCCTAATCTACGCGTCCGCCCTCGACTCTCTTGATCTCGCTCACCTTGTCCACAATGGGTGCGACAAGGGCCTTGAGTGCATCCAGATCGGCGTCAGGCGGCAAGGACCTGAGGACGTTGGTGAAGCTGAGGCCTGGATTGCGGAAGGCTACCTTCATCAGCACCTTCTGGAGAACCCCGGTGCAGATTTTTTGCGACTCGTCGGCCAGCTGCTTCGGGATCCTCTCCTGGAGCCGCTGGAGTGCCATCGCCACGCCCTTGAAGAACAGGCTGAGCTTGGCGCTGGGTTGAAGACTCTCGTCGGAAGGATACCCGAAGTCCTCCATTCCCAGCTGCGCCAGCTCCTCGTTGATGACTGCGGCATTGTTCACCAGACCCTCGGTCCAGTGCTCCACAGTGTCTCTGAACGAGTTCTGGGTAACTGCAATGCTCTCCAGCAGCGCCGCGTCAGCCTTGACCTTCTCCGACAAGGTCTTCTCCTGCTCCTTGGCGGCCTCCAGTGTCTGCGTCAGCGTGGCCAACTTCAGCTCCAGGTCTGCTTTGGAATCCTTGGCGGCGCTGAGCTCCTTGCCCCTCTCAGCGAGAAGGCCTTGCAGCTCACTGTGGGTGGCAGCATCCTTCTCACGCTCACGCTTGAGCGCGGCAAGCTCCTCGCCGCTCTTCCCAATGTTGGCCTCCAGCTGCGCCACCTTCTCCTCTAGCTCTTTCTTGGCGGCCTCTGTAGTTGCCGCGGCGTCCTTTGCCTCCTTGAGCGCCCCGCCAAGTGCTTGCTCGCGCTCGGCGAGCTCTTCCTCATAACTGTCGAGGTTGGCCTTCCGCTGCACTAGTTCACCTTCCCGCGCAGACTGCTTCTCGGCAGCCAGCCTTTGTTCCTCCTCAGCCTCGGCCTTCTCGAGAAGAAAGGCCATGCGCTCCTCGTCGAGTCGCTCCCGCTCCTGCGCCAGGGACCGGAGAGCTTCTTGATTTTGGCCCTGGAGCTCCTCCGCGCGCTTCTTCATGTCAACTCCCGCCTTCGCGACAAGCGCTTCCCAGGAAGCCAGCTTGGCTTGCCAGGTGCGGTAGAGTGACAGCAGCTTCCGCAGCAGTTGCTCCTCCTCAGGCTCGCCGCTGCTGCTGCTGGGCACGTCAACAAACGATAGTCCAGCAGAGGCGAGCACCTCCCCGTCGAAAGTCTCCCCCTCGACTGGTGCCCTGGAGCTCGACGCCCAGGGTAGCTTGATGAAGATATCATCACCGGCCTTCAAGTAGGCGCCGGGCTGAGGCTCCTCGGAGCCCGGCTCCGCAGAAGCAGCAGAGGGATCGGCGGTCGGTGCAGCGCCTGGCGCTCCTGCGGCCTCAGGGTCGTCAGTGCGATCGCCCGACCCCTCGCCGGCTTCTACAGCGGCAGCCCTGGCGGCCTCCTCGCCGGCGGCCTCGTCAACACCGGCCCCTTCCTCGCCGGCGCCCTCTGTCTCCATTGGCTCAGCCGCAGATGGGTCTGAAGAACGAAGGAGGGAGGAAAATCAATCAAAAATCCAAGAAAGGAAAAACGGAAGAAGCAGAACCCAAGGGAAAGTTTCTGGGCAAGTGGATTACCTGCACCGAGATCTGCAGTTGCGGCCTCGGTCGCCGCAGGATCAGCAGTGCCATCCCTTGCCGGAGAGTTCCCCCTTGTCGGAGAGCGCTCCCTTGCCGGGGACTCCTCCCTTGGCGGCACAGTCGAAGCAGGTGGCGCTTCGGGACCAGCTTCCGGGCGCTCCTGATGAGGCTGCTCTGCTCCTGCACAAGTCAACAAGCAAGGTATCAACAAAGGAAAAAAGCACTCAAGCGCGCCCAGCAGCAGAAGGCTAAACTATGAACTTACGCTGGGGGCTGCGCTGGGGGCTGTTCTGAGGGGTGATTGCCGGGTCCGTCAAGGTGGTCTCGGACCCACCTCCTGCTGACATGATGGGGTCATCCTCGATGACGATCACCGCGGCCTTGGCCCTCTTCGCTGCTCTCTGGGCCAACGTCCTGAAAAGAAAGGAGTCCAGATTGGAGCAAGTTAGATACAAGATATAAACAGCAAGATTGAAGGATTATAAGAGCACCAAAAGAAACTCACTCTTCTTCCTCCTCGTCGGAGCTGAGCGCGGAAAGATCGAAGTCCGGCCCTCCTCCGGTGCGGCGAGGTGGAGGAGTAGGATCCCTTGCTCGCTTGGCGGGGGCGGTGGCGGTGGCCCAGGAAGATCCCGCTCCCGTTGCCGCTATTGCGTGAGGCGCTCCCGCGGCAACATTGCTTGCCGCGGTAGAGCGCGTCGCACGGCTCGGTGGCTGTGGAGCCGGCTGCCGCCTCCTGCGTCCCCGGCCCTGCGAAGGCGCCTCCTTGGCGGGGCTGGGGGCTCCGCTTGCGGCAAGTTCTCTGAAGGCTCGGCCTCCTCCTCGCCGGCCTCGCTCAGCTCGGCTTCGGAACCGGTAGGCTCCTCCTCGCCCATGAACTCCACGCGCTCGGCAAGGTTTGCCGCCTCCGCAGCCTCCGCCTCCTCCACAGTGAACCCAAACGCGCCCGCAGCAGCTACGGCCGCAGCCTCTTCCGCCCTAGTGGCGATGCGCTGCAGCTCCTCGTCGGTGGTGTCATGGGTGAGGCTCTTCTGCTCGTCAGCGCGGACCGGCACTTCCTCCAAGGTGTCGAAGAACGCTCGCACAACGTCATCCGCAGGCTCTTGCCAAGTTGGGACGATTCCGTGTGAATCGCACAACGGCGTCATGGCGCGGATCCGGTCAAGCGAAGAGTTATTGCACAAAGGAACTACGCCCCTCGGCAGTGTGAATGGGTGCTGGGGGTCGCGTTTGAATAACTCCAAGAGCATTGCGTCCAGCTCCAAGACGGTGAAGTTGTAGTTGAGGCCCGGCCGCAGCCTCATGATGTCCGCCGAATTCTTGAATTCCCAAGCGGGCCTCCCCCTCTCCTGCAGGGGGGCAATGTGGCGGCGGAGGAAATCTGCCCCGACAGCACCTACGGTGAGCCCGGCAAGCCTGAGGCGAAGAATCCTAGTGATGGCGATCTTCAGCCTCTCGTCTTCTGGGGCCATGTTGCTCCAGTCATTGCCACGCACTATTGGAGTTTGGCGCACGGCGGTGAAGGGCTGCGGATTCTCCTCAACGATCTAGCACCACTCCGCTCTCCACTCCTCCCACTTGCTGCGGAGCTCACCCTCCAAGTACGCCTCTTTCTTGCCGACTCTCGAGATCCAGGCAATCCCTCCGGCAAGCGGCTCTCCTCTCTCTACCCGAGGTATGAAGAAGTGGCGGAAAAGGGCAACACTAGGGTGGACTCCGACAAAGTTTTCGCACAAGTGTGCGAAAACCACCATGGTCAGGACAGCGTTGGGGGTGAAGTCAAGGAGGCGGAAGCCATATGTGTTCATAATGTCACAGAAGAACTCCGAGAAGGGCGGGCAGAGCCCGCCATAGAAGAATAGCGCGAAGAACGGGTACCCGTTTGGAGCCAACTCCAAGGCAGCGGCCGGGAGTACCCTCGTGCGCGGATGCGCATGCGTCTCCGTCGCCCAAAAGAGGTAGAAGTCCTCCCTCAGCTCCTGCACGCCGAGCTGGGGGGTGAAGATCGCCCGCTCCTTCCGCAGCGCCGCGAGCCGCTGCGCCTCGGCCAACTTCACGCCCTTTCCCTTGTCGGCTTTCAGGGCCATGGCGGAGGTGGTGGGGAAGGTCGACGGCGTGGTGATGCTGGTGGCAATGGAGGGCGGAGCGCTGCTCTCTCGGCTTCGAGAAGAAGGGGGAGCGGCGGAGTTTGTGAAGAAGAAGTAGCAGCAACCAGCAAGGGGGAACGAACTGCCCCTGTTTCCTCTGCTTATAAAGAGGGACGGGGCGGACGTTTCGGCCTTCCAAATAAACAACCACCCACGATCTCTCCCACGATGCCGCATTCAACGCGTGTTGTTATGGGAGAGCGCGGTGGATACGGAGCAAGATTTGGCGTGGCCCAGCCCGCGTGTGCCCGTGCCCTGTCTTGGGCCTGGCCCAAGAGCGCTCGGCACCGTGTCTGGCCCAGGCCCGGGGGCTCTTGTCGGTGTACTAGAATAGGGGTACCCTAGTACCCCGAACTTGTGCACGGGCAGTTGCAGCACCCCGCAGCAAAGGCTTACCGGGCGAACGCCAAGATCCCCCAAGGTTCCCTTGGAGCCATCCAAGAACAAAGTATTTAAGCTAAGGAGACAAGGCCCCGGCAAGAGGAGCTTGCCGGGAAGGCCAACCAAGGCGCTCCAAGGAACTTGCCGCGACGCGCCACGCGCTCCGGCAAGCCAACAAGGCCCCGGCAAGAGGAGCTTGCCGGGAAGACTAAACAAGGTACCCCGAGGCCCGGTGAACGACGAGCTTCTGGACCCGGCAAGATAACAACAGCGGCAAGGCGCTTGCCGCGGCAGGCGGCCACTCTGCGCCCACGCTCCAGCGCATCCACCAACGTGTCGCTCTGGGGGCTTCTCCGGGCGCGCGTGGCGGGAGGCTGTGTAGCCAGCGGTGTGCAGTGGCGTGCGAAGCTGACAAGATCGCCATCGTGGCGAACGGTGGCGCCCCTAACGGTCCTTTTCTGCACTGTTCGGGCAACTCAGACGAGCATTTAATGCCCTTGTCCCCTGCCGTCAGGGTTAGGTAGGGTGCACTGTACAAGTAACTATATCAACTACCTCGCTTTTTACGTTTTTACCCTCATCTGCGTTGCCACCTGTCGGTGACCCCTTTAACGTATAAAAGGAGGCCCATGCGCAACATAGAGGAGGTTCAGACAGTTTGCTTCGATTGATTCGTAGCCCAGAAAACATCACACTCTCTCGCTCGAGAGCAAGAACACCAGATAATACAACCAGACAAGCAGCAGTAGGAGTGTTATCTCTCCGGAGAGCTCCAAAGCTGGGTAAACTGCTCGTGTGCCTCGCCTCGATCTGCTCTTCGTGCGACCTCCGCCCCCCGCCGAACCGAAAGGAGCCTGGTCCGCCGGCCCCATAGGTGTTCATGGATCAGTTTCCCCGACATGATCCCACATGTAATTATTATGATAGAGGAAAATATGGTTGTAGAAATTTTCATGTTACAAAGTTACCTCTCGTTATGTTGAGATTGCTATTGTTCCTTTCTTCTTCCTTGCATATGCTAGTTTTTGCTTGCCGTGATAATTTGTTTTCTTATAATATGCCTATGCATAGGAAGTATGTTAGACTTAAGTGTGTTTGTCACATGTTTTATGATGCTCTCTTTGTGCTTCAATTCTTGTCTTTCATGTGAGCATCATTGAAACCTCAATGCCTAGCTAGGGGCGTTAAACAATATCGCTTGTTGGGAGGCAACCCAATATTATTTTTGTTCTTGCTTTTTAGTTCATGTTTAGCAATAAATATTTCATCTAGCCCATGGTTAGATGTGGTTTTGTGTTTTAATTAGTGTTTGTGTCAAGTAAGACCTTTGGGATATCCTATGGTGATAGTTAATTTGATCCTGCTGAAAAACAGAAACTTTTGCGCTAACGAAAACAATTATCACTTGTAACAGAAGCACGATAAAATACTTATTATTTTTGAAGAGAATTAATAAAAAAATTCTAGGACTTCCTAATTTCTCAGTATTTTTGGAGTTACAGAAGTATTTGAAAGTTACAAATTTCTACATACTGTTTTGTTTTTGACAGATTCTGTTTTTCGTGTGTTGTTTGCTTATTTTGATGAATCTATGAGTAGTATCGGGGGGTATGAACCATAGAGAAGTTGGAATAGAGTAGGTTTAACACCAATATAAATAAAGAATGAGTTCATTATAGTAACTTAAAGTGGTGGTTTATTTTCTTATACTAACGAAGCTCATGAGATTTTCTATTGAAGTTTTGTGTTGTCAAGTTTTCAAGTTTTTGGGTAAAGATTTGATGGATTTTGGAATAAGGAGTGGCATGAGCTTAAGCTTGGGGATGCCAAAGGCACCCAAAGGTAAAATTAAAGGATAACCAAAAGCCTAAGCTTGGGGATGCCCCGGAAGGCATCCCCTCTTTCGTCTTCGTCTATCGGTAAATTTACTTGAGGCTATATTTTTATTCATCACATGATATGTGTTTTTCTTGGAGCGTCTTGTACTATTTGAGTCTTTGCTTTTTATTTTACCACAATCATCCTTGCTGTATACACCTTTTGGTAGAGACACGCATGAATTGGAATTTATTAGAATACTCTATGTGCTTCACTTATATCTTTTGAGCTGGATAATTTTGCTCTAGTGCTTCACTTATATCTTTTTAGAGCACGGTGGTGGTTTTATTTATAGAAATTATTGATCTCTCATGCTTCACTTATATTATTTTGAGAGTCTTTTAGAACAGCATGGTAATTTGCTTTGGCTATAAAACTAGTCCTAATATGATGGGCATCCAAGATGGGTATAAACTTTCATATAAAGTGTGTTGAATACTATGAGGAGTTTGATTCTTTATGATTGTTTTGAGATATGAAGATGGTGATATCATCCCTTCCTCTTTGGGGAAAACCAACGCAGTGCTCAAGAGGCAGCAAGAAGGATTTCTGGCGCCGTTGCCGGGGAGGTCTACGCAAAAGTCAATATACCAAGTACCCATCACATACCCTTATCTCCCGCATTACATTATTTGCCATTTTCCTCTCCCCCACTTCACCCTTGCCGTTTTATTCACCCTCTCTCTCTCTATCCTCCTTCTCTTTCCCGTTTGCATCTTTTTGCCCGCTTGCTTTTTGTTTGCTTGTGTGTTAGTTTGCTTGCTTGTCACGATGGCTCAAGATAACACTAAATTGTGTGACTTCACCAATACCAACAACAATGATTTTATTAGCACTCCAATTGCTCCTCTTTTTACCGATGCTGAATCTTGTGAAATTAATATTGCTTTGTTAAATCTTGTCACGAAAGATCCACTTTCCGGCCTTCCTAGTGAAGATGCCGCTACCCATCTAAATAGCTTTGTTGATTTGTGTGATATGCAAAAGAAGAAAGATGTGGATAATGATACTGTTAAATTGAAGCTATTTCCTTTTTCGCTTAGAGATCGTGCTAAAGCTTGGTTTTCGTCTTTGCCTAAAAATAGTATTGATTCATGGAATAAGTGCAAAGATGCTTTTATCTCTAAGTATTTTCCTCCCGCTAAGATCATCTCTCTTAGAAACAATATTATGAATTTTAAGCAACTTGATCATGAACATGTTGCACAAGCTTGGGGGAGAATGAAATTAATGATACGTAATTGCCCTACTCATGGTGTGAATTTGTGGATGATTATACAAAATTTTTATGCCGGATTGAATTTTGCTTCTAGAAATCTTTTAGATTCGGCCGCGGGAGGCACTTTTATGGAAATCACTTTAGGAGAAGCTACTAAACTCCTAGATAATATTATGGTTAACTATTCTCAATGGCATACTGAAAGATCTACTAATAAAAAGGTGCATGCGATAGAAGAAATTAATGTTTTGAGTGGAAAGATGGATGAACTTATGAAATTAATTGCTAGTAAGAGTGTTTCTTCTGATACTAATGATATGCCCTTGTCTACCTTGATTGAGAATAGTAATGAATCTATGGATGTGAATTTTGTTGGTAGGAACAATTTTGGTAACAACTCGTATAGAGGAAATCTCAATCCTAGGCCTTATCCTAGTAATCCCTCTAATAATTATGGTAATTCCTACAACAATTGTTATGGAAATTATAATAAGATGCCCTCTGATTTTGAATCTAATATTAAAGAATTTATTACTTCGCAAAAGAATTTCAATGCTATGATTGAAGAAAAATTGCTTAAGATTGATGAGTTGGCTAGGAACGTTGATAGGATTTCTCTTGATGTTGATTATTTGAAACTTAGATCTATTCCACCTAAGCATGATATCAATGAGTCTCTCAAAGCCACGAGAATTTCCATTGATGAGTGCAAAGAAAGAACCGCTAGGATGCGTGCTAAGAAAGATGCCTTTATAAGAGCGTGTTCTTCTAGTTGCTATGAAAATAAAGATGAAGATCTAAAAGTTATTGATGTGTCCCCTATTAAATCTTTGTTTTGCAATGTGAATCTTGATAATGATGGGACTGAATATGATCCACCTTTACCTAGAAGGCGTTCCAAGAATTCGGAGTTTTTAGATCTTGATGCTAAAATTGATAAAAGTGGGATTGAAGAAATTAAAACCCTAGATGTTGCTAAACCTACTATTTTGGATTTCAAGCAATTTCATTATGAAAATTGCTCTTTGATTGATTTTATTTCCTTGTTACAATCCGTGCTAAATTCTCCTCACGCTTATAGTCAAAATAAAGCGTTTACTAAACATATCGTTGATGCCTTGATGCAATCTTATGAAGAAAAACTTGAATTGGAAGTTTCTATCCCTAGAAAACTTTATGATGAGTGGGAACCAACTATTAAAATTAAAATTAAATATCATGAATGCTATGCTTTATGTGATTTGGGTGCTAGTGTTTCCACGATTCCAAAGACTTTGTGTGATTTGTTAGGTTTCCGTGATTTTGATGATTGCTCCCTAAACTTGCACCTTGCGGATTCCACTATTAAGAAACATATGGGAAGAATTAATGATGTTCTTATTGTTGCAAATAGGAATTATTTTCCCGTAGATTTTATTGTTCTTGACATAGATGCAATCCTTCATGTCCTATTATTCTTGGTAGTCCTTTCCTTAGAACGATTGGTGCAATTATTGATATGAAGGAAGGAAATATTAGATTCCAATTTCCATTAAGGAAAGGCATGGAACACTTTCCTAGAAAGAAAATTAAATTACCTTATGAATCTATTATGAGAGCCACTTATGGATTGCCTACCAAAGATGGCAATACCTAGATCTATCCTTGCTTGTTATGCCTAGCTAGGGGCGTTAAACGATAGCGCTTGTTGGGAAGCAACCGAATTTTATTTTTATTCCTTGATTATTGCTCCTGTTTAGTAATAAGTAATTTATCTAGCCTCTTTTTTGTTTTTTTGTGTTTAATTAGTGTTTGTGCCAAGTAGAACCATTGACAAGACTTGGGGACAGTCTTGTTAAACTTGTTGTAAAAAAACAGAAACTTTAGCGCTCACGAGAACTCCTGTCGTTTTTATTTGGAAATAGCTATTTAGTTAATTATTTTTGAATATGATTAATAGATAAATTCCTCACGTCCATCAATTTATTTTAGAATTTTTGGGGTTCTAGATCTTGCGCTATCTACAGATTACTACAGACTGTTCTATTTTTGACAGATTCTGTTTTTCGTGTGTTGTTTGCTTATTTTGATGAATCTATGGCTAGTAAAATAGTTTATAAACCATAGAGAAGTTGGAATACAGTAGTTTTAACACCAATATAAATAATGAATGAGTTCATTACAGTACCTTGAAGTGGTCTTTTGTTTTCTTTCGCTAACGGAGCTCACGATATTTTCTACTTTGAGTTTTGTGTTGTGAAGTTTTTAAGTTTTGGGTAAAGATTTGATGGATTATGGAACAAGGAGTGGCAAGAGCCTAAGCTTGGGGATGCCCATGGCACCCCCAAGATAATCTAAGGACACCTAAAAGCCAAAGCTTGGGGATGCCCTGGAAGGCATCCCCTCTTTCGTCTACTTCTATCGGTAACTTTAGTTGGAGCTATATTTTTATTCACCACATGATATGTGTTTTGCTTGGAGCGTCTTGTATTATTTGAGTCTTTGCTTTTTAGTTTACCGCAATCATCCTTGCTGTACACACCTTTTGAGAGAGCCATACATGACTTGGAATTTGTTAGAATACTCTATGTGCTTCGCTTATATCTTTTGAGTTATATAGTTTTGCTCTAGTACTTCACTTATATCTTTTAGAGCACGGTGGTGGATTTGTTTTATAGAAACTATTGATATCTTATGCTTCACTTAGATAATTTTGAGAGTATTAATAGCATGGTAATTTGCTTAAAATCCTAATATGCTAGGTATTCAAGATTAGTAAAATTTTCTTGTGAGTGTTTTGAATACTAAGAGAAGTTGGATGCTTGATGATTGTTTTGAGATATGGAGGTAATAATATTAAAGTCGTGCTAATTGAGTAGTTGTGGAATTGAGAAATATGATTGTTGAAGTTTGCAAGTCCCGTAGCATGCACGTATGGTAAATGTTATGTAACAAATTTGAAACATGCGGTGTTATTTGATTGTCTTCCTTATGAGTGGCAGTCGGGGACGAGCGATGGTCTTTTCCTACCAATCTATCCCCCTAGGAGCATGCACGTAGTGCCGAGGTTTTTGATAACTTGTAGATTTTTGCAATAAGTATGTCAGTCCTTTATGACTAATCTTGAGTCCATGGATTATATGCACTCTCACCCTTCCATCCTTGCTAGCCTCTTCGGTACCGTGCATTGCCCCTTTCTCACATTGAGAGTTGGCGCCAACTTCGCTGGTGCATCCAAACCCCGTGATATGATACACTCTTTCACACATAAACCTCCTTATATCTTCCTCAAAACAGCCACCATACCTACCTATTATGGCGTTTCCATAGCCATTCTGAGATATATTGCTATGCAACTTTCCACCATTCCGTTCATCATGACACATTTATCATTGTCATATTGCTTAGCATGATCATGTAGTTGACATAGTATTTGTGGCAAAGCCAACGTTCATAATTCTTTCATACATGTCACTCTTGGTCCATTGCATATCCCGATACACCACCGGAGGCATTCATATAGAGTCATCTTTTGTTCTAGTATCGAGTTGTAATCATTGAGTTGTAAATAAATAGAAGTGTGATGATCATAATTTTCTAGAGCATTGTCCCAAGTGAGGAATATAAAAAAAGGGAAAGGCCATAAAAAAGAGAAGGCCCAAAAAATGAGAAAGGCCATAAAAAGAGAAGGCCCAAAAAATGAGAGAAAAAGAGAGAAGGGACAATGTTACTATCCTTTGCCACACTTGTGCTTCAAAGTAGCACCTTAATCTTCATGATAGAGAATCTCTTGTTTTGTCACTTTCATATACTAGTGGGAATTCTTCATTATAGAACTTGGCTTGTATATTCCAACAATGGGCCTCCTCAAGTGCCCTAGGTCTTCGTGAGCAAGCAAGTTGGATGCACACTCACTTAGTTTCTTTTGTTGAGCTTTCATACATTTATAGCTCTAGTGCATCCGTTGCATGGCAATCGCTACTCCTTGCATTAACATAAATCAATGGGCATCTCCATAGCCCATTGATTAGCCTCGTTGATGTGAGACTTTCTCCTTTTTTGTCTTCTCCACATAACCCCCCTCATTATATTCTATTCCACCCATAGTGCTATGTCCATGGCTCGCGCTCGTATATTGCGTAAAAGTTTATAGGTTTGAGATTACTAAAGTATGAAACAATTGCTTGGCTTGTCATCGGGGTTGTGCATGATGAGAGCAATCTTGTGTGATGAAAATGAAACATGACTAAACTATATGATTTTGTAGGGATGGACTTTCTTTGGCCATGTTATTTTGAGAAGACATAATTGCTTAGTTAGTATGCTTGAAGTATTATTATTTTTATGTCAATATGAACTTTTGTCTTGAATCTTTCGGATCTGAATATTCATGCCACAATTAAGAATAATTACATCAAAATTATGCCAAGTAGCACTCCGCATCAAATATTCTGTTTTTATCATTTACCTACTCGAGGACGAGCAGGAATTAAGCTTGGGGATGCTTGATACGTCGCCAACGTATCTATAATTTTTGATTGCTCCATGCTATATATATTATCTACTATTTTGGACATTATTGGGCTTTATTATCCACTTTTATATTATTTTGGGACTAACCTATTAACTAAAGGCCCAGCCCAGAATTGCTGTTTTTGCCTGTTTCAGGGTTTCGAAGAAAAGGAATATCAAACGGAGTCCAAACGGAATGAAACCTTCGGGAACGTGATTTTCTCAACCAACAAGACCCAGGAGACTTGGACCCTACGTCAAGACACAAAAGAGGAGGCCACGAGGTAGGGGGCGTGCCTACCCCCCTAGGCATGCCCTCCACCCTCGTGGGCCCCTTGTTGCTCCACCGACGTACTCCTTCCTCCTATATATACCTACGTACCCCCAAACGATACTCCTTCCTCCTATATATACGTACTCCTTCCTCCTATATATACCTACGTACCCCCAAACGATCAGATATGGAGCCAAAACCCTAATCCCACAACCGCAACTTTCTGTATCCATGAGATCCCGTCTTGGGGCCTGTTTCGGAGCTCCGCCGGAGGGGGCATCGATCACGGAGGGCTTCTACATCAACTCCATAGCCCCTCCGATGAAGTGTGAGTAGTTTACCTCAGACCTACGGGTCCATAGTTAGTATCTAGATGGCTTCTTCTCTCTTTTTGGATATCAATACAATGTTCTCCCCCTCTCTTGTGGAGATCTATTCGATGTAATCTCCTTTTGCGGTGTGTTTGTTGAGATCGATGAGTTGTGGGTTTATGATCAAGTCTATCTATGAACAATATTTGAATCTTCTCTAAATTCTTTTATGTATGATTGGTTATCTTTGCAAGTCTCTTCGAATTATCAGTTTGGTTTGGCCTACTAGATTGATCTTTCTCGCAATGGGAGAAGTGCTTAGCTTTGGGTTCAATCTTGCGGTGTCCTTTCCCAGTGACAGTAGGGGCAGCAAGGCACGTATTGTATTGTTGCCATCGAGGGTAACAAGATGGGGTTTTCATCATATTGCATGAGTTTATCCCTCTACATCATGTCATCTTGCTTAAGGCATTACTCTGTTTTCATTAACTTAATACTCTAGATGCATGCTGGATAGCGGTCGATGAGTGGAGTAATAGTAGTAGATGCAGGCAGGAGTCGGTCTACTTGTCTCGGACGTGATGCCTATATACATGATCATACCTAGATATTCTCATAACTATGCTCAATTCTGTCAATTGCTCAACAGTAATTTGTTCACCCACCATAGAATACTTATGCTCTCGGGAGAAGCCACTAGTGAAAACCTATGGCCCCGGGGTCTATCTTCATCATATTAATCTACCAATACTTAGTTATTTCCTTTTGCTTTTACTTTGCTTTTATTTTACTTTGCATCTTTATCATAAAAATACTAAAAATATTATCTTATCATATCTATCAGATCCCACTCTCGTAAGTGGTCATGTAGGGATTGACAACCCCTTAACGCGTTGGTTGCAAGGATTTATTTGTTTTGTGCAAGTACGAGGGACTCGCGCGTAGCCTCCTACTGGAATGATACCTTGGTTCTCAAAAACTGAGGGAAATACTTACGCTACATTGCTGCATCTTCCCTTCCTCTTCGGGGAAAACCAACGCAGTGCTCAAGAGGTAGCATATCCTATTTTTCTCGAGAGAAGCCACTAGTGAAATCTACGGCCCCCGTGTCTCTTCTTTATTATATTTGCCTTCGCGATCTATTTTTATTTGCTTTTATTTTTAGATCTATTAATCCAAAAACACAAAAATACGTTGCTGCAGTTTTTATTTATTTATTTATTTTATCTCGCGTTCCGACGAGATCTATTTATCCAATCTACTACAATTTTACCCATCTTCACCCATGAGGGATTGACAACCCCTCTCTTACGCCGGGTTGCAAGTATTTGTTCTTTGTGTGCAGGAGCTGTCTATGTGTTGCGTGGTTATCCTACTGGTTCGATAACCTTGGTCTCATCACTGAGGGAAATACCTATCGTAGATGTGCTGCATCATCCCTTCCTCTTTGGGGAAATACCGACATAGTTCAAGCCGCATCAAAGCTTCCCAAGGAGGCCACAAGCCTCCTAGGCGTGCCCTAGGGGGCGCCCTGAGGGCTTGTGGGCCCCTCGGGATTCCTCCAACCCTAATTATTGCACTATAAATTCCCAAATATTCCCAAACCATCAGAGGCATCCACCAAAATACTTTTCTGCCGCCGCAATCCTCTATTCCCGTGAGATCCCATCTTGGGGCCTTTTCCGGCACCCTGCCGGAAGGGGATTCGATCACGGAGGGCATCTACATCAACCTTGTTGCCCTTCCAATGAAGCGTGAGTAATTTACTACGGTCTTAAGGGTCCATAGCTAGTAGCTAGATGGCTTCCTCTCTCTCTCTATGTTCTTCAATACCATGTTATCCTCAATGTTCTTGGAGTTCTATCCGATGTAATATTCTTTTGCGGTGTGTTTGTCGAGATCTGATGAATTGTGTATTTATGATCATATTACTTATGAATATTATTTGAGTCTTTTCTGAACTCTTTTATGCATGATCAAATATCTTTGTATCTCTCTTCAAATTATCGATTTGGTTTGGCCAACTATATTAGTATCTCTTGCAATGGGAGAGGTGCTTAATTTTGGGTTCAATCCTGCGGTGTCCTCACCCAGTGACAAAGTAGGGGTAGCGAGGCACGTATTGTATTCCTGCCATCAAGGGTAAAAAGATGGGGTTTTCATCATATTGCTTGAGTTTATCCCTCTACATCATGTCATCTGACTTAAGGCATTACTCCGTTCTTATGAACTTAATACGCTAGATGCATGCTGGATAGAGGTCAATGTGTGGAGTAATAGTAGTAGATGCAGAATCATTTCGGTCTACTTGACACGGACATGATGCCTATATTCATGATCATTGCCTTGGATATCGTCATAACTTTGCGCTTTTCTATCAATTGCTCGGCAGTAATTTGTTTACCCACCGTATGTTTTCTTTCAAGAGAGAAGCCTCTAGTGAAACATATGGCTCCGGTGTCTATTTTCCATCGTATATTTTTAGATATATAAACCAAACCAAAAATACCTTACTGCAATTTATTATATTTACTTTAGTTTGCCTTTTTATTTATCTTTTATACCTATCTCTTTTAGATCTCACTCTTGTTCGTGACCGTGAAGGGATTGACAACCCCTTTTTTGCGTTGTGTGCAAGTGTTTGTTAGTTTGTGTAGGTGCATAGATTGGGGAAGAAGACCACCATAAATAAGCACCCCCGAATCCAACCATTATGCCCACTAGTCGTGCACATGCAGTACTACTGCTTAGCACGGCCAAAACAGCCCAACGAGACAGCAAAACACGAATAGTAGATCTGCCGAAGATGTAGTACCGCTCTAGGGAGCAGTACTACCGCTTGAGCGGTACTACTGCTCTACTACTGCTCTACTAATGGTTAGAGAAAACATGCAATAGAAACATGCACAACCATTTATACTCAAGCGGTACTACCGCTCGGGGGAGCAGTACTACCGCTTAAGCAATACTACCTGTAACATCCCAATTTTCCAATTTGGAATGTTATACTTAGATCATTCATGCATATCATATTTTATTGCATTTCGTTTCGCGATCCTCGAAATTCTAAGCAACTCAAGGACCCACGGAGAGAGTTGGGGACTTCATCATTTTCATATTTGAATTTTTCTCACATATCAAAACAAGGATCATTTTGGTTTTAATTAATTTTCTCTTCAAAAATATTTCATATTAAAAATATATGAGAGGAGATAATATGACTTCTCCAAAATAAATGAAATATTTGAGGAAAAATATTAAAATAAAATAAATAGTTTTATTTGGATTTTATTGCAATTTTATTTGAATTAGAAAAAATTGCATTTCTCAAAGTTGTATTTTTAGGCCAAGAAAATGTTCATCCTGTTCTAAATAATTTATTTAGATGGCGAAATTTGTTTTGTCATTTTTAGTATTTTATTTTATTTTCTAGAAATTTTTTCGGTGAAAGCTGTTTAAAAAAAGTCAGCGCCCGACTAGGCCAGCGGCAGCCGACCCGGGCCAAGCCCACGCCGCCCGCACCGCCTCCCTCGTGCTCGCGCCCGTGCCCGAGCTAGACTCCACCGGAGTCCGGGACGCCGCCGCCGTCCGGGTTGGCCCCCGTCCCAAGCCGAGTCGCCCCCTCCCCTTTATAACCGCACCCCGCCGCCTCAACCCCGCCTCGCCCCGCCTCCAGCAGTAGCAGCAGCCGCAACCCACAGCAGCCGCCGCCACTCGTCGCAACACCCCGCGCTGCCCAGCGCCGCCGCCGCCCCGTCGTGCCTCGCCTCGCCGAAAACACCGCCGGAGCCGCCGGTCCCGATCCGATCCATTCGCCGGTTTTCTTTGGTTTTAGGTGAAAACCCCGATTTTTAAAAAAACCCAGAGGCATTTTTTTATTCGGTTCGGTTTTTCTCGGTTTAGTTATTTAGCAGACGCTCGTTCGTTCATTTTAACGAACGCTGTTCGTCAGTTATGTGTAGACAGCGAACGTTCGTTCGTTAGCCTGTTCGTCTCGTTTTATTTTTCTAGGGTTTTCTGTGATTATTTTCGATCGCGATTTCTGCCCTGATCTTCATTTTAGTTTATCTTTTCGCTCATTTATCCAAATCAGGTGAAACAAGCGCCTAGACCTTCGTCTCTAAACCCTCTTTCTATTTCACCAACTTGAACAAGATTTTGGTACTATAAATTTTGACTTTAGTCTAGATTAGTAAATGGATCTTGTTTCTTTCGTAGTTTGAGTTTCGTTGCTCCGTTGGATTTGATTCTTTTTGCAAACCGAAGTTCTTCAGTTGAACTTTCTGGTTAGATCTTATTATTTGAGTTTTACTCGTGCATCTTTGCTTGAGTGCTTATGTATGCTATTGTTTGTTTGTGATAGAATTCCCAGAGTGCGAAGCGTGCTACTACGAGTCACTAGGTTTTGCGGATCGTCAGCAAGGCAAGTAACACATTGATCATACTCTTTTCATACCCAGTTTTATGCATTGGTTCCAATCCTCAAACACTGCATGAGTAGGTTGTGATTAACATGTGGGTATTGGGAAGTAGTTGATGAGGTAGAACCTATTACCTGTTTTATTATCAAACCCTTGGGAGCTACTTCTATGTTATGCTTATATTGCTATGCTATGCTCGTAGACGTGGTTTGGGTGAGTGCATCCATGACAGATGTGAGATTGTTAATTAATGGTTAACTTAAGGTGCAAGTTTAATACACATCTGGGTGGACTATTGGTTTTGGGCACCTGGAGAATCTAGTGTTGTCCTAGGATATCCTGGAGTACCCGTGTGATCATCCTATGGTCCGCCACCCAGGCTCAAAGGGATCGTAAGATTATTCATGCAAGAAACTTCTGTGTGCAGCCGCAAGCTATTATGGGCTCTAGCATAGTTGAGTAAGTTGTCGTGGATCTAAGACTAACAATAGAATGGGGGTTAAGTATGAGGAGGCAAGATCCTAGCTATGGAGGAGTTGTACGCACGAGTTTTACGAGTTCAGGCCCTTCTCGGAGGAATTAACAGCGCTATGTGTCGGTGCCCTGAGGTGGTCGACTGGATTATATGAGTGTCTGTTTACAAAAGTGTGAACCCTTGTCCCAGAGGAGGAGGGTGGCTTATATAGAGTGCGCCAGGACCCCAGCTCCCCTCCGTTACACAGGGTTCAATGTTCATAAAGGAGGGGCGTTACTGGTAACGCCTGCAGTAAAGTGTTATAAATGCCCATAAAGCTATGGTTTAAGTCTTGACCGTTGCAGAGTGGAGAGTTTCTCATCTTCTGGTGGTCGAGTGTCTTCAAGGTGGTCCAGTGAGCGCATCTTCATGGTCGAGTGGATGATGGTTTCTCTTCGACTGCTTCTGATTCTTTGCAGAGATGTCCTTGGGGGGGTATGTTGGACAGGTCCATGACCCTACCCTAGGTACATAGCTTCATCATTAGCCCCCGAATGGATCAGGGTTTGAGTGGGGAAGGAGTTGGGAACACTTCCGACCCATTCCTTGTGTTACGAGTATATCCTGTTCTGGAACAATGAGTTGAGGTGACGACGTCGACTCCTTTCTCAGTCGCCTGGTCCTTTCTTGGTTTTTGTCGAGTGAATTTTCACGGTAGAATTCCGAATGATGATGCAGAGGATGTTTGTCTTCAGTCTGACAGGTTGTTCTGCTCTCCGCGAATCTCGCGGGATTCGAATTTTGGGAAGCGCGCCAGACGGATGGAAATGAGGTTATTGGGACGGATTAGGCAAGTCTCCTCGATCCCCGTGCCACCTTTTTCGCCACGTACTACGCGCGCGACTGTTGCGGGATTTGTTTAGATCGCCTGGGTCCACCCGTCCGTCACTCGGATGACGACCTTATAAAAGGCCTCGGACCAGGCCTCTGCCCCGTGCGCTCCCATTCTCTCTTCTTCTCTCAATCTCTCTGCCATGCTCACTTCCGCTCTCATCGCCGGACCTTTACTCTAGCTCGACCCACCACCATGGCGAAGGAGAGGACGGTGGCGCTAGAACGCGCGAAGAAGGCGACATCGAAGGCGAAGGGCAAGCGGACCAACCGGGGCGGATCCTTGTCGAGATCCGGCCTGCCGGCGGGCTGGATCCAGGGCGGCTGGATCCGCTCGACAATCACCTAGGACGACCTCGCCGACCTGGTGGAGGGGGGGCTGATCCCCCACAAGTCAGCACGGCTCCCGGGGGATGAAACCGAGCCACAGCAAAGGGAGGGTGAGTGTGTACTCCTCGCCACTCACGTAGATCGCGGATTCTCACTGCCCCCATCCTTTCTTCCGGGGTTTTTTGAACTTCTTTGGGGCTCAAATCCACCATTTCACCCCAAACACTATAGTATATCTGGCCGCTTTTGTGTCGATGTGCGAAAACTTCTTGGGTTGTCGACTGCACTGGGGCCTTTTCAAACACATCTTCACCTACCGATCCCAGTCGATCAAAAAGGCCAAGTCGAGTGACGAGAGGACACAAGTGATCCAGATGTGCGGGGGTCTGGGGATCCATATGAGGACCAAGAGTACTTTCCCAGCCATGATTCTTCCCGACTCGGTCCGGGGCTGGCAGTCGACTTGGTTCTACTGCAAGGATCAGCCGACCCCTGACCAGTCGACTGGACTTCCTCCTTTTTCTTTGGCTCGAGTGGAGAAGCCCGCCCCCCTGAAGGTAGTTCCAGAAGAGAAGGCGCAGGTCAATGTGTTGGTCGAGCGGGTCATCCAGCTTGTCCGCGACGGGGTGACCGGGATGGACCTGCTGGAGGTCATTCTCGGTCGACGCATCCAACCTCTTCAGGTGCGCGATCATCTGATGTGGATGTATTCTGGGCTCGAGGATTCCACTCGAATCCACCCGGAGGACGCCAGCGAGGACACCTTGGAGAAGTGGTTGATGGGGATCACCAGCAACAAAGACAACCCTTGGGGGTCTAGGAGGGTGATTCCATTCGACAACTCGCACCAGCCAGAGCAGGTATAATTCTGTCTTATCGAGTATCTTTTCGATTCACCGAGTGACATCTTGTTTATGGTCGATTGAATTTCCTTTGATCATTGTCCTTTCAGGCCCTCATCGACATGTAGTCAATGCCCAACGGAGTGCAGGACCAAGAGGCTGAGGAAGAAGGGAGCGGTGGCGAGAGCGGCAAGGAGCATTCGGAGGCCGAGGAAGACGAGGAGAGCGACGAATCGACTGGTGACGAAGAAGTCGACTCGCCTCCTCGCAGGAAGAGGAGATCCAAACAAGCCCATGACCAGGCGAGTGCTCCGGACTTAGTGGCTGCGCTGACTGGTCAGACTTTGAAGGGTCCTAGGACATCTTCCCCAACACCGGCTGAAAAGGCTCCAAAGCAGTCCAAAGTTGCACCGCCTCCAGCGCCTCCAGCGCCGAAAGCCACCTCCTTCAAACTGCCAAAAGCTTTGCCCAGGATCAAAGTGACCGTTCCTACTATCTCCGGGTAACCATCTGACTTGTCTTTTGCGTTGACTCGATTAACCAGACGTAACCGATTGAATACGGGTCTTTGCAGTGCTGCTACGCTAGGAACCTCTTCTTTCCAGTACCGAGACGAGGAAATGGAAGATGCTGTAACCTCCAACCCAGGTATAAACTCTTGTGATCTTGTTTTGGATTCTTTGGTCGACTGCGTTCGTGTGGTTCACTTGGGGTCGAATGATCTACCTTGAAGCTCCACCCAACATCATTGATCTTCCAAATAACGATGAAGATGTGTCTCCTAAACCCAGGAAGAGCATGAAGGTAGCAGTTGGCAGGGTGGCTCGGCAAGAACCAACTCCAACACCTCCCGTCCGTCAAGCTGAAGACGCAGGTAGGGCCTCTGTGATGTTCGCTGCACCCTTGTCGAGTGGGCCTCCCGCACCGTCGACTGCACCTGTGGTTCCTTCAACTGTCCAACTCCACGCCACAGAGCTCCAAGCCACCGCACATGGGTCGTCTGCACACTTTTTTGCCAGCTACCCCGTCCCGGACAACCACTCGGAAGCGGCTGCAGAAGCCATTCGACAGGCTAACATGATGATGGAGCGGGTGAAGACGGTGCACGAGAACAGCCAGGCTGCCAACGACGCCAGTGCCGCCCTTCGGGCCAATGTCTAGGTGAGTAAACTTTCCGACTGTTTTTGTTCTCGAAAAATCTTCTTCTGCACAATCTCCTATTGTTTGTGTCGAATTAGAGCACCCACTGGGTGTTTTGTTGTTTTTGGTAGTTTCGCTCTTCCACTCGGTCTGGGCGAGTGGGATCAGAACCGGTGGGGGTACGCTAAGTGCACCCACTGGGTGTAGTCCCCGAGACCACGGTCGACTACTGGTAGTCGACTGGGGTCTGAGTTCTTCGTTCTTTTGTTTCTACTCCTTACACTCGACTCCGGCGGGCCGGTCGAGTAAGATCCGAACCAGTGGGGGCACGCCAAGTGCACCCACTGGGTGTAGTCCCCGACACCGTAGTCGACTGCTGGCAGTCGACTGGGGTCTTAACAGCTTGCTGCCCCCTTTTTTTAAACCTGGTTCGGGCGGACCGGATGAGTTGAGTCTTAGTCAGCGGGGGCACGCCAAGTGCACCCGCTGGGTGTAGCCCCTGAGACCGCAGTCGACTGTGTGTAGTCGACTGAGGTCTAAATGAACTTCTTTAGGTTTTATTCACTCGGAAGTGAATCACCTTTGATCCTATCGATTGATCTGTCTTTTGCCTTCTGCAGAAGTCTTGTACTCTTATTTCCAAGTTTGCTGAACTCGAGGAGAAGCAGAGGCAACTCAACTTAGACTTGGAACTAGCTCGGCAAAATCTGAAAAAAGCTCAAGACGAGGCCGCTGGTATGGAAGGTAACTGATTGTCAACTGACTCTCAATATATCTCTTTGATCTCTTCTTCGACTCAATTGCTTCTTTTGCAGAGAAAATGAAGTTGGCTCTGGAGAAGAAAGACTCAGACCTCGCCGCCGCGCAGAAAGCAGCCCAAGACAAAACTGCTCTCGCAGACAAGAAGCTTGCTTCAATCGGAGCGCTTGAAGGAGAGGTGAACAAACTGAAATCTTGTCTTAATGAAGGTAACCACGAAGTGACCAGTCTGAAGAAGGACAAGGTCATCCTAAATGAAAAGTTGGAGTCTGCAATCCGCAAGAGGAATGACACAGAAGCTTATCTGAGGACTCTCGCCAAGAAGCTTTATCTCGCGCTGGAAGGTATTTCCTTTAATCCGACTGTGTTGATGCTTGCGATCGGATCTTGCTCGGTCGATTGACTAACTTTTGGCTGCAGAACTCTGCCAAGACTTCGAGGAAGAAATTGGAAGGGTCGAGACGGGTCTGGACCCTATCGCTTCCCCAGTCTGTGATGAAACTGCGATGAACATGCTCCGACTGGATTCCCGTATCGCCAGCGCCACAAGCTACCTCGCACGCCTGAAGGAGGTTGTCTCTCGAATCGACTCATCACTTTGGCCGGGGGCGACGCTTCAGAATGACCTGGAATCCTTGATGACTTGACTGAACGAGATCCCTGACTGAGTGCAAGAATGGAAGAAATCCTCTGCCCGATGCGGTGCTAATGTTGCACTGTCCTTGGTGCGAGTCCATTGCAAGGAGGCTCGTGAAGATAAACTGGCTGCGATCAAAGTCGCTAACACCAAAAAGCACGACTTCCAGTCCTTCATGGAGACTTTCATTGCTGCCTCCACTCGGATTGCTGATGGGATCGACCTGGACTCATTCGTGGAGCCTGCCAGCCCTCCTCCGGCCGAGTGAACAGACTCACGAAACCTGAATACGCTTTAAATTTGCCTCGGAATGCCGAGTGATTTCTGTAACCGTTGAACTCCTTAGGGCTTGATGCCTGAGTACTTTTGATTTGCTGCTCAGAGTCTTTAGGATTTATCTGAATTTGGTTTATTTCCAAATGTGCTTGTGTTCGTCCTCGAATGGACTTTACTCACTGCTTTGAACAGTCTTTGCGCTGGAGACGCAGCAGCTCAGAAGGAGAAGGTTGCAGTCGACCTGCACCTCGTCGTCCTTGCGGATAGGGATGGACCGGACGTTGTATTTGTGCCGCAGCTCCGAAGGAGAAGGTTGCAGTTGACCTGCACCTTGTCGTCCTTGCGGGTAGGGATGGACCGGACGTTGTACTTGTGCCGCAGCTCCGAAGGAGAAGGTTGCAGTCGACCTGCACCTCGTCATTCTTGCGGATAGGGATGGACCGGACGTTGTATTTGTGTCGTAGCTCCGAAGGAGAAGGTTGCAGCCGACCTGCACCCCGTCGTCCTTGCGGGTAGGGATGGACCGGACGTTGTACTTATTCCGCAGCTCCGAAGGAGAAGGTTGCGGTGGACCTGCACCTCGTCATCCTTGCGGATAGGGATATGTTTCAAACTTAGGCGAGTACTGGACTGCAGCTAAGTCTCCTAGTGGGAGGACTTAGGCGAGTGCTGGACTGCAGCTAAGCCCCCGAGTGGGAGGGTCGCTCTCCACTCGGTAGGATTTTTTCAAACTTAGGTGAGTGATGGACTGCAGCTAAGCCTCCTAGTGAGAGAACTTAGGAGAGTGCTGGACTGCAGATAAGCCCCCGAGTGGGAGGGTTGCTCTCCACTCAGTAGGATTTTTTCAAACTTAGGCGAGTACTGGACTGTAGCTAAATCTCCTAGTG